>NW_006776904.1:917362-925286 GCF_000442215.2 Lipotes vexillifer | reverse complement strand
GAGAGAGAGAGAGGGAGGGAGGGAGGGAGGGAGGGAGGGAGGGAGGAAGGAAGGAAGGAAGAGAGAGAGAAAGAAAGAAAGAGAAGAAATAAAATAAAAGAAAGGGAAAATAAAATAAAGTTATTAAAATAAAAAAATCATTTTTAAGAAAAAAGGTTTTTTTTAAAAGTAAAAAAAAAAAACCGGATGGATAGAACCCTATGACAAATGGTAAAAGCAAAGCTCTACAGACAAAATCTCACACAGAAGCATACACATACACACTCACAAAAAGAGGAAAAGGGGAAAAAATAATAAATCTTGCTCTGAAAGTCCACCTCCTCAATTTGGGATGATTCGTTATCTATTCAGGTATTCCACAGATGCAGGGTCCATCAAGTTGATTGTGGAGATTTAATCCACTGCTTCTGAGGCTGCTGGGAGAAATTTCCCTTTCTCTTCTTTGTTCGCACAACTCCCGGGGTTCAGCTTTGGATTTGGCCCCGCCTCTGCGTGTAGGCCACCGGAGGGCGTCTGTTCTTCGCTCAGACAGGGCGAGGTTAAAGGAGCAGCTGACTTGGAGGCCCTGGCTCACTGAGGCCGGGGAGAGGGAGGGGCACGGAGTGCGGTGCGGGCCTGCGGCAGCAGAGGCCGGTTACGACGTTGCACCAGCCTGAGGCACGCCGTGCATTCTCCCGGGGAAGTTGACCCTGGATCCCGGGACCCTAGCAGTGGTGGGCTGGACAGGTTCCCTGGAAGGTGGGTGTGGATAGTAACCTGTACTCGCACACAGGCTTCTTGGTGGCGGCGGCAGCAGCAGCCTTAGCGTCTCATGCCCGTCTCTGGGGTCCGCGCTGTTAGCCGCAGCTCGCGCCCGTCTCTGGAGCTCCTTTAAGCAGCGCTCTTAATCCCCTCTCCTCGCGCACCAGGAAACAATGAGGGAAGAAAAAGTCTCTTGCCTCTTCGACAGGTCCAGACTTTTCCCCGGACTCCCTCCCGGCTAGCCGTGGCGCACTAACCCCCTGCAGGCTGTGTTCACGCCGCCAGTCCTCTCCCTGAGCTCTGACCGAAGCCCGAGCCTCAGCTCGCAGCCCCGCCCGCCTCGGCGGGCGAGCACACAAGCCTCTCGGGCTGGTGAGTGCCGGTCGGCACGGATCCTCTGTGCGGGAATCTCTCCGCTTTGCCCTCCGCACCCCCGTTGCTGTGCTGTCCTCGGCGGCTCCGGAGCTCCCCGCTCCGCCTCCCGCAATCTCTGCCCGTGAAGGGGCTTCCTCGTGTGTGGAGACCTTTCCTCCTTCACAGCTGCCTCCCACTGGTGCAGGTCCCGTCCCTATCCTTTTGTCTCTGTTTATTCTTTTTTCTTTTGCCCTACCCAGGTACGTGGGGAGTCTCTTGCCTTTTGGGAGGTCTGAGGTCTTCTGCCAGCATTCAGTAGATGTTCTGTAGGAGCTGTTCCACGTGTAGATGTATTTCTGGTGTATCTGTGGGGAGGAAGGTGATCTCTGCATCTTACTCTTCCGCCATCCTCTATTTTTAGTTTTTTGAGGAACCTCCATACTGTTTTCCATAGTGGCTGCACCAGTTTACATTCCCACCAACAGTGCACAAGAGTTCCCTTTTCTCCACAACCTCACCAACTTTTGTTATTTGTGGCCTTTTTGATGATGGCCATTCGAACAGGTGTGAGGTGATATCTCATTGTAGTTTTGATTTGCATTTCTCTGATGATTAGTGATGTTGAGCATCTTTTCATGTGCCTGTTGGCCATCTGTAGGTCTTCTTTGGAAAAATGTATATTCAGGTCTTCTGCCCATTTATTATTTTGATATTGAATTATATCAGCTGTTTATATATTTGGATATTAACCTCATATCGATCATATCATTTCCAAATATTTTCTCTCATTCAGTAAGTTGTCTTTTTCTATTGTCGATGGTTTCCTTTTCTGTGTAAAAGTTTTTAAGTTTAATTAGGTCCCAATTTGTTTTTTTCCTTTTGTTTCTTTTGCCTTTGGAGACAGATCCAAAACAATATTGCTATGATTTATGTCAAAGAGTGTTCTGCCTATGTTCTCTTCCAGAAGTTTTATGGTTTCAGGTCATACATTTAGGTCTTTAATCCATTTTGATTTTATTTTTGTATATGGTGTGTGGAAATGTTCTAATCTCATTCGTTTGCATGCAGCTGTTTAGTTTTCCCAGCACCACTTATTAAAGAGACTGTCTTTTATCCACTGTATATTCTTGTCTCCATTGTTGTAGATTAATTGACCATCAGTGTGTGGGTTTATTTCTGGCCTCTCTATTCTGTTCCATTGATCTATGTATCTGTTTTTGTGCTAGTATCATGCTGTTTTGATTACGCAGCTTTGTAACATGTAGTCCGAAGTCAGGGAGCATGATATTTCCAGCTTTGTTCTTTTTTCTCAAGATTGCTTTGGCAATTCAGGGTCTTTTGTGGTTTCATATAAATTTTAGGATTATTTGTTCTAGTTCTATGAAAAATGTCGTGAGTATTGATTACATTAAATCTGTAGATTGCTTTGGGTAGTATAGACATTTTAATAATATTAATTCCTCCAATACAAGAAAATGGAATGTCTTTCCATTTCTTTGTAGCATCTTCTATTTCCTTTATCAATGTTTCATAGTTTTCAGAGTATAGGTCTTTCACCTCCTTGGTTAAGTTTATTCCTAGGTATTTTATTCTTTTTGATGTGATTTTAAATGAGATTGTTTTCTTGCTTTCTCTTTCTGATAGTTCATTATTAGTGTATAGAAAAGCAACAGATTTATCTGTATTAATTTTGTATCCTGAAACTTTACTGAATGCTGCTGACGCTTTTCATAAACCAGATTCAAGTGGAGATTGAGCCATGTAACTCAAAGAACCCGAGATACTCCCTTTTCATTTTAGAGTTATCTGCTGCGTTCGGTGAACCTATTTGCTAAATAACTTAGCCACAAATACAAGTACGGGTTGATTGTCAACACTGGATGATAGCTGATTGGAGAATAGTTTCTCTGGTCACCAGATGTTGCTAAAAGTTATGAAGACATGCATGAAATGCGAACATAGCACCTGTTATCGTAACTCATTTTGATCCCCTCAAATTTTCATCTTTCATGATTATAGATGATCTCATTTATTATATTTCTAGCATGTTCACAAAAAAGAAGCTCTGGTTAATATGTATTGATCACCCAAAATCTCGTTATCATTGTTTAGGGAATGTGGTTTGAATCAGAGATAAATATATATAATATATTTCAAGAGAAGAACAGTATGAGCCTGTATCTATATGACAACGATGATTGAACCTAAAGCTGTAAAACATGACTGATGGGTCACAAAGTTTCATTCCCATGCTTTCCATTCCCAGCCATATGATTCCATTGGGGAAAGCAAGCACGGGAGACCGAGGTCAAACTACATGGTCTGGTTCTTGGGTGATCGGCCTTAAAGCACAGGTGAAGCAAAAGTTGGGTCAGCCAGAGGAACGTAACAGAAGCACTTTGAAATATAATAATTGTTATGGCTTCTACTGCTTCTGCCATCACTGCTGAAAAGTTGATGTCTTTTATAAAGGTGATGTTGCTTTTTCAAGATATTTACAGTGATACAAAACAGTAATGCCTACAGCAACATTATTGTTTCAGATAAAAACAAAATAATTAAGCACTGAGTTTGGTACATTTTTAAAAATTTATATACACACTATTCTACCTTTATCAAAATAGATACATTTTAGCCAAGATGTGAGAAACAATTAACTAAAATTGTCCAGTTGTACTACAGATTGAAAGAAGAAACCTGTCCAAGTAAAAGATCCAAAAAATATTATCCAGAAGGAATTTGTTGAAGTGACAGAAATGAATTCAAGAAATTAAGCTAATTGTCACTAGACATCAAGGAAAGTATAATTACTTTCAGTTTCATAACTCTTAAGCAGCCTGTCTCCAATTTCTCACTTCCAGAACAACTTCCGTTTCTCTTAGAAAAGCAACTTGCTTTTATTCCCTCCCTTCTTCCACATTTGCCTTCAGCTAGTATGTTGTCATGCGTCATATGGGTACTTGAGCTAAAGCAGTGAAAGATACAATCCTTGCCTTTAAGACCCCATCAGCCTTGTTTAGAGGAGAGACAAGGAAACAGAAGTGTTGTGTGCTGTGGGAAAAGCCATGATGGAGTAAGCCTAGAGCATTAGGGAACACAGAAGAGATCCTTAACCTGACCCAGGGAAAGTGTCAAGCAAGGCTTCTCTTAGAGGAGGGACCAGTGAGCTAAATTTGGAAGGCTGGGCAAGAAGGGATTAGGGGAAGGCTACATGGTACAATGTTGTTTGGGGAACCTCAGGTAATCTATTTTGCCAGGTGTGTAGGGTATAAGCTGGGAGTGATGAGAGGCAAAAAGTGGTTGAAGAGGCAAGGGGTCAGGAACGGTCTTGAATAGCATGCTAGGAAGTTTCTATCTTATGCTAAGCCTGTCCTTAAATATGCAGAGATATTAAGGTCTTGCAAAAACCATCAAGAGGCAAACCTCCTCCTGTAGACGCAGATGATATCTTAATTTAATCTGCTCCTGTGCTCCCTCTGAGGATGGTTTTAAAACTCGTGGTTTTCGAGCTCAGGGACAGGCTATTTATTTATTTAACATCTTTTTTGGAGCATAATTGCTTTACAGTGTTGTGTTAGTTTCTGCTGTATAACAAAGTGAATCAGCTATATATGTACATATATCCCCATATCTCCTCCCTCTTGTGTCTCTCTCCCTCCCACCCTCCCTATCCCGCCCCTCTAGGTGGTCACAAAGCACCAAGCCGATCTCCCTGTGCCATGCAGCTGCTTCCCACTAGCTATCTATTTTACATTTGGTAGTGTATATATGTCGATGCCATGCTCTCACTTCGAGGGACAGGCTATTTATACCACAGTAAACATTTGATAAAGATGGCTAAACTATTAACATACAATTATTAAATATCTATCTAAAATAGAAAAAATATCAAAATCAAGGAATGCCTTTAACATCTTACATTTCTCATGAAAGCCCACAGCTCAGTCTACATTTAATAGTCTTATCATCAAGACACTCAGTTTTGTTGTTACTCACTCATGAATATCTTTCACAATAAAGCTATCAACTGAATTCTAAGGTATGAATGTATTAATTGGTTTCCCTTCTATGCATAATTTCAGTCTGTTGCTCCCCTCCATTGGCAGTAAGTATATTCTTCCTTGTATTACAGATATTTCTGGGTAGATTTACTTCCCTTTGCTAAATTAAAATTCCTTCAGGGTAAGTAACATGTCAATTTTACTTTGTGTTCACCAGAACACCTAGAACAGTGTCTTCCAGGTAGTAGATGCTCAATAATTATTTGAATGAGTTAAAGCAGTGGAATATTAGAAACTGTGGAGTTTCAAGGCCAACTAACTATATTATATTGTTCATAAGAGATTATATTGATCCAAGGTAGTTGGGATTAGATCATTTTGAAAGAGAAGAGATTAATTACTTTAATACACAGGAACACAAATTTCAAGTTCATTCTCTGTGTCATATCTGAGAAGGAGGGTAGTGATGTAGAAAGAGACTTGTCATCAAGTCACCGTATCACCTCCTCTGAGAGGTCTTCAGGCAGCATTCATTGCTTATTTCTTATTATTCCCATAGTATTTCTCTGTGGGCCTTAGAGAGAGATTGTCTTAATCATCTTTATGACAGCTAGTGTTCAAAACATTTTGTTGAATGAATGAATAAATGATTGGCTATGTGACGAATCAATTTACATTTTGAGCTTGAGTTTACTCTTTTCTAAAATGGTCTAACACCTTGACGGGGTGACCTTGAGAGTCCTGCGCTCAGAGTGGCAGATGACGTTGATGAGGATGTCATCTGCCACTGGCCTTGAGCTGGCTCAAGGTCCTCACCAGCTCTGACGTGCTGTCCTTCTTTGATTTTACTATATACACATACGTATTTTTTCTGTTTGTTGCTTTAAGAACTAACCCTACTCGAGAGTATTTTCTTTAGCTAGTTTAAAAACAAAAAAAATATTTAATAAACAAGTATGTGGCCAAGTGCAGTGCTGAAGAGACAGTCATCATATAGCTTTATAATTTTTTTTCCTGCTTCTGAGTGTCATCTGACAATGCCGATAGCCTTATTCTGTTGGGTTTCTGCTTTGGGGTATGGTTTGATTGCCTTGGTTTCTCATGGGGAAGAGATATTCTTAAGCAGCTACCTCCGTGTAAGTGAACTCCTAGAGAAAGTGAGTTTGCCTTTCAATCAACTGTATCACCCAACAGGAAAAAAAAATAAAAATAAATTAAATGGTCTAACAATTCTACTTCAGGGAACATTCAGTAATGAAAGTAATGAAAGTTCTTAAAATCAGTGATAAATGTACAGAATCTTTGCAGGGGAGAATTGGAGTGTAAATAAATAAATGGAATTGTGGAGTATTAAGTGAATATATAGAAACATTTGCTAGGATGACACTTTTGTAACATAATGTAATGGATTTTAGAGCCAGGCTGCCTAGGTATGAATCTGGTCTCAGACATTTATTAGCTCTGTGACCTTGGGCAGTTACTTAACTTTCCTGTGCATCTGGCTTTCTAATCTGTAAAATAGAAATAACAATTATATGTACCTCACAGAGTCCTTGCTTTATCTAAATGAGTTAATACATGACTAGTGCATAGAACAGCCAAGCACTCCTACGTGCTAGCCATCATTTGTCATTATATATGCATTTAATACTGCACTCGCCACTCTACCATGACCTCGATGCTTTTGTTCATTTTTGTACCTGCTCCATAGATTTCAATAAACATTTGTTGCATAAATGAAAAAAAAGTGCTTTGCACATTGCAAATGGACATATTCCATGTTAATATTCCCGAGATCATCCTAAAACCATTTGGGTCAATTTACATAAAAGAAAACCAGAAATTATAAAGTGACTAGCTGGCTAAAGTTCTACTTATGGGTCTAGTTTATATATCTCTAAGATGGACTCATCTCAGAAAAAGTAAGAAATGGTCAATATATAAAGTTCCTCCAATTCCTTGTTAATCAAAGTCTTCAGATACACTCCACTTTCAATCCCAAACGCCTTCTTGTCCAGTGTTTTTTTTAGCTTTTCAAATTGTGAGGTAAAACCCTGCTTTAGGTACTTGTGATTTTAAACACCTCTCAGTGACATCACTGATCAACCTTGTTAATCTTGTTAACACGGAGGGAGTTCTGGGACCCAGATGCAACAACTTTGAAGAGGCAAGGAATAAACCAGAGCAGTAGTAGGAGGCAGCAAGTATGGGGAGCTGAAAATTACATCACCCTATTGCCCCTGTCTTCATGGCATTTGAAATCCTGGACAGAGCTGAATTAGGAATCAGCTTGCCAAACTGGGAGAGACCAGAAGTTATCTCAGGTAATGTTTAGGAAAAGACACTGAAGCTTTTGGTCTTTTAAAAAACTGAACCCAGAGGAAAATTGAATCTCTGCAGATAGTGGAGTTCAGTGCTCTAATTAGAAGCTGAGTTAAGTTTTGCATCCTTGGTAATTATAAAGGTTCTGACCAAACTCATTCTTCAGCCTTGGGATTCATGAAAGGAAATGTTCAGGGTTCTACAGTGGTTTTTGTTTTCTTTCTTTTAATGTTGATTCTCTTCAAATTAGTCAAGAAGTAAACAATATGACTTATTAAACATCTTTGTGAAACAGCACAATATAAGAATCATGCTGCATGATTCATGGTTCCTGCTAAACATATTAATCTCATAGATATTTTTAAAGGAATCAAATGTGCCAAGTCTTGATATCATCTGTTTGATTTGGTGCAGCCTGCTTGGGATCCTGTGCTTAACAAGGGAAAAAGGAAAGATATTTATTAGCAGCTTAGAACACAAAACCTAAGCAGCTCCTTACTCTTTCC
>NW_006776904.1:898328-917352 GCF_000442215.2 Lipotes vexillifer | reverse complement strand
CTCTTTCCCAAACCAGGGCCAAAAGAGCTGATTCATCTCCTCCTTGTCTGCTTGAGAACTGAGTGGTGCCATATAAAATAGTCAAGAAGAGCTAGAACCCAGAGGGAGAAAATATTATCCTTGTGCCTATATCCTTGTTTATTCCAGTCCACTCATAAAACCTCTATTTGACCTTCACACAAGGTTTGAAGAGAGGGGGGGATGTGAAGGAAAAAAACTTAAATGTAAAATATTAATTCCAAAGGCGTTTATGTGGAGGTCACAGTGTTCTTGCTGGAAATAACCTCTTCTGTACCATGTGTGCAACAAAGAGACTCCAGACTTGATCCAGTATATCAGGTTCCTTACGGATCTGGTAAATACACAAACACTCAGTTCTATTCTGGGGGTAGATTAAGTGAGAACAATGATACTTAGATCATTTTCTATGTGGGAATAAGAGAAACAAGCTTTGCATATGATTCAGACAATCACAGACAGTATAATCTTGAAAGAGGTCTCTTCTTAAAATTAAGAAATTTAACTATATCTGTGTCTGTAGATTATTCCCATTAGGGTTAAGTTAGGATTAAGGGTAAGGAATAAGCTCTCTTACAGCATCCAGCCCATCTTACCTATAGTAGATCTTTGTAAATATATTCATTGAGCTAATGAAGGAAAGAAATCACTCACCTCCTTTCTACTGCTATAGTTCTCTTAAGTGTGATACATAGAGCAATTCATAGATACTTTCCTGACACTTTGATATTTCTGAGAAAAAGCTCTGGAAGAAAATCTGGCTATTTTAATTCTAAGTTATGGATTATACTGGTCCTTGATCTACCACCTCCTCCTTCCAGTGAATGTTTAGCTCTTCAATTTATTTCCGTGCCATTAGGAAATGATACTTTTATGATAACCTTCAGGAATAGGGTGGAGTCACATCACACATGCGTTTAATGTACAAGTGGCTTTAGAATCTAACTCCTATGAAGATGAGACCAGTGACCAAGGATCTGAGAGTAGCAGCTGTTCAGTGGGGACACAAGGAGAAAAAGCCACGTAGGATGAGTGACAGGCAGCAGGTGGCCATGCTCTTCTCAGTGATTTTTCAAAGTTGTGTCTGATTAATCAAGATTTAGAGTAAGAACCAGCAAATATTTTCTGAGTACTTACTACATTTCCACCATCATGCCCTTGTTACTTTCATATGTTTTCCTTCTTTAATTCTCAACAATAAACATGATATTTATTAAGGTTATAATGGCTTAATATTAAGATAGAATGGACTTAAACTTACAGGCAAGAAAAAGCACTTTTGAAGTCTGTATCCCTTCCCCATTCACAGTAAGAACTTGAGAATTATCTTAAAGAATGAAGTGAATGTCCTGACATCTAAGTATAGATTTATCCTTATTTCTTCCTTTATCCTAGCTCGGTGGCTCTCAGTCCTAAGTGTGAGTATGTATTACTATAAGCATATATTAAACTTTAAGCATGACTTAAGGGAGTTCATGATTATTTTGACTACACCAGATTTTTGCTTTAGGCACTGGCTTTAAAACTAACCCTTGGGCTTCCCTGGTGGCGCAGTGGTTGTGAGTCCGCCTGTCGATGCAGGGGACACGGGTTCGTGCCCCGGTCTGGGAAGATCCCACATGCCACCGAGTGGCTGGGCCCGTGAGCCATGGCTGTTGAGCCTGCGCGTCTGGAGCCTGTGCTCCGCAACGGGAGAGGCCACAACAGTGAGAGGCCCGCATACCACAAAACAAAACAAAACAAAACAAAAAAAACTAACCCTTGATTAACAAGGGACTCCAATTTATTCAAAATAAGCAATAAAATTAAAAATATAAAACAAAATTCCAGAAACAGTGGTTATTGCCTAGTGGTGTTTCAGTGTGTTATGGAAAGATCCAGGAAGCAATTCAAATCATCTTTTCTAACATCAGCATCTTGAGACATTTGGCTCTGTTGCCAACTGCAGGAAAGAAAAAGGATCAGATAAGGAAGAGTTCTTCAGGTTCAAAGTTTCTTTAATAAAGCTATCTTTCTTTTACAGTCCTATAAACATAAGAGAAATAGCTCAATCTTTCTCTGTATCCTTTCTCACCTGTAAGAAGGAAAAGTAGACACTGTTTACAAAAAGTAAGTTTTTAAATCCTACCTTTTCCACCTAAGATTAACGGTCTTCTTGGAAATGCCCCTCTCTCATAAGCCTGCCATAGAAATCCTTTGCTACATGGCACCATAGCCCAGGATTTAAGAGCAGAGCCCTCGGGGCCAGAGAGATTGAGTACAAATACCAAATCTGTCCCTTAACACAAGTATGACTTGGTGAAATTTATTTAACTTCTCTGAGACACAGTTTCCTCAGTCATATAAACGGGATAATTTCTTGCTCCCTCCCATGGCTCTTAAGAACAATATGCCTGGAACTCAGCAGATGATCAGAAATATTTGTTGACGAAATGAAAAGTGATTGTGAAACACGAAGTAGAGAAGAAGCACATAGTTCTCATTAAACTGTAGTGATTATTTGTATTACTTCCTATCATTATCTACTAAATAAATGGGAATGAATTTGCTTTATACACTCTCAGTAAATGCAGATTCAGAAGACATGAGGACATTGGTGGGAAAACAGAATCTCAACATATAAGTCATATGACAGTATCTGAAAAATTTGATTTGTAAATTCAAATTTTGTCCAGTTCCAATTCTGCCATTAAAACTCACTCCCTTTGGTGTGGAGAAAACAGAACCCTCCTAATGTTGGTGGGAATGTAAAATGATGCAGCCACTATGGAGAACAGTATGGAGGTTCCTTAAAAAACTAAAAATAGAGTTGCCATATGATGCAGCAATCTCACTCCTGGGCATATATCCAGACAAAACTATAATTTGAAAAGATACATGCACCCCAATGTTCATAGCAGCACTATTTACAATAGCCAGGTCATGGAAACAACCTAAATATCCATTGACAGATGAATTCATGAAGAAGATGTGGCACATATATACAATGGAATATTACTCAGCCATAAAAAAGAATGAAATAATGCTATTTACAACAATGTGGGTAGACCTAGAGATTATCATACTAAGTGAAGTAAGAAAAAGACAAATATCATATGATATCACTTATATGTGGAATCTAAAATACGACACAAATGAACTTATCTATGAGACAGAAACAGACTCAAAGACATAGAGAATAGACTTGTGGTTACCAAAGGGCAAGGGGGGTGGAGGAGGGAAGGATTGGCAGTTTGGGATTAGCAGATGCAAACTATTTTATATAGCATGGATAAATAAGTTCTTACTATATACACAGGGAACTATATTCAATATCCTGTGATAAACCATATATATATATAATTGAATCACTTTGCTGAACAGCAGAAATTGACACAACATTGTAAATCAACTATACTTCAATAAAGTTTAAAAAAGAAACAACAACTCACTCCCTTCAAAGGTAGCCAGGTACAGAGGTATGGGTGCTGTTACACAGGTCCACGGCTGTAACCTCTACATTTGGCTTAAACTGTGTTCCCTCAGCATCAACCCAGCCTTGCTCCCCTCTCTGGTCTCTCTCGGTTCTCAGTGGTAGTCGACTCACGAGACCATCGTTCTCATTGTGGGGTCTTCCTAGTTCACCTTGTGGCCCGCTGATGAGCTCACTGGCTTCCACTGTAACAACCCAGGAAGGCTAGGCTTCAAGCCCCTGCTGACTGTGGCCCAGTCACACTTCCTGGGATAGGACTGTTCTTCAGAGTGGTGTGGAACACCCTGTAAGGTGGCTTCTTCCAGTACAGCCAGAGGGCAACGTGGCAAGAGCTCCCTTGCTGTTCATCTTCTCTTCAACTTACCTAACTCATCTCCTGCTCTCCAGGCCCAAGTTCACAGATGGGCTATCAGGAGACCTATGGCACTCTGATCTCTTTTTTCCTCATATTGCCACAGTCTTCTTTTACTGCTTTTATATCATATATTCCCCTTTCTTAATGCCAACTAGGCCTTAATGGCCAAAAGGATAGCTCCTCTCTACTCATGTTCATTCTATAAGCTTAATCCCCCATACCTGGTTGTTGATCTGCTAATAAAGGAAGACAATAAAGAAATTCAAAAATCTTCTCTCAAGACAGTATCTTGGTTTGCAAGGTGATGTTTCTTCCTGCATAATCCTGTTTTACATGTCAGAAGCTAAATATTACCTTGGTCTTAGTCTTTGCACTGTTTCAGAACCAAATTCCAATCTTCTCTATAGACAGACGGATGCCTTGGATGGAGCAGACAGAAGATCTTTTACTCAGAAAGGCAAGGGACAAAAGCCCCCAAATTCTTTGAATACTTTCCCATGGTGTTTCAGGTTCAAAGTGCAATTTATTGGGAATTTTTTTAAAAGAAGATTACAGAGATATTCAGGTTATGAAAGTCTGCATAATATTTTTAAAACATCTCATCCATTAGTTGTATCCAGTACAGAATGTGCAAAAAATAAACCTGGCTCTCCAAATTTTATATAACTGTGTTGTATAGGTACATTCTCAATGTAAACCATTTTGGTAGTTTTATGGGGTTGACATTTATCTGTGCTGAACTAAACTATGATCAGTTTCCCTAAATGGAGCCTTAAAGCTACACAGCTATTTTCTAAGGCTGAAATTGTTGGTTTTGGTTATGATCAAACCAATAAATTAAACAGGCTGGTTTAATCTCTAGTATTTTGTGTGCACATTGATGTAGACTTTAAACTAGATGAGCAGAAAATGAAAGTATGTTTTCTTTGGCAGGCATTTGAGGTACTTGGAAGAGTTGAAGCTTACCTTAAGCTCCTTAAATCAGAGGGTTTAAGTCTGCCTGTCTTGGCAGCGAGGCATGAGGAATTACACAGAGAAATTAAAGACTGCACAGCTGATGCTTTGCAGGAGGGACAAGCCTTAATCAACCAACTAGCCTCCTGCAGGTAAGTGAAGTCTATTTCTTCTCAGTGTGACAAGCTTTTTCACAGTTTCCACAGTCTGTTAAAAAATAAGTTGCATGATTTTTTTCCCCTACTTCTGATGTTTTACTGCGTTATGACATGGCTTAAAAGTATCTATTGAATTTTGGTCAACAGTAATTCTGAACACAGCATTGCTCATCCAGAAGTGAGGCTATATTCTGACCTGAGGACCTGAAGATGCTAAAGCTTTCTTTCTATGAGTTTCTGAGGAGGGAGGAGGGAAAGAACAAAAGAAGAGACAGAACTTTCCTTCTGTATACTTTTTATATCCTAGCATCTCCGTGGGATTTCTTCCTCCCTTTTAATTCGTAAGCCTTGAGTCTACTCTGTCCCTTTTTTCCTTTCTGGAAAAAATAAAGTTCTAGAATTCCCTTTCATTTATGAGATGGCTCACCAAGCAAAACCCTAAGTAAAAGATGACATTATTATTAATTAATAATAATTACATTTAAAAAAATTGAGAGCCCACCACATGCCTGGCACTGTCTCAACAGCTTTAGAAGCATTATCCCATTAATCCTCACAGCAACTCTACAAGGCATAGAATATACTATTAATGTTCTCTTTTTACAAGCAACTGAGACACAGAGAGGTTAAGTAACTTGCAAAAGGTCATGCAGCTGGTTAATTAGTGGCAGAGCCAGAATTTGAATTCAAGTGCATGGATCCAGATTAATGGTCTAGTGCATCCTAGACCACCTGCTCTTAACCCGTGTGCTAGGGTGGGTGTTTTTATGAGCACATTCAGTGAGTATATCAGTGTGATATACTCTGGTATATCTTAGAGATGGGTGGGAATGAGGAGAGAGAAGGACCTTGAGAAGCAGAAAGAGAATGCAGTGAGAACGTATGATCAAGAATAGGGATTGGAAGACAAAATGGAGATGACAGAAAGAGCAGATGATGGAACAGATACTGACTAGGAAGAAATGATGGCAGGGCTTATGTTTTGACAGAGAGAGACAAAAAAAATTCTGCAAATGGGATAAGCCCTGTTTTTATCTTCCATATCCACAATCCCCTTGAAACTCAAAGACATTCAATTTGAGGAACAATGAAATAGGTCAAATGTGGTAAAAATTATTTTATTTCTATTTAAACCCTCATTCTGCTCTATTTTAGACATGCTTACAAGTGTTGATTTGGTAAATTTGGGTTTAGGGAATTTTCTTTTCAGAAGATAATCTGAGTCCAGACAGATACATTTAACCAGGGCTTGTGATGGTTGCTATGGGACCATGCAAAGTCAAGATCAGAAATAATCCAAGATATTCCAGCAGGAGCTAAAAAGCTGAGGCTATGAAAAGGGCAAATAATTCTCACCTTTGGAAAAGTAACAATAGCTTTAGCTACTAAGTTTCCCTACTTTGGCTCCATGTCATGCATCAGGTAATGGTGTGTCCACTCGGCTCTAGGAGAACCAGTGTGCTCATGTCTGGCCCTATAGGTATGAGAGCTCCTTTCTCCCCTCCCCTGCTACAGGTCCAGTCTTCTAGAATGTATAAGAATCTTGGACCAGGCAGAAGATATCCTATGGAGTCCCTGGACTTGTTGTGCCTGGACTCAGTGTACCTGTTTGACATTGATCTCAGTCATGTGATGATGGATTAAGTGGTGAGGTCTCCAGTTGTAACTGGGGAATGGTTTCATGTCAGTTTAGTAAGTAGGTCTCAAAGCACAGATACATACTATTTCTCTGTTCAGGCCACTCTTTACTTGTGGTGCTTTCCCTGACCTTAGACAGTTTCCTTTCATGCATGGGTGGATCAGGAAGCAGCCATAGACCCCTCCCCAGATCTGAAGATCTGTCACTGATACGCTGCCCAGAAATTCTAGGTGCCTTGGCCTTCCCTAAGTCTGATCTCTGTATCTTCAAAGCAGTACATCCTTTGGACTCTGTTTTGTTCCACTTCCCTGAGCTTTGGTCTGGAAATTACCTCCCAGACAGCAGGCTGATGCAATCATAAGGCTCACCTCATTCATGTCCCTTCTCTCAGGGATCACTGTCCTGTGCTACCTGTCCTTCAATGTCTGAGTTGTTTAAGGCATGAGGGTAAATCCAGTCCCTGCTTCTTTTTTTTTTTTTTTTTTTAAATGCTGGTGATGGTGTTACTATTATTGTTGTTGTTGCCATTACTATTATTGTTATTATTTTTTGTGGTTGTGAGGGGGAATCACTTTCGACAGACCTCCGTTTTTTTTTTTTTTTTTTTTATAAATTTATTTATTTATTTTTTGGCTGTGTTGGGTCTTCGTTTCTGTGCGAGGGCTTTCCCTAGTTGTGGCAAGTGGGGGCCACTCTTCATCGCGGTGCGCGGGCCTCTCACTGTCGCGGCCTCTCTTGTTGCGGAGCACAGGCTCCAGACGCGCAGGCTCAGTAGTTGTGGCTCACGGGCCCAGTTGCTCCGCGGCATGTGGGATCTTCCCAGACCAGGGCTCGAACCTGTATCCCCTGCACTGGCAAACAGATTCTCAACCACTGCGCCATCAGGGAAGCCCCAGTCCCTGCTTCTTGACCAGAAACTGAAGTTCTGTATTTAGTTTTGATGCTTAAGTCTTAAGAGTAGGAAAGCTGGTCACAAGTTATTACTGCTAAACTTTATCCTGTTTGTTCTAATCAGTAATGCTTTATTTTCAATACTTAAATATTTAAATATTTATTTTACATTGCAGTCTATTTTCAGGACTCTAGTGATTCTTTTTGGCCATCCACTTTGTAATGGTCGGCATGTTTGTTTACTTAGCTAGTCTCATTCTTTTTGCCTTCTTTGCTCTTTCTAGTCTTAAATTTTACATATATATTGTTCTTCAAAGGGACATCTATAGTTCTGTTCGTCAGGTTGCAGACTGAGTCTTAACAGAAGAAGTAATAGTTAGGGACCATTTCAAGAAACTTGAATTAATGGTAAGTAACTGGATTAAAAGAAGAAAAATTAGCAGTGTGATTTCTGTCAACATCCTAGATATATGAGCGTTCATAGTAGTTCCAAGGTGTCTGGTTGCCCTAAGATATTTTACAAATCGATACTATTTCCGTTTTGCAGGAGGAACTGAAGGTAAAGTGCAATTGTTACTTGGCAAAGGACATTTTTGATTCAGAGGGTAGATGTAGAATAGAAATCTGTTAGAAGCTGAATTGAAACGCATTAGAATCTCAGTCGCAAACCAGAGCCACACATAGTCACTGACCTCAATCCCATGCATACCATTTGGGACTTGCTTCCCTTCCTCATCTAATGATTTGTCTGTTCAACGACCTGGTCACCACCATGGGAGAGAAGCAGAAGGAGATTTCAAGTTGCAGCCACAGCTGGAGTGAAGGTGGAGTTTAGAATAATGACAATGGAAATAAACATAAATTCCACAGAGAAAAGTATGTGTTACTGAACATCACAATGGCTTCCTTAGACTTCTGAATGCCAGCCACACTACTAGGACACAAAACACTAAAATTCCTACTATCAGACATTTGAAAACTGGTGTGGATAAGAAGCTTAGGACTTAGTATCAAAGGAGTTTTATTTCATGCATTCTGAGAGCCAAAATAATGCCATGCATTTAACTTCTCTGAACCTCAGTTTCCTCATCAGTAAAATGGAAATATGCATTTTATAGAGGATGTTTTAATCAAATGCGATAACACCACTCTGGCATATCGAAAGTACCCGATAAATAATTGGTTCACTTATTTATTTACCTTCCATACAAAGAGTTTTAAAAGCAAAATATTAAGAGTTACATGGTTGCTTCATATGACTACGGCAGAGTCAACTGTACCAAATCATATTCATTTTCACTAACTGGGGAAGGTTATATTAGAAATAGAGCAGATAAACATTTATCTTGAGGTAATAAAGGTAAAATTTAGTACTGGGGCAGATAGGAATTTCAGAGACCCTTAGATCTAATTTTTTTCCAGTTAGTTAATAAAATAGGACTTCAGAAGTTCACATTTATCTAAGATGAAGCTTCCCAGTAAATCTGAGGACTTTGTAATTATTTTAGGAACAGATCCACACTGTTTTTCTAACCTGGAATCAAATACCTTTGAAATTGGAGCAGCCTCACAAGATAAATGATGGTTATTTACATGTTTCCTTGCCCTTCTATTTCCTCTCTAATGCTCAGGTGATAATTCTGAGTCATTGTTAAATTGTTTATTATCTTTTCAGAGTGTGATATCTGTGACATAACCTAAGTACACTTTAACATCAAAGGCATTTTAGTGCATTCGTTTGCATTTAGTTATGATGCGAGTTACCTATCGTGAGATCTGATAATGGTCAAACCAGGCTTACAGTGAGGTTGAAAGCTCTGGATTCTGGCCCCCTCACCTCCTCTTAGGCCTTGCTTGGCATCATCTCTGAGCACTGAGTGTAAAGGTAGCCCAAAGGTACCCTGCTGCCAAGCAGAATACTGCATTTATTAAGCCACAGGAAGCTGTGGTGATTGGAAGTGCTGGGTCGGAGACCTTGTGTGAGGGTGAAGTTTTCCATAATTCGACAAAAACGAGGAACCTCCTTTTTTGTGTTTCTCAGTGAGCTACCAGTTCAGAACTCAAAAACAAGGAAACCATAAACAAAAGACAAACTATGAACTGGGAAAAAATGTTTGCAAATAATGAGACCAACAAGGGCTTAATTTCCAAAATATACAAACAGCTCATACAACTCAATAACAAAAAAACAAACAACCCAATCGAAAAATGGGCAGAAGACCTAGATAGACATTTCTCCAAAGAAGACATACAGATGGCCAACAAACACATGAAAGGATGCTCAACATTACTAATCATTAGAGAAATGCAAATCAAAACTCCAATTAGGTACCACCTCACACCATTCAGAATGGCCATCATTTAAAAAGTCTACAAATAACAAATGCTGGAGAGGATGTGGAGAAAAAGGAACCCTCCTACACTGTTGGTGGGAATGTAAATTGGTGCAGCCACTATGGAGAACAGTATGGAGGTTCCTTAAAAAGCTAAAAAAAAAGCTACCATATGATCCAGCAATCTCACTCCTGGGCATATATCCAGACAAAACTATAAATCAAAAAGATAGAAAACTCAAAAACAGAAATACCCGCTAAGACCAGGCTACCTTATAAAGTATTCATTTGGCTTTTCCTGTCGCTAAAATTAATTTAAGATTTACAGGTAAACTTGCTTCAGCATTGACTCAATTTCTGTTCCTGCATAAAAGACTGTTCCAGGTTTTTGGGTTTTTTTGGTTTTTTTTGCAGTACATGGGCCTCTCACTGTTGTGGCCTCTCCCGTTGCGGAGCACAGGCTCTGGATGCGCAGGCTCAGCAGCCATGGCTCACGGGCACAGCCGCTCCGCGGCATGTGGGATCTTCCCGACTGGGGCACGAACCCATGTCCCCTGCATCACCAGGCAGACTCTCAACCACTGCACCACCAGGGAAGCCCCTGTTTCAGTTTTTATTCTACCTTGTTGTGGTGAACTTAAGCTTAGAAACCTCATCCTGACTGAATACTTTGCTTTCATATAACCTTAAGTATTGCCCTTTTGCTCTAACATTTATTGTTATTCATTTAATGTTGATGCTTCATATTTTACAGAGAAATAGAAACAGGGGTAAGTTGGGATTTTGCATTCTCTTTTCACGATTTTCATTTATGTTGACTACCACTACTTACCCTGTTTGATATTGTGAATGATAATGAACTTTAGACAGAGCATGGTTCATTCAGTCATTCATTTGCTCATTCCCAAAATATTATTGAGTGTCTTTGTAGATCAGGTGCTCCCAAGCATCTAATGTGATAGGTGAAGTGCCTGCCCTCATGCTGTTATATTCTGGTGGGAAGAAACAATCAAACAACAAATTCATCAACAGATGAGATGCTCTTACACAGCAATGAGAACTGTGAAAAAAATAAAAAGTGAAACGGGCTAGAGAGTGACCCTGGGGAGGGGACCATTTTAGACATTGTAGTTGGGGAAAGATTAAGGAGAGGAGCTACCATGCAAATGGCTGGGAGATGAGTGGACCTGGCAGAACAACAGCAAAGGTGTAGCAGAAAGAAGTACACTGTGGCTGGAGAGCGTGACAAGGGGAAGAGGCATAAGACAAGATAAAATAGTTAGGTGGGAGTTAGACTATGTCCAAGTGCTCGTTGGCAATAAAGGCAACACTTGTGTGCTTTATCTACATTAGCAAATGTTATCCTCAAGCCACCCTGTTATACAGATACTTCTATTACCATTGTCCCTGTTTTGCAGGTGTAGAAGCTGGGGCTCAGAGAGGTTCAAATAACTTACCTACTACCTGTCACACAGTGGTAAGGAGTAGAGTGATTGCAGGTCTGAACTGCTCTGTTAGGTTGCTAGCTCTGTCTCCTTTCTTTCAACTTCAGTCATTAGCAAGGAGGCTGACCACTTAGTGAATGTGGATTGTTTTTTTCATTCTAACACACTTAAAATGTGCTGCATCTATCTTCTAATTTCAACTCAAGTCTCACCTTCCCTGCAAAGTTTATCTTTCCTTCTGTTTATTTAAAACATTATTGAGCATCCATATGACATACCAGCACTGGGCTTCAAGGATAGTCAAAGATACATAAACCTGGCCCTGAGTCTTCAGAACCTTATTAACGGCCAGTAAGGGAATGACATGTCAAGGGAGTGTGATCTAGGTCTGAGGAAGCCCTGGGGACAGTGGGTGTTAGGGCCACCTCTTCAGAGAAGAGAGACAGAATTCCAAGCTCCTGTGACCAGATGGGTCAAGTGAAGGAGTGAGACTTGAGAAGACCATTGTTGAATTTGATAATCTAAGATGGGTGAAGGGTCTACATCTTCCAGCCAGGATGAACCTAATCAATACCTACCACACAATAGTTTTTTAATTCCTTTGTATTTGTCGGCTCTCACTTTTTACTCTGTGGTGTTCTGACTCATTTCTTAGTTGTTTGACTTGTGACAGCATCATCTCCCCATCCAGACCATGACATCAACTTGAGGTCAGCCTTCAAGGTCAACCATGTAGGAAGCCTCTTTTATGCTCCTTATCTCAGTACTTACATACTAGGTGACTTGATTTGAAATGTTAAGGGGCTGGTGTGGCATAAAGGAAAGTTTATGTCATAGCAAAAATATTTTATAAGATCTTACGTGGAAAACAAACAAAAATAATCCCTACCCTCCAACAACATAAAACAAAACAAAGAAACAAAATCAGAAATCCCTTTGTATCAGAATCATCTATTGTCACATTTTGTAGGAATTCTACCAAGCATTTAAGAACTTAAAATAACTTTTCTTCAAAAAGTTTGATGATATATTTAGATGGTAAATATCAGATACTGAAATTTAGGAAATTGCAAAGTTGAGTTATGACAGTGTTAACTCAGCCGCTTTGCAAATATTTTCATGTCTGTATTAAGTTGTTCTCTTTAGGGGTTGAGTAAATATCATAATTGCAATCTGAATCTGTTACCATTGTTAAGGCTTGTATAATTCTGAAACTCTTAGTATGGAATGCACCCAAAGTTTACCCTTTCTATTAAATATAGGACTAATTAGATTAGGTTCTTGTAAAATATCTAGGAGTCACTCATTGCAATATGAATTTATTCATTTATGGTACTGATGTGAAATAGCAAGCATCCCAGAGTAAGAAGGTCTGAAACTGCAGCGTCTACAGAGGAAGGCTGACTAAAGGGGCAGAAATCTGTGCCTTGGACAGCTGAGGGGGAGTACTCTCCAATGAGAGGGCTTAGAGAGGAAAGAACACCAGAAAGAAGAGAGGAAGAGATGTGAGTGGACAAATATATGAATAAACTGCTCATTACAGTGTTGTTTATAATAGTGCAAACCTGAAAACCACCTAAATATTTTCAGAAAATAGGAAACTGTTCCAATAGTTTAAGGGCAAGCACAGTATGGAATAATCTAAGCCAGTATCAGAAGAGTGTTTTTGAGGAATATTTGAAGACAGAGAGTATCCTCACAATAAAATGTTAAGAGGATAAAGTAGGATCCAAATCACGTATATGGCATCTTAGTAACTTTGGAGGGGAAGGGGTGGAAAGGACTGCCAAGAGAAAAACCTTTTGGAAGGAAATACATGAAAATGTATTTTTATATCTTCTAAATTACCTCAAATGAGAATATTTGTCTGGTTAGCTCTTACTGTGCCCCTTTTATATGAGGATTTATGTCATCAATCAGGGGAAATGTTCAGCAATTTAAATATTGATTTTCTGTTTTTCTCTCTTTTCTCTCCTCCTGTAACTCCCAGTAGAAGAATGTTGGAGTCTCCCAGTCTGTCTTAGATGTCTGAACTATCCTCCGTATTTCTCATTCCTTTATCACTTTGCACTGCGTTCCCAATGCATCCCTCCCATTGATTTTTCTCTTTTGTTAATTTTCCCTTTGTTTTCAGCCATTGAATTATTTTGTTTGTTTTCATAACTATACTGTTTTCATTTCTAGGATTCCTAACTCATTCTTTTTCCTATCCAATTTTGTTTTACTTCTGACTGCTTTTGCTTCAGAGTTTCTTGTTTCTTTATTATGGGTGCTCATTTTTCCTTTATCGTTCTGGTGATGTGAAACATATTTATGAAGTCACTTTCAGATTGCTCTACTTATTTTCATTTCCGGCAGAGTACATTTAGCTCTTGATTGCTGAGTGTCTTTTCTTAGGATTCATGTTCCTCATGTGTTTTGAGATGTTAGATGGTCCTTCTGGATGGGAAGTGTTTGTTCTTCACTTTGTTTTCCTTGCTTTGTTCTCTACTCTTTTTTCTTTCCTCCTTAGCAGCTTTGCAATGACTTCCACTTGAACTCACAGGGTCTCCTGTCCAGAATCAGACTTCTGCTATTTGATCAGGGTCACCCAAGCTCCCATAGAGCTACTGGGGCTCTCAGAGGTGCATCCAGAAATCCAGTTTGGGGCACAGTCGGGGTTCCTGACTGCTCTGCTATGTCTGATTCCTTGGTTTCAGCAGCAGTGGGCTATAGCGTTTTTCAAACTCCTTTTACAAGAGTGAGAATCCCATCCCTGTTACTGATTTCAGGGAGAATCCCAGCTATGGGACCCTTCATGTAGGACATGTTTTGGTCTCTCTGGCCTCATAGGAATGGAACATGTGGGCATCTCTGCATGGATCTGGACCAGAACCCAGGAACCCTGTAGTTTCAGCCCCACTTACTACTTGCTGTTTCTTTATTGTCATGTGTATACAAGAGATACATGTGGGTGTGATATGTTTGGTGTGCAGTGATTCTCAATGTGTACAACTTAAGTCAGAAAAAAATTATTGTAAAAACATACATATCACTTCCACAGTTCAAATGGCACTTTTTCAAAGTAGGGATGAAAACTAGATAGTGGCGATTGTTTCCTCCAAAATAGAGATGATAAACATGAGCGTTCCTGTCCAGAGATAAGGAAGATATTTTTTCCCATTTTCAAAGTATAATTTGTCCATAGACAGAAAGAAAACTATGATCAGCTGATTCCTTCTGATAAGATAGAGTGAGCTGGCGCGTGCTTAGCATCTGGTTCAGCTGCTAATCCAGATGGGCTCCCAACAGTAATTTATGAAAGGTTTGAAAGCAACTTGCTGCTCTCAGGAAAGAATCATTAGAACACATTAACATTGGGATTTACTCTCTTCCCGCAGCCCTGGTTTGTAACAGATGCAAAGACAGGGCAACCGCTTCCATAGAGCAAATGTAACAGTCTATTTTTGAGCCAGAAGTCAATATGTCTCTGCTCTCTGGGAGGGAAAAAAAAAATCAATCATTTTTCTTTCCCCCTTCCCTCCCCTCTCCTGGCTCAATGAATAGGGGAGAAAATACTCCCATGATGGAGTTTCTAACAAATGTCTAAAGAAACCTTCACAGTCTGTCACTCCAGAGTATCTGTGATGCTTGAAGAAGTCAAAGTCAATGTCAGGAATAATCTGATGTACCCCATGCTCATACTACAGGCAGGAACCATGTAATCCATTCATAGACAGGCAGCCCAAAGATCAAGCAGTATTTCCAATGCAAGTTACAGAGCCACAGATTGTTAGGCCTAGAAAGCTGGTCCACTGGTAGCTCCTCTCCCACCCCATCAGGCAGCACATGAGCAATGCAGCTTTAGAGTCAGAACAAAATGCCCGGGCACTCCCGTCAACCAAGTTTCTGTTATCCGTCCCCAGTTCTTGTCCCATCATTTATTTAATAATACTGTGAAGTAATAGGACTCATTTCTGGGTGGCTGATGGAATTCTATTAATTTATTTTCAGTTAACATAAGAATTGCTGGCAGAGTGTGAGGTCATATTTTTCCTTTGATCAAACCATCTGCATTTTAGGCTCTGAGGAAATTGGCAATATGCATGCTATACATGTTTTAAAATGTTTTGGAATGTTCAGAAGAAATGTCTGGAATCCGTGTTTCAAGTTTCCAACTGACAATGATAGAATAGGGCTGGTTGTAAGCTGCAGACTAGGTTTTCACCAAGGAGGAATGGAGAGGGAGAGGCCCTGGGGTTAGGAGTGTGACAGATATGCTCCAACTGGGAATCGGGTAGAAGGAAGGGATTAATGCCTGATCAGACAGAGATGATCTAGCTGAGGACAGAGGAAAATAGGAGCTGGCTAGGGTAAGCAAGATAACTGAGAACTTCTTGTACTAAGGATGCGGTCTAAGCCACAAATAAGAAGGGAATGCACACGGGACAGGCAATTCAGTCTGTCCCTATAAGGCTTGAAACAGTGGAGGGAAGTATCAGTCAACCTAACTATGAATCCTAAACCATCGAAGAAGAAATTGGGCAGTCTTTGGATAGCCTAAAACTTCTATAACTGGGCAAAGGGCAAAGTCATCTTTTTTTTTTTTTTGCTGTATGTGAGCCTCTCACTGTTGTGGCCTCTCCTGTTGCGGAGCACAGGCTCCGGACACGCAGGCTCAATGGCCGTGGTTCATGGGCACAGCCGCTCCGCGGCATGTGAGATCTTCCCGGACCGGGGCATGAACCCGTGTCCCCTGCATTGGCAGGCGGACTCTCAACCACTGCGCCACCAGGGAAGCCTGCAAAGTCATCTTTGTTTAAAAACAATTAGAAACCGTTACGAGTGACATTTTTAATACAGTAACTATCTGTGCATATGTTCTTGTTCCTTAAATCTGTGTCTTGTCTTCCCTTAAATATTGATCAAAGTGTACTTTATTTAATTTGAAAATATGCATTGATCTACTTCTTAACAAGGCTATGTGCTCAGGGCTACAGAGAATAAATGAATGAAAAGAATGTTGTATTTTCCCTTAATTTATAATGCAATAGATATACAGGATAAGGCATAAATCACCACAAAATAAGACTAATCTTGTAGGTCATTGGAAAATTAAAAATGAATGATCCATCCAAAGACAGCAAGAGATTCTGTTTGGCTTGTTGTGATTCATCTAAATTAAAATTGTGAGTTGCTAGAGAGCAATATTTTTACAGAAGGAATGCTTGATTTGTTTTTGTTTCCCAGTTTCCATTTTCTGTGCTGGAGGGGCCTTCAAGATGTGAATTTGAATAAGATATCATGCCCCCCTAGTGGTCACTTTGCAAACTACAGACAGACATTTCATTACCTAGAGAAGCCAGCCAATTTCAAAAGAGCATGCCAGCCGGGCTAATCCTGTTTCCATCAACACGGAGTTCAAGGGAAAGTGAAATTTTAGAATACTCCCCCCCACCCCTGTCATGTGTCATGGACCCAGAAAAGGTACTATGAGGTGGTAAAGAGTGTGGACTCTGGGATCAGATGAATAGGTTCAAATCCCAGCCCTGCCATTTAATAAATGTGACATGGGCAAGTTACTGAGCATTTCTGTACCTCACTTTGCTCATCTGCAAAACAGAGATAACAGTTATAGCCAGATCATTGGGTAGTTATGAGAATTAGAAGAGATTACTTAAAACATTAAAAATGGTTCCTTGTCACACACAGTAAGTGGATTATTTTTAGAAAATGTTTACCCATTTATTATGACAAGCTTTATTCTCTGTACCTATTTTCCACAGTGCTTATTCACCTTTTCTTTTTTATCTTTCTCATTCCAAATTTGCATGTTCTACAGAAAAACGATAACATATAGGACAACTGGGCTTTTAAGTGCCTTTTTAGCATGCAAAGTCTAAAATGTAGTTAAAATATGATTACTGTTACCAATATAATATTTTTATAGAATTTGTGGATATAAGTATAAGGATTATTTGCTAAACTCTCCTGATTTCTTGATTATACTCTTCACTGTCTCTGAGTTATTAAAATGTGAAACAAGTTGTTTCAAGTGTAATGTCCATGGGACCTTAGGCGTCAGGAATAAGATTTCCCCTCCAGTTAAACTTCTCTGGGACTCCGGTGGTCCCACAGGACACACTTGAATCCCATGTGCATTCAACAAGATTCTCAAGCAGCCTGATGACCTCTAAACTCTTTGGCAGCCTCATTGTCATTCCTGTGAAGTCAGGTTCCCTCTCAGGCAGTTGGGATCCTGCCCTCATTTCATTACTAATTCAATTCATTTTTACAGAGTCATAAATTAATTTTTTGAGGTAAAACTACTGAAATCTGTATCTTGTTCCAAGATCTTTTAAAGATCTGGGTAATTAAATGTAAGAGTTATCAGCTCATCTTTATGAGTATTGGAAGGAAATGACTGATAGGAAATTAAAGACTTCAACTTCTTATATGGTGGGATAGGCTCTATCTCAGGGATAGGTTGAAAAATTTTAAAGAGCTCACTGGATCAGCAATGTCCTTTCATTGTCTTGCATTGCTAGTAAGCCTACGTTGGAAATGGTTAGGAAACTTGCTAATGTGTCTTTAGACCAGAGTAAATGGGGTCCAACTCAAAGTTCATTTGTTGTTTTAAAGACATTTTCATTTTATGAGCTGTCATGTCACTTTTCTTTTTCTCATGAGGCCAGCACAGGTACAAAATGACAATGTGAGGCTTGGTTTCTTTTTATGAACAAGTACATCAGATTCCTCATTGTTGGTGATACCTTGGTTTTCACCTAATGATTACAGCCTTGAGCATTCGTAAGTATCCAGAACAAGGACCTTAGTGTTACATAAATATTTTACCCTATTGGATCATTCAGTGTTTTGTTAATTGGCTGATCTACATTTCCATTCAAAGAGCATCTTTAGATAAATGAAGCTTTTAAATAACACCCCCAGGAAAACTCTTGGCAAACATCCTGTGTTTTTTGCCGTAAGCTTCTCAAAATATCTTAAAGAAATATTAAAAAGTGAACCTTTAGAAGAGAAGATTAGACCTGGTTACAAAAACCCATAACTCATCTTTTCCCTCGGGACTGACTGACTTAAACCAAACAACATAATTTGGTTTTGGTCTCTGCTGTACCAGGACTACAGCTTCTTAACTTCTATTATCCTAAAGCCTGAAGCTTAGTAACCTTTATCAAGTCATACTTATCATGAAAGGTTCATTTTCAAATGTTCCCTGTTCCTGGGGCCTCTCTATGAGGGTGGAGTGAACTAACAGCTGGCTTGTTCCATTCAGCTCTCAGGTGACCGGTGTCCGTGAGATGATGGGATGCATCAAGAGGCGAGTTGATCATCTGACTGAACAGTGTTCAGCGCACAGGGAATTTGCTCTTAATAGACAGCAATTAACAGCCTCAGTGGAGGGCTATTTAAGAAAGGTAATTTCATAAAATGTGTCCTCCTTAAGCTACTATTTATTTCTTGGTTTGCATAAGTTTTTTTATTTTTAATTTTTCATTGAAGTATAGTTGACTTACGATATGTAAATTTCAGGTGTACAGCACAGCGATTCAGTTTTTTTTTTGTGGTACGCGGGCCTCTCACTGCCGTGGCCTCTCCCGTTGCGGAGCACAGGCTCCGGACGCGCAGGCCCAGCGGCCATGGCTTACGGGCCCAGCCACTCCGCGGCATGTGGGATCTTCCCGGACCAGGGCACAAACCCGTGTCCCCTGCATCGGCAGACGGACTCTCAACCACTGCGCCACTAGGGAAGCCCTCA
>NW_006776904.1:878700-898318 GCF_000442215.2 Lipotes vexillifer | reverse complement strand
TTCTCATTTATATATATATATATATATATATATATATATATATATATATATATATATATATATATACTCTTTCAGATTCTTTTCCATTAAAGGTTTTTACATAACGTGGAGTATAGTTCCCTGTGCTATACAGTAGATCCTTGTTGGTTATCTATTTTATGCATAAGCTACTATTTAGATGCAGCTCCTTACCTGGTGATAATAGATGATGGTATGGGAACTGCAGCATGTGGGCACGGTGGAAGGATAGGGGTGTGTCTCCTTAGGATTCTCTTCATCCCACATTAGGCTTTATACTCAAACAGAATGAAGTTGTAATTCACTACTGCTCATCAACCATCCCTGCCCCAGGTTGCCAAAACTAGAAGTGTCATCCTCCCTGCCTCCCAGCCCAAAACATGTTTACACAAAGGCAGTTCTCACTTTGCACAGAACTGTGTTAATTGAACCATGTGTATATTGTGATTGTGTCCTCTTTGATTTACATGGTTCTGTGCATGGTTCCAATATGCACATTTTGGTTAACATGGCACCACACAACACAAGAACAGCAGATAGATACCAAAAATGATGAGTTTTAGGGGTTCCAAGAATAACTTGCCATTATCATAATTTATTGAACCAAGACAGTGCAAAGGACATGGCCACTCTGAATAAAACCATATGTGTGAAAATCCTTTCTACAAAGTGAATATAGTGGTTTGAAGAATTTTATTTCCTATTTTCAAAGAGGAGTAAAACCAGGCAGCTACTATTTGACTAAATAAAAAATTACTTGTCTGGGGGCTTCCCTGGTGGCGCAGTGGTTAAGAATCCACCTGCCAATGCAGAGGACACGGGTTCAAGCCCTGGTCTGGGAAGATCCCGCATGCCTCAGAGCAACTAAGCCCGTGAGCCACAACTACTGAGCCCTCATGCCACAACTACTGAAGCCCGTGAGCCTAGAGCCTATCCTGCACAAGAGAAGCCACAACAATGAGAAGCCCGCGAACCGCAATGAAGAGTAGCCCCCTCTCGCTGCAACTAGAGAAAGCCCGCGCGCAGCAACGAAGACCCCAGGCAGCCAAAAATAAATAATAAATAAAATAAATTTAAAAGAAAATTACTTGTCTGTAGATGGGGTTATAGCAAAAACTAGTAATATCTTAATTACATTAATGCTAATGAACCATGTTGTAAAGTCTGGGTCTCAAATTTTCAATTATGTTTTTTCATTTGCTACAGTAGACTTATATACCTGATTTACACAAGTAGAATTAATAGACTTCACAGGAGAGGTCATTAAATAACCAAGTCTCTATCTAAATTGCCTCCTCGCCTGTTATTGATCCAGAGATGGGAATTTGAACCTTGTTCTGATGCTTGGGTCCAGGGAGATTACAAACATGGCGGCAGCTGTAGTGCTGCATTCCCTGGACCTTGAGATTCAAGCGAATTTGGTGGTGGTGGAAAACACAGTAGAAACTCAAACAGCTGCTGTTGCTTGTGTGGCTACTGCCAAGTCAGAGCCAATTTGACTTTGGGAAGTATGAACTCTAGTCAGAGCAAGGCAGTAACTTGAATTGAATAGAACCCTTTAAAGCTCACTGTATTCACTAATTCATGTGTATTGAAGATCAAATCATAGTCCCCCACGTTCATCAATTAAATGCCTAAACGTGTTTCTGTGTTTTGCTATTACATGTACAGCATGTGGTGCTGTCCCGGGGCCCCTCAGCCCTAAATATAGTAATCCATAAAGTGATCTAATACCTATGCTGGACCTCTGCTTCAAAATATACCTGTAAATTGGGCCCCTTTCAGTGTACAGTGTATGATCATGACTTAATGCACCAGAAAAATTCATTTCTATTGATGTGTTGAAAGTGAATTATCCTTTCTACGTAATATAGGTAATAAATTCTTAGAGAATGTGCATTATTGCCTACATCTCATCGCTGTTAATAAAAGAAATATCTGTAAACATATATCTTCTATTGGTGAGTCAGTAGTATTACCTCATATGAAGAGCAGCATTATGAATTTAAGTAGGAAATACTAAAATATTAAACTATTTTTAGATTAAAATTGATATACATTTAAAGTATAATGGGAATGTAGAGAGTAATATTTATCTCCTCTACACATATGCATACATATATGCCAATATATATTACTAAGGGTGCAATATATTCTTTATTCCTAAAGGTGGAAATGTCCATTCAGAAAATCAGCCCAGTAATTTCTAATGCAATGGATGTCGGTTCCAGCCTTTCTGAATCAGAGAAGATTTTGAGTACATATCTGGAACTAGATAAACAAGCTAAGGTAAATAAAATGAGAGTTATTATTATGGTTATGGTTTTGTAAATATGATTTTTCTTTATTTTCAGTAGCTATAAAACTTAATCCTAACTCCCTTGAGGGCTGCAATTCTAAATTAGTCTTCTGGCAGATAATGACTTAAAAACGGCTACCATTATGTATATCTAAATTATATTTACAGGTGCATTTATTAGGGCGTTTGAGCTCATGGAAGCTCAGCATTATAGCCTGGTACTAAACACTCATTTGACCCTCTTTCCTAGCCTAGGAGATGTTAGCAGCTCCTTGAGGCTGGGAGAGCGCCTCTTCAAGGCTATTTGTGATTTTCTGCTAGAGTAAGTTGCAAGAGAAAATTACCAAGAGCAACATGCATCAGTGCTAGATTCCAGGAGGCAAAACAATCACAATCTTGTTTGCACACCCAATGTTTAGAGACAGAAACTGCCCCCTCCTCTGCTTGGCACCTTCTCTAGCACCCTCTCACCCCTTTCACATGGGACTTAGGTTCAGATATTCCTGCTAGCAGCTCCAAACCTTCATGAAGTCCCTGCCTGCCCCAGCAGGTGGTTAGGAAGGTGAGGCAAGTGCCCAGGTCTCTAGGAAATGGCCTCGCTATTCCATCATTTCTTTTTTTTTAATTTAATTTTTATTTTATATTGGGCTACAGTTGATTTACAGTGTTGTGTTAGTTTCAGGTATACAGCAAAGTGATTCAGTTATACATATACATATATCCATTCTTTCTCAGATTCTTTTTCCATATAGGTATTACAGAATATTGAGTAGAATTCCCTGTGCTATATAGTAGGTCCTTGTTGATTATCTATTTTATATATAGTAGTGCATATATGTTAATCCAAAACTCCTAATTTATCCAAGAATCTCCTTCACAGACAGCACTGCCACCTGAAACTCACAGATGAACCAATTATTAATGGGCTGTTTTTAATTCTTTTTTTTTTTTTTTTTTTTTTTTTGCGGTATGCGGGCCTCTCACTGCTGTGGCCTCTCCCATTGCGGGGCACAGGGTCCGGACGCGCAGGCTCAGCAGCCATGGCTCACGGGCCCAGCCGCTCCACGGCATGTGGGATCCTCCCGGACCAGGGCACGAACCCACGTCCCCTGCATCAGCAGGCGGACTCTCAACCACTGCGCCACCAGGGAAGCCCTTAATTCATTTTTTAAAATGTCTAAAATGTAATGCATGCCTGAACTCAAGTTCATTTTTTTAAAAAAGAAAGCCTCATGTATTTTATGTAGAGAAGTACTTTTTTCTTTTTTTATAAATTTATTTATTTTTGGCTGCTTTGGGTCTTCGTTGTTGTGCACGGACTTTCTCTAGTTGTGGTGGGCGGAGGCTACTCTTCGTTGTGTTGTGTGGGCCTCTCGTTGCGGTGGCTTCTCTTTTTGCAGGGCACGGGCTCTAGGAGCAAGGGCTTCAGTAGTTGTGGCTCACAGGCTCAGTAGTTGTGGCTCGAGGGCTTTAGAGCACAGGCTCAGTAGTTGTGGTGCATGGGCTTAGTTGCTCCACGGCATGTGGGATCTTCCCAGACCAGGGATCAAACCCGTGTCCCCTGCATTGGCAGGCAGATTCTTAACCACTGCACCACCAGGGAAGTCCCTTCATTTTTTTATTTAAAAAATTTTAGAGGGAAGGAGGAAATTTCAAGGGGAGAAACTCCTCCACTTCCTCCTTCTAGAGGGCTCTCTGGGAGCAGCTCCTGTAAGTTAAAATTACTTCCATTCAGTGGAGTACCTGGGAAGCATATTAAATACAAGTAGGAGAGCAATCCCTTCTTGCTCTAAATGAGAGTGGAGCTTCTGTCTTTCATGTTTGCTTGAATCCTAGCTTGGTCTCACATGAAATTTTACACAGCTCTGCAGCAGTTGTGTAAATAGTGCCTACAATACCTACTCGTCCATTGAATCAGTGGTTAGATTTCACGTGCCAAAAATTGCACTCAAAAGAAGACATAGGAGAGCAACCCTAGCAAGTCAAATTCACTGACTCTAGGTTATTCACACTTCATCTGTACCATTTTCCCTACACTTATTTAAAAACTGTTGTAGATGGCGACTTTGAGAAGACTGCATACTTGATATGGCATTTTTTTGTAAATTAAAAAATGAGTAAACAATTTCTATAAACTTGTCATCTCTTATATAACAAAATTAGTTAAAGAATTTTCTAGAGCTACTGGTAAATTTCATAAAACAATCATCATGTATAATTATTTTATTTAAATTATTTTAAATATTTCTGCCAATGTGTTTGACAACCTTTCTTACTAAACAAACTTTCTTCTATTTGTGACACAGAAAATAGAATGTTCTAAATAAGACGTATAGGTGATAGACTGAAAGAATAATTTGAGGTAGTTTTCATTTTAAGGTGCCTTTTTTTTTCGAATTTTAAAATATGTGCCTTTTTCACTGAGGAGAGTTTTGGTACAAGTTCAATGAATAATTGTAATAGATGGCTGTACAGAAGGTATTGGAATGTGAGTGTTCATGATTCCCCTGTCAGCTTCTGACCTCCTGTGCCTTGTTTTCATAGGAGACATCACATGAATCAGAAGCAGCTGCAAAACTCTTGACAGAAAAAAATGATTTTGAACCTGATGAAGTGGCATCGCTTTCTTCTAAAGCTAAGTGGCTAGAGGAAGAATTAAACATACTTGGCCAAAGCCTCAGCTCCAGGTCACAAGTCCTGCAAACTTATGTGGCATTTCTAAAGTCATCAGAGGAGGTACGGTACCTATGGGCTGACCTCTTTGGCAGCATGGCCTCTGCCCATCTTCCTGCTTTCTAAGGGGATAGAACCCTCGTGGATCATTCCAGATCCTCCACCCCAGTGCACGTACTCACTTATAGCTCCTTTATTCTCCAAGGCACCATACACAGGCTCAAAGAGTAAGTTATTTTACTAAAAACATAATACAAGTGTGTATGTGTAGATACAGACAAATAAGCAAAGTGGCTGTGTTGAAACCCTTTTTACTATGGCCTACAATTTTTTTTTTTTTTTTTTTTTTGTGGTACGCAGGCCTCTCACTGTTGTGGCCTCTCCCATTGCGGAGCACAGGCTCCGGATGCGCAGGCTCAGCAACCATGGCTCACGGGCCCAGCTGCTCCTTGGCATGTGGGATCCTCCCGGACCAGGGCACGAACCCGTGTCCCCTGCATCGGCAGGTGGACTCTCAACCACTGCGCTACCAAGGAAGCCCCTGGCCTACAAATATTTACAATATCCTAAACATAAAACAAAATTATTTAAAAATAAGTCATTTTCTATTTAAAAATGTCATGAATCTCTTTGAATACCTAAGCAATTTGTGTGATTTATTTAAAATCCACACAATTGGAAATTATAGGCTGTTGGGTCCCGTCTCAGATCTGTCTTGTTTGATGCTTTTTAATAATTTTCCTCTGAGAGCTTTTTCTGAGGCATTGTTTTGACTGGTTTGTACTAAATAATCTGTAAAATTCCCTTTGGTAGACTAGAATTCCATCTCTCAAAGGTCCCAGGTTCTTGAAGGTGACATCAGTCATAGCAAAGCACTGGAGTCCCACCTCATTTAACTCTGGTCCCAATGCTCCCAGGCGCGCGTGGTTCACTCTCCTTTCAGGGAGGGGCTGCTGGTTGAGTGGGAGGTAGAGCCATCAAGGCTCACTCAGGGGTAAAGCCAACCCAAGTTAGGTAGCATCCTCCCACCACCCTCCCAATATTCTCACCCTTACCTCGCATGACCATATCCTGCCTGCCCACATTCCTCTGCCAGCTCTCGTTCTCTAAGAGTCTGAGTTCTCACCACTCTGGAGGAAGGCCACGCACAGGCCCTGGAAATCTCAGGGAACCACTGCCTCCTTTCCCACATCTTTCTTTATTCTGGATTTTTTAAAAAATTTTTTTCTTATCCTGGAACTCTCAGGGTTATGCAGAGGTATTACAGCTGACAGGTTGTTCTGTCAATGAACACTTTTTTTAAAAAAGAAAGAATCTTTTTTTTTTAATTTGGTTTATTTATTTGTGGCTGTGTTGGGTCTGTGTTGCTGTGCGTGGGCTTTCTCTAGTTGCAGTGAGTGGGGGCTACTCTTCATTGCAGTGTGCGGGCTTCTCATTGCAGTGGCTTCTCTTGTTGCAGAACACGGGCTCTAGGTACGCGGGCTTCAGTAGTTGTGGCACGTGGGCTCAGTAGTTGTGGCTCGCAGGCTCTAGAGCGCAGGCTCAGTAATTGTGGCACATGGGCTTAGTTGCTCTGTGGCATGTGGGATCTTCCCGGACCAGGGCTCGAACCCGTGTCCCCTGCCTTGGCAGGTGGATGCTTAACCACTGAGCCACCAGGGAAGTCCCTCGATGAACATTTTTATCTCAACTTGAAATGGTGGAGAGGGTACAAAGTAGTACTTGGTTTTCTGCATCTTCATTGCCAAAAATGTACCTTCTTAGCTTCTAGCTCAGCGCCTACTTCCATGGCCCCCTCTGGCCTCCGGGACCAGGAGTTTTGGGACTAGGGCTGGAACCTTAGCTTTGCAAACAGAACTTTCCCAAGAAGGACCTCATGTCCTTTCATCTTCCCAGCTTTCACTTAATCTATTTTCTTACCTGGCAGAGCCTTGTGTCCTCACCTTGGCAGTGCTCTCAGTCTGTCAGTCTCCTACTCCTTCAGGCTTTCTCTCTTTTCTCACCAGCTTGTGCTTATTCAATTCCATTCCATTCCATTCCCCATGCCCTCAACTCCCTGCCTTCTACCCTGACTTGCCAACTCCCAATACTAGATCACTCCAACACTTTGTTTACTCAGCTTCTCTTTCCAAGCTTCCAGACGCTCCTGTGGAAAATCATACAATTGTGCTTATTGGTGCTCTTACAAATTTATGGGTCTTTGGCTCAGCTGAGCCCCCCATATGCTCTCTAGTTGGTGCCCATTCAGTAGTGAGTCACAAACTTCTCATGGCAGTTTCCATTCCTAAATGTCAGCTTACGCCCTTACCTTGTATGTGACTGAAAAAAAATGAGTCCATTGAGCTTAACTGCCTTGACTTCCTTCAGCTTCCAAACCCACTGACATATTCACCCTTCCTCCACTGTCACCAATAAAGTGGAGCTTCTGCATGTCTGCTGCACTAATCAGCCATCAGTCCCTCCCTGTCTGCTCCTACATCCTTCAGAATCTGGCTTCAGCATCCATCCTCTAATTTTAAAAATTTGCTTTTTCCATTGCTTCCTTCTCTTTGGTCTACAGTTCTGTCCAAATAGTCTTGCCCTCACTGAGGCTACCACTCTGTAATTTTCCTTCCATTCACAACTGGTCTCTTGGGATGGGAAGATAACATTTCTTTCCTCTTCTTCCTGATCCTCCCTAATCCTCATCCCACTGCCGTTTGGTTTATCCCCTTTTCCATCCTGCCGTTTGTACGTCTTCACTCCATTCTTATGAGCTTATACTTAGTACTTACCAGTTGACAGGTGAAACAGTCAATCTTTATCCCACTTAATCCCTCTGCCGTATTTATTTAACCCAGTTACTCACATTCACCTCCTTTGACTTTAAACAGATTTATTGAGGTATAATTTACATAGCATAAAATTCACCTATCTTAGGATGTAATGATTTTTGGTATATTTATAGAGTTGTGTAACCATCACTGCACTCCAGTTTTGGTATATTTCCATCAACCCAAAAAGAGGCCTGGGGAATACTTTTCATCAATCCTGGTTTCCACTGCCCCTCCCCCCTGCCCCCAGCCTCAGGCAAGCACTACTCTCTGCTTTCTGTCCCTATAGATTTGCCTTATTTGGATATTTCACATAAGTGAAATTAGCCTGTCTACCTCTTTGTCTGTTCTTTTTTCCTGATTCAGTTCTCTGTTCCTAAAGTGTGGTGGGTTTCAGAGTTCTTGCCTGTGCTCCCTCTTTTGTACATTCTATACACGTTCCCTACAAACATCACCCGCCCTCCCACAAACACACCTATAGTTTCAATTTACCAGTATCTCAAAACTGGTTCCTCAATCCCAGCTCTTCTGAGCTCCAGGCCAATGCTTTCAACTGCCAATCATACTAATTACCGAAGTATTCTGTAGCTTCCTGAAGCTCAACAAAACACAACTGGTTATCTTTTCCTCAAACGTGTTTCCTTCTGTATTTTGGCATTGGGTTAATGACCCCCCTGTCTTTCAGAAGTCCTATGTAGAAGCTCAAAGTCTGTTCCGATCCCTTTCTTAATGAGCAGTTATTTTTGTACTGGGCCCTGAACTTTTCATTCCTGATCTCATTTCATCCTTATAATATCCCTATGCTTATTTACTATTATCCCTACTTTGCAAATGAGGGAAACTGAGGCTCTGAGAAGTTAGGTATGTAAGACCAAGCAGGTAGTAAACATCAGAGCTGAAGTTTAATTCCAAACCTCCTCCCTTTTGTTTTTTCAAACATCAAAGGCCATGCTATGGGCTTCCCTGGTGGCGCAGTGTTTGAGGATCTGCCTGCTAATGCAGGGGACACGGGTTCGAGCCCTGGTCTTGGAAGATCCCACATGCCACGGAGCAACTAGGCCCGTGAGCCACAACTACTGAGCCTGCGCATCTGGAGACTGTGCTCCGCAACGAGAGAGGCCACAAGAGTGAGAGGCCCACGCACCGCGATGAAGAGTGGCCCCCGCTTGCCACAACTAGAGAAAGCCCTCGCACAGAAACGAAGACCCAACACAGCCAAAAATAAATTAATCAATTAATAAACTCCTACCCCCAACATCTAAAAAAAAAAAAGGCCATGCTATCCCATGTCTGTCTTTAGAGACAACCTAAGAGATTTCTGAATTCCCCTTCTTCATTTGTACCATCACCTTCTCAGTTTAGGTCCTCATCAACCCTTGCCCAGCTTAAAGAAATTGTATCTGCCTGTTCTCTCTACCTCCTATAATTCTCCCCTTTATGCCTTTCAGAAAATGGTCATTCTAAAGCAAATCTGATCATGTCACTTCCTGAAATTCAGGTTATATGACAAATGTAATTTATGAAGCAAGTTATAACTTTTACCCCAAAATGGGTAATGTATTAAAGTTGATCATTAATTCACTTAAAAAAAGAAACTAGTCCAGATTCAAGGAAATTCCTATAATGACATCATGCTCACCTACATTCAAGGAGGCTTTTTTGAGCAGTTGGAAAAGGAGGATGAATTAACATTTATGTTTTAAGAATTTCACATAGACAGCCCATGATATTGACACCCTGCCTGTAGCATACTATATCCCATTGAAGTACTGATGGCTGTCATGCCAATTCCGAGTCATTGTGATAGCTGTCAGTTGTTTCAAACTAACGAGAGTATGTCACAATTTGTTGAGTATAGTAGCAAACAAGTTGAAACCTACTGACGGCTTTATGCCAACACAATGATCACTCTCACTTCTTTCTTACCACTCAGCTTGTGCTATCTGGATGTAACCCACACCAAGATCATTTATCGTGCTCTGAACCAGCCAGTGTTTCACACTTGTGCCTTCACACATGTTATTCCTTCCATCTGGGGCCCCTTCTCCTGTTCCCTCTCACCTTGGACAATTCTGAAAGACACAGATCAAATGTCGCTTCCTTTGGGAAATTCTTGCCTGTTTACTTTATGTAGAGCTGGTGGTCCCGCCTCAGTGTGCCCAGAACACTGTGAGCCTACTTGCCTTTGCGTTGTAATAATCTGTTTATGGTTCTCTTTCTCCCAAAATTATCTTTGGGAACCCAATGAAATAACTGCTTAATTCTTACTATGGAATCTTAGGAGACTCCATGGAGGAGGTAGTATTTTAACTATCTCATGAAGGATTAAGTAGGAGCAGAAAACTGAGGAAAGATTATCCTGGGCTGAGGAAACAAGCATCAGGAAAACAGTCATGAATAAATGGACTATGGAAAAAGAGGAGACAACTTCTGTTTCTAAGTGCCCTTTGCAGCGCTCATTAAATTAAGACTGATATTGAAATCTTGAAAATATAGTGACTAACCATTGCCTGAAATTTCTTACCCCATTTATATTGCTTTCAGTAGTTATGAGCTCTTTGAGTCTTATCCTATTGGCCATTAAGTATTATTCAAAATGCATGAAAACTTGTGTCAAAAATTTTCTACCATTTCTACAATACCCAATTAAATGATCTAGTTCGGCAGGCACATCTGATTTTATATAAGCTCTGTCCAAAGAGAATGATTTAAAATAATCTAGTATTGCTTACCTTGGTTAGCAAATGAGAAAATATAATTCTAGGGAGGTGAAGTAATGAACCTCAGTAAGATTTGCTCATGGAGGCAGTTTAATATTAATACATGTACAGAAAATTCATAATTATTTGTACTCTTTTGTTCTGGTTTATCACTGATGAGAAGCAAACTGTGATTTACTAATTATGAATAACTTTCCACTGACTTACATTTCTCTCTGATTTGTATTCCTTGATTGTATATGTTTATCTTTCTCCTGAATTATAAAACTCAGCTTTAAATGGAACCACACTGGTCTTTGACATAAGCTGTCTCCAATTGCAAAACATACATATATATAATACATAAATATGATTTGGGCTACAGTAAATAGGGCTTCTGGATAATAAACTTGTCAGTTCAAGTTACTACCCCGTAGCAGTCAGTTTGATCTGTCAACACCCTGAATAGATTTTCATGTCTTTTCAGTAAGTTGACAATATTTAATAATTATTTAAAGAATTCTGAAATGTAGGTTCCAATTAAGTTTTATATAGGCTTTTATTGGAATCTAGTATTTTTCTCTTTAAAAATGTTTTTAAGTGCTCTTAACTTTCATTTATATTCTTTTTTTTTTTTAAGGTAGAGGAGCAATGTCAGGGCCTAAAGGAGTTTTACCAAACTGATATCCTGCGAAAGGAAGAGGGTGTTGCTGAAGCTGAGCGTCACTCTGACTCAGTGGAGAAGCAGTGGCAGCTGTTTTTAAAGAGGAGCTTTTTAACTCAAGACCTCGGGCTCAAGTTCCTTAATTTAATAAATATGGTGAGAATAACATTAAATGAGTCATACCTTCTTCAAGGATCACTTTTCAAAGTCAGAATCATAAATTTAAAAGTTCGGTTGTCTGTTATTTGGCCGTGCTGGTTTAGGAAGTTCTTTTTAGTTCCATTCAACCTAGAATAGTCCTGAAGCCCAGCATTTATGTGCTTCTTTGCTCCTAGACCTCTTGTGAGTTTATCACATGAAGGCTATTTTATCTATTAACAAGAAAGAGTGACTATAATCCAAATGTAACATTATTATTATTACAGAGAGTCCTCAGAAGATCACCCAAAAGTTCTGAATTATGTTGAAAGCATGCAACAAGATCTTACAAGATTTCCAGAGGCAAAAGATAACATCTAGGATGAATCTTCGTTTCAAAGAATTTCTTACAATACCAGATCTTTTCATAGCAAAGCTCCATTATATTTAGAAATGTACCCTAAACTTTAGTTGTTAAGTTCTATCTGTAAAGTATCCTAGAATCGTTATATCAACCTCAGGCCCATATAAAGTTCTCCACAGAATTTTTGAAAGATGGTTAATCCACCTCTCCTTCAATATCTCAAGTATCTTCCTTACGAAACTGTTCATTTTATTGTTAGAAAATGCCAGCTGCTAGGAAAGTTTTTTATTTTTAATGTTAAGTCGAATCTGTCTTCATATCTGATTCTAACCCTCTGTACCTCCACAGGGGGAAAAATGTTTGCATATTTCATTTCTCTTACACACGAAAGTTTTTCAAACCTTGAAAACAGTTGCAAAATCTAATTTGAGTCTTTTCTGCAGTGAACTAGATATAAATCCTTTCTATCATTTAGGAGGTAGCTTTCTCTCTTTCTTCATCCTAATCCTTCCAGAATTTTCCATGATTTGTCAATATCATTCATAACATGTAAACAAGAAGTAAAGTACAACTTCAACACAGAGTACAAAGTGTCCATCATTCTTTACTAATGAGACCTAAGATTGTACTAGCACTTTTAGTAATAATTTCACTTTGTTGGTTCATATTAAGCCTGTGATGGAAAAACTGCAATTGCATTACATTTTTTTTGCAGTTCCTGCCAGGCTAGGTCTCTCCCATTTTATATCCATGTCGCCTATTTATCTTTTACATACAAATGTGAACCTTTATATTTATTCCTATTTTATATCACTTTGTTAGTTTTGACTCATGATTCCATCTTGTTAAACTAATTTTGAGCCTGCTATCTATTGCATTAGCCATCTCTCCTGGGTTTAATTCTGTATATTAATAAGTAAGCCTCTTGTGGCTGCAATTAGATCTTTAATAAAAGTGTCTGAGGGGCAGATTGCTACCCCAATCCATTAAGTAATCAATTGATTAACCAGTCTTTTAAACAATTGTGGACATTCCCAATAGTACTTTATTTTAACCACTTTTTCTTAAGTCTGTAATGGAAGACACTGCTTGAAGGAAGGTCTATCTACCTAGTATCCTATCAATTGTATAATATAATTTGGCAAAAATTAGTTTGACTCCTAGTGATCATAGGTTCTTTCCAAAGTGCTCACAATCTGCTTGATCAATGATGACTTTATTGCCCTGGTTTTCAATGTCAAGCTTACTGACAGGTAAATCACATAGGCCATCTTTTCCCCCATTTGAAAATCAGGGCATTTTCTTTTCTCTAATTTTCTGGCCCTTCTCCTATTTTCTGTAGATTTGCAAAGATGACTGACATCTGCAATTTTCTCAGTACTCTGACATGTGATGAATCTCAGTCTGGAGCCTGAATTCGTTTGGGAGAGTTGGGCTCTAACTACCCTCATCTGCTTTGAGCTACAATTTCCTCTTTATCTTCATTGTTTCAAACTTTGTTGTTTAAAGACCGGTCTTCTTAAATCTATATGGAAACAAAATATGCATTAAATAATTCTAATTTATCTAATACTGTCCATATGCATCAGAGAAAACTTGCTGAGTATTTTACCTATGTTCTTATGTTATATTGGTGCTTTACTGTAAAAAAAAATTGTTATTTTTTACTTGGAACATTTAGAACATATCTACCTATCTATCTATCTTTAAGATTTTTACTCTTTTTCAGTATATCTTTATATCCATCTCTTAATTGTGTACTTCTCCAATTTGCACTCATAAGGGAGTTTACATATTTGCAAACTGCACTTTTTTTGTCTATCCTTTTTCTTACTAACTTCCTTTTGAGAAATTATATTTTTCAGTTTTGGAATTTCCAGTTGGTTCTTTTTTATTAGATTTATATTGCCAGTGAAATTCTCCTTTTTTATCCTCTCTTTCTCCATCTTTCCTATACCTTCATGACCATATTAATCATGGGTATTTTAAAGTGTTTGTCAGCTGAGTCCAACATCTGGATCTGGAATTGTTTCTATTGTCTGCTTTTTCTCTCGGTTTCCAGCTCTGTCGTCCTATCTTGGGATGATGAGAGGATATCTATCAAATGCCAAGCGTTATGTATAAAAAAATTGTAGGAGTTCCAGATGGTGTTATCTTCTTTCCTTAGGTGGGTGTTGGTTGAAGATCACTTAAGCCAGTCAGGAGCTGGTGGAGTTGAGTCCGGAGTACAGTCCTGTCAATGCTCCGTCTATTCTGTTGACCTTGGGCTCTCAACGTTTTCATGTTGGAGCTTGGTGCATTCTCTGAGGTCTCTCCCCCTGGCAGGTCTCCAGTTTGGGGAGTCTTGGGAGATAGCTGAAAAACTCTCACTCTGCTTTTCAGAGGCTTTTGCTTGGGTTTTTTAATCCACTGCCCTGTTCAGCCCCAGTATTTTGTCAATGTTCTGAGATGAAGATGAGCTGTGTGCTTGAACCCCCATCCCCACTAGTGTCTGTCAAAAGTTCTATTGTTTTCTCTGTTCCCCAGTAAAGCCTCATGATCAGCCTCCTGTCGGCATACAGAATTGGGAAATGCCCCTGACTGGGGTAGGAGAGGTGACAGGTGAGCTCACCACTCTCAGGTTCATCCTTCTCTGGAGTCCTGGCCTCTTTAGTTCTTTTTGCCTTCAAATAGATGATTTCTGCACTTATTCCAGCTTTTCTAGTTGTTCTAGGCAGAAGCACTGCTCTGCCACTAGCTACTCCATCCTACCCAGAAACAGAAGTCCTTTATTACTTATTTAGAATGTTTAAGATTGTACAGTCAGATTTTCATTTAAGATCTGTAGCAGGAATCCATTCAAAATTATATTTTGTATCTTTGTCTAAGTAAACTTAGGTTTCTTGATATTCAAATGTCCATTTAGAGTTTTCAGCAACAGTGTGTATTTTACTACATACCTTGGTGGTCTTGTATCTTGACATTATAAACATGGCTTCTTTTCCCCAAGGTCCTTACCACTGTCACATGATAAATAAATTCCTCCTTATTGATAAGAATTAAGGTCCACATAATGCTTAACTTTATTGGTTCAGTGACATTCTGAGATATGAATGGTAAAGCCATTTGGTAACGCCAGTATAACACAATTTTTATTCTCTTCATATCTTTGGGACCATTAGGCTTTTAAACAAACATTATTGCTGAAATGTGGTAACCAGTTTGGTTATTAAGAAGGAAGAAGTCCAGCTGGCATTTTCCACTGAGTGTTCTGCTCTTGATTGGGTTGCCGAGGCTCAGATTTTCAAGCTTGAAATTAAAAAAATTTTCAGTTCATCTAAAAATCATCACAATCAGAAAAACTGATTTAGGGCAGCAATCTGGCAGACATCTTGATGAAAGTGCCAATTTACTAATTTATAGTGGCAAATACCAAGAATGCTACATGGAATACTGCCTTCCAGTTATCAAGATATCTGAAAAGCAAGATGTCAGAAGACCACTCATTGTGTGTGAATCTACATGGAAAATAGATAATTTAGTGCCCTGTTTAGACTAGATGATGGCAAATTTTCCAATGACCTTATACAGAAGTAGAATGAGTAGTGTGTTTACTAACTAGACCTCAGGCAAATTATTTAATCTTTCCGAGTGGCCAAAATATTTGTTTGCCAAATGCATAATCACTCTTCTTGAATCCTGCTAGCTAGGCATCAACAGATCCTACCACAGCTCTCTTTTCTAGGCTTCATTCAGAGCATATACTCTTCTGATTATAGTTGACATTGACATGCTGCAAATTCCAAGTTTACATTAAATTGTGTATTATATAACATTTTGATTAATATTTTCTTAATAATATGTGAAAGATACCCTATCTTTATCTCTAGCATAGATAAAAATAGGATTTGCTTTAGGGCCTGCTGTGGCTGTCTAATGCCTTTCATAATATGTGTGTCTTGTTCATCATAATTACAGAATACATCATTTTACTACTAGATCCCCAAATTCATAGGAGAGGTCACATTTAGCACCTGCAAGTATTTTTTCAATTAAATGACACTTTCTAATGTCTACATTAATATAAAAATATAAATGTGCAATATTAATGTCATTTAAAATAATTTTAAAATAAGATGGCCTGTGATTTAAAATATCCTGTTACATATTCATGGCACTATCTTCTGACTATAATCTAAAAGGTCCCGTGACTTTTAGATACCCAGCTGTCATTGCCATTGTAGAAATTCATGTGCAATTGCTCCTTAGAAATTCAAGGATTTACTGAGAAAAGCTGGCCATCAAAGTAAAAATTACTGTTTTGCCAAACAAATATTCTTCTGCATTTTTTTGATGTTTGACATAAAAAAAGCCTATTGTCTTACTCTCTACCTCTCTTATCCTTCTGCCTCTGATTGAATTTCCAGTAGTTTAAAATCATTGTTTAAAGGATTTCAAATCAGAGATCTAGAACTTATGAAAGTTGGGAAGAGAAGTCTTGGAATTTAGATATTGTTCTTCTGGTGCACAATAGAGATAGAGTTGGCCCTCCATATCCACTGCTTCCAAATTCCTGGATTCAACCAACCTCAGAGCTAAACATAGTACACCATCCACAGTTGGTTGAAACCTGCGGATATGGAGGGCCAACCATGGGACTTGAGCATCCACTGGTTTTGCTATCCGTGGTGAGTCCTGGAACCAGTGCCCGCCTCCCACCCTGCTGCCGTGAATACCGAGGGACAACTGTATATAGAGGTACATTTCATTTCTCACAAAACAGAGGAACTGCTCACGAGGAAAATTTTAAATAATTGTAGTATTGAGTTGGCCAAAAGGTTTGTTCAGTTTTTTCTGTAAGATGGCTCTAGTAGCACTGAGTTGTCTTTAACTTCATTTGAAACAATTTTGTTAGATTGTATATGACAGCTGTCATATCAGCGTCATTTAAAAAAATACTTATCAAAATTGGTGAATTTTTGTGTAGCTATTTTAATACTGAAGATGGAAAAAAAAAGCAACATTTTTGGCATATTATGCTTTATTATTTCAAGAAAGGTAAAAACGCAACTGAAATGCAAAAAAAGATTTGTGCAGTGTATGGAGAAGGTGCTGTGACCGATGGAACATGGCAAAAGTGTTCTGCGAAGTTTTGTGCTGGAGATTTCTCGCTGGGCGCTGCGCCATGGTCGGGTAGACCAGTTGAAGTTGATAGCGATCAAATCTAGACATTAGTTGAGAACAATCAACGTTATACCACATGTGAGATAGACGACATACTCAAAATATCCAAATCAAGGGCTGAAAATCATTTGCACCAACTTGGTTATGTTAATCGTTTTGATGTTTGGGTTCCACATAAGTGAAAAAAACCTTCTTGACTGTATTTCCTCATGTGATTCTCTACTTAAACATAACAAAAACGTTCCATTTTTAAAACAAATTTTTACGGGTGATGAAAAGTGGATACTGTACAGTAATGTGGAACAGAAGAGATCATGGGGCAAGCGAGATAAACCACACCAAAGACTGGTCTTCATCCAAAAAAGGTGATGTTGTGTCTATGGTGGGATTGGAAGGGAGTCCTCCATTATGAGCTCCTTCTGGAAAACCAAACGATTAATTCCAACAAGTACTGCTCCCAATTAGACCAACTGAAAGCAGCACTTGACGAAAAACATCCAGAATTAGTCAACAGAAAACACATAATCTTCCATCAGGATAACACAAGACCACATGCTTCTTTGATGACTAGGCAAAAACTGTTACAGCTTGGCTGGGAAGTTCTGATTCATCCGCCGTATTCACCAGATATTGCACCTTCGGATTTCCATTTATTTTGGTCTTTACAAAATTCTCTTAATGGAAAAAATTTCAGTTCCCTTGAAGACTGTAAAAGGCACCTGGAACAGTTCTTTGCTCAAAAAGATAAAAAGTTTTGGGAAGATGGAATTATGAAGCTGCCTGAAAAATGGCAGAAGGTAGTGGACCAAAAGGGTGAAAACGTTGTTCAATAACATTCTTGGTGACAACGAAAAATGTGTCTTTTAGTTTTATTTAAAAACCAAAGGGACTTTTTGGCCCACCCAATATATACAATGGGATAGTTTAGAAAGAAACACAGACCCAGAACAATCTGCCCCCCATGGTCCCTGATACTCAGATATTGACATATTCTAATGTGTGTTAAAATAAATGGTGGAATCCACTTCAAAACTTATGCATTAAAATAATCTCAACTTCAAAATTTCTGGATCCCTATGCTCATTCAGTCACCCTTTAAGCCCCAGGAAATGAACAGATCCTAAAGGAGAGGACTCAAACACCAGTGGGGTCATGACGTCCAAGCATAGATTACTGGTTCTGAGAGCCCAGCTGTGTCTGTGCACAGACTTTTCAGACTTGTCTTGATATCAGAACTGTGTTCTGCTTTGGCTATGATGAAGCGTTTGCCTCCTCAAATAGTTGTATGCAAAATGTTCTATTTCTTGGGAAACAAAAGCCATTATATAATTATTAATTTCACAGGCAAGAGCAAATGAAATATTAAATGTCAAAAATGAAGTACACATTATGGAGAACACTATGGAAAGCCAGAAAGCAGAAAGGGAAGAACTCAGCCGCCTTCGGATAGCCTGGCAACTTAAGGCCGCTGCAAGCAAGCCCGTGAAACAGCAGTGGGGAGCGTTCAAAGAGCAACTTAGAAAGGTGAGGGAACAGGCAAATGGGTAGTATTCAGCCTTAAAAGGGAAGGAAATTCTGCCACATGCTGCAACATGGAGGGACCTTGGAAACATAAGTGAAATCAGACGAACACAAAAGGATAAATATTGTGATTCCACTTATGTGAGGAACCTCTAGTAGTCAAATTCACAGAGACAGAAAGCAGAATAGAGGATACCAGGGGCTGAGGGGAGGGTGAAATGGGAGTTAGAGTTTAACCAATACAGAGTTTCTGTTTGGGAAGATGAGAAAGTTCTGGCGATGGATGGTGGTAATGGTGGCACACCAGTATGAATGTACTAATGCCACTAAGTTGCACACTTAAAAATGGTTCAAATGGTAAATTTTGTTATATATATTTTACCACCATAAAAAGAGGGCCTGTGCTTTTTTGTTCATTGGTGGTTTAGAACCACAGGCTCACTCTAGGTAGTGAGTACTTTCATGGTAATTGAAAAGTTTGATGACACACCATGTCATCACTGGAATGATTATGACGTATTTGCTGGTGGTATCAAAGAAAACATATGCATAACTATCTAATGTCTATTTCAGACTACTCACAACTTAAAACTTCTTCAGGAAGCACTTATGCCTGTGTCTGCACTTGACCTTGGAGGGAGTCTCCAGACCATTTTAGGTCTACAGAAAAAATGGAACGAAATGAAACCTCAGTTCCAGGTGAAGAAACAAATTGATGGCCTTGGGTGAATGAAAAAGTATTAAAAACTGTTCAGTCAATGCTCACCTAATTAATTTTTACAGTCTGATGAATTACAGTTTTTAAAAAACAACAGCATTTCTTATCTAAAAATCCACTTTAAAAACACATTTTTCTTCCTGTTTAACTGCAGTGTGCTATATTTGATGATACACAAACATTTGGGCTACAAAAGGTCCTTAATATATTCTTATCTTAGATTATTTTAATTTAAATTAGTTCTTTATTAATGTATTTATCATATATATTTACTCTAATTCTTTTCCTAAGGGGTATAGACATGTTTTAGATTCAGACATCTCAAAACAAGGATGGGCAATCTCTGACACAGAGGTTCTGCTGTCCTCTGTCCCTGAAATTATCACTGTGATGTCATTGTGCCCACCCACTGGCACCCCAGGCTCCTACCACGATTCCAAGAATTTTGCTGTGCTCTCCCTTTCTCTTTCTCTCAGAGAGCCCTCAGAATGTGAGAGAAAAAACCATGAGTCATGTTCCCAGGCCCTGATTGCTAGTGCATTCCATAC
>NW_006776904.1:872969-878690 GCF_000442215.2 Lipotes vexillifer | reverse complement strand
CCCCCGCCACCTCTTGCCATTCCTGAGCTTGACACAGCTGCCGAAAAAGTTTGCCAGTCACGTTATCCTCCTGCCTGGATTTGTGTTCTTTGCTGCAAAGTTAAGATACCTGTGTTTCTGTTTGTCACTACTTTGCAAGTATTGGCTTTAAAGAAACCCCGAAACAGAAGTTTGAAGATTCCTTTAGGGAATATCTAATTTATGTTCATTTAAGACAAAACAAATGTAATACATAACCACCCCCCCACTCACGAAAAGCACACACACCACTGTGGCCCACAGTGAACTCTTTCCTCCAAACTCTTAGAAAATTCTCCTAGCCTGTCTGTTGGTTTCTTTGTTATACTCTGTATCATATGTATCTGCATTTCGTGTGCACATGTCCCTGCACATGAATAAGTGTATGTGTGTAAATTCCTCTAAATCAGGAACTGTTGTCAAGCTTCTTAGCTCTGTCACTGTGATGTGCGTATATTTGATGCCCACATACTTGATTTCAACATGAAGACCCTTACTAGGTCACTCTTTTGCAAATTATCTCCTTAGCCTAAATCATTTCCATTACTGTTATCCTTGACATAAAATCCAGCTCTGAAATTATAGCAGCTTCCTCTTTAAGCTGTGTACCAGGATCTAGATTCCTATAAGGGCTATCTGAGCAGTTCTGGGTAAAAAGAAGGTGGCTTATCCCTCCCTACAAGTGGTGGCTATTTGTGGATTCTGGGATGACTGCTTTTAAAGCAGCATAGCTACTGTGCTGCTCAGCTGGTGGTTCATTTTGATCATTCTTTTATCACAGAGGACAAATAATTTCCCCAATATATTTTTATGCTTGTCTTCTTTTGGTGTTCTTATCATACCACCTGATTCTGGTTGTATTAAATATCACAGATGGTCACAGCCTCATAGAGTATCTAGAATATATTTACTTAACAGATGACCAGAATATTTGGTATGTCATAGAAATATATGACTTTCCATTTCGCCACCTAACTTTGAAACACTTTTTTGTGTTTTTAAACTTTTTAAATTTAATTAATTTAAATTAATTTTTTTAAAAAAATTCTGAGAAGATGAGGATGGTATAATATATCCCTAGCATCATGCACAATGCCTGGATTTGCAGGGATGGAGGTGAAGCTCACAATAAGTATTTGTTAACAAATAAGAGAGTGATTTGTTATTGAGATCTTCATATAGTCAGTTGTAAAGTAAAAAGCTCTCTAAAAGCTGTATTTCTTTTATTGCTTACAACTTTTTAGCAACTGAATGATGAGGCTCAATACATTATAAAAGAGTCAGAAGAGTTAAGTGGCAAAGGAGCCCCTGTGAAAGAGAAGTCTCAACAGCTGAAGGACCTAATTCACCTCCATCAAAACCAGAAAGAGAGAATCCAAGATTACGAGGAGATCCTGTATAAGATTGTCCAGTTCCACCAAGTCAGAGAAGAGGTAAGACTTATCATGGATGTTTGGAAGACTCTCAGTTTTAAACTATGAAATTAAAAATAAATGATTGTGTAATAAATAAAGGCCAGATTGCTTATTCTGATATTAGAAGCTTTCCTCAGTCTGGCCCCTGACTTTTCTCTCACTGGGCCCCATTCTGCCCGATGTTCCAGCCAAAGTGAGCTCTCCTTGGGTTCCTCAAAGATGGCGTCCACATCCCTAATTCCAAGCATTGACTCTTGGGCTGCCATTATCTGACAGGTCCTTCTGTCTCCTCTCTACCATCTAGGCCCTGTCCCTCCATCCAACAATCCACCTCCCTTGGAGTGATTTTTCTCTCTTCAAAATTCCTCGAACTCTTATTGTTTATTCCACACATCTGTCATTTTTAACATCTTGATTCTTAATTACTTTTGTTCCCCTAACTCAAGTGTAAGCTCTTTGAGGGAAGAAAACAATTTCTTTTACATCTCAAGTATCAGTAGAGTGCTCAGTAAAACTTCATAGTCCTTAGCCTCTATTAACAGAAAATGGAGACTTATTGAAATCCCTTGAAAATAGCCTCTGAATTTACTCAGATCACAGGCCTCATCTTGCTAAAGTTTTAGGCTGTGAGCAAACAGTGTTTTCTTCTTTAATAAAACTGACAGTGTTAGTCCCTCAATTTTACCCTATTGACTTGCAGCATTGTAACACTTATTTGTCTATAATACTAATAATTTTAGATGGGCTTGTCAGTGTTGATCTGCTAGTTAAATATGTTATAGGAAATAAGTTTTTTTTTTAAAAATGCTATCTTTGAGAAAGACAAATACTGTACGATATCACTTATATGTGGAATCTGAAAAATACAACAATGTAGTGAATATAACAAAAAAGAAGCAGACTCACAGATATAGAGAACTAGTGGTGACCAGTGGGGAGAGGGAAGGGGGAAGGGGCAGTATGGAGGTAGGGGATTAAGAGGTACAAACTATTAGGTATAAAATAAGCTATAAGGTTATATTGTACAATTTAGGGAATATAGCCAATATTTTATAATAACTATAAATGGTGTATAACCTTTAAAAATTGTGAATCACTATATTGTACACCTGCCAGTTATATAATATTGTACATCAACTATACCTTAATGTAAAAAATCTGTCTTCATAAAAATACGAAGGTTAATTGTTAATGGCCTAAATTCCAGCTGGGACGACTCTTCAGATCAAGAGAACTGGAGTTTCTACAACAGCCAAAGGAAATGGATGATGCTCACAATGCCCAGGTTCTCCTCAGTCGCTCTCGGGAAAAGCAGGCACACATAGACCATCTCCATAAACTGGCTCTTTCCTTGGGGGTGGACGTCATCTCGTCAGTTCAGCAGCCTGTAAGCAACTTAGAACACCATCATTTATACCTAATATAGCTCTCAGTTGGCCTGTAATATGAAAGAAACCAGGCAGATTGCCTGGTATATGTTAAATTAAAAAATACATTAAACCATTGGGCTACTTATTTGTGGTAAGTTTCTACCACATCCAGAGAAAAACATTTTAAGGAGAAAAATCTGATTTTAAAAGCCTTGTTTGATACATCTATTCTCATGCTAATTTAAAAAAAATCATAGAGGTGTGCTATCTATAATGGCAGTTAGTTTTTCACATTTGAAATATGCCTAATGAAATTAAGGGACTCAACTTTTAATTTTATTTAACTTTAATTAATTTAAATTTAAAACTGATACCCCAAATTGTAAAACTTTTAAGTATATTGGGAACAATTTGGGTATGTGAGTCTACTAAACTCTATGAGATTTAAGTGCTGATCAAGTATTTCTGATAGAAATTTAGCAACAATTGAGATATGCTCTAAGTGTGAGATACAGACTTGATTTCAAAGACTTAATATGAAAAAAACCTTATTAATGTTTTTTAATATTTGGTTACATGTTTAGGTATGTGTTCGGTTAAACAAACTATATTATGAAAATTAATTTCAACTGTTTCTTTTTTACTTTTTAATATGACTACTAAGAAATTTAAAATTATTTATGTGGCTCAGTTGTATTTCTGTTGGACAATGCTGCTTTAGCACATCAGATCCAAAAGGTAGCCGAGAGATCGTTAGACCCAGGGCCCTCATTTTATAGGTGAAGAGTCTTATCCCAGAGAAGGTGCTTTATCCATAAAACCCCAGGGTAGAAAAGCCCAAGAACCCTGGCTCCATCCAGGGATCTGGGCACTCATCACTGGATCTGCTATATTCCACTGGACTGACCTTACCAAAGGAGCCTAAAAGAGATGGAAATAATTCCAGATGAAATTTTCCTAAATAACACATTGGGCTCTGATTTTAAAAAAACTCCTTCTCCAAATTCTTAATTTGAGGGAAGAAAAGATTATGTTAATTCTATCCAGTATGTATAACATTAATAAAAATCGTAATGGTTGATTTTATTTCAAAGTTCATTTAAGATATCCACTAAACTATATGGAATTCAATGGATCTAAAGTATTTTCTTAACTGAAAGACACAAATACAAAATATCTGTCGCTATTATAACAGAATGCTTTTCCCAAGAAGGACCTTTCTTTTTAAAGAGTTTTGTTTTATTAGTAAATTTATTTTAAAAAGAAAAAAAACAAGTAAGACATCTCACTTTGCACAAATAATGTAAATTGTTCTCCAGTCCGCATCTGGCCTTGGCCTTGGCAGCCCTCTGTGCTGAGTAGAGGTTGGAGCACTTGCATGATAAACCTGAGGTTACACTCAAGTTGACAGGAAAATTATAGTGCGGAAGCCAAATGTTTCTAATGAATATTTTATGCCTTTTGAAGTAAAAATTATACCTTATAATGAATAGCGTCTCTGAGCCGTTGGGTGTGATGAGCAAATCTTCAAAACTGAAGTTTCAAGACTGGAAATGTAAGGGTTTGTCTTTCCCAACATTGGGTGTTGGGTGTATGGCTTCTTTCTGAATTCATTATATTCAAAGAAGCTTAAGGTAAAATAAATCAGGAGCCTATTTTTTTATGTCATTTATGAGTTTCACAGTGCAGGTAAACAGCATGTTGTTCTCATTGCTGTTTTGCCAATTCCCTTCATCACTTCCCCTTCTCTTTCATTTTTAGAACTGCTCTAATGTTTCTGCAAAGCACCTGCAGCAGCAGCTGGACATCCTTGAGGGGGACAGTCTGAACTGGCGTGCCCAGGCTAAAGACCACGAGCGGGCCCTGACCCACAGCCTGGAGTTCTGTACCGCAAGGGATGAGATGAGCGAGGTGAGAACACACACACACACACACACACACACACACACACGCACACGCACACGCACACGCGCACAGTGAATCAGGAGACTTTCTTTTTACCCTTGACCTTTAATCCGCCAAGCAGTGGCCTCAGGGCTCAGAAAGATTGAGTAAACTTTAAGCTCCCAAACTTTTTGAGGTCAGTATATTGTCAACACATGGAAGAACCTAGAATGTAGCATTAGGGTTTATTGTTTGCTCCTCCCCAACCCACCCCAAACCCTCACAGCAGTTGTTTTGCTTGAGTGTATACACATCATCAGTGCAGAGTAATAGCATCCCGGTTCAGCCAGCTCCCGTCTGCTGAGATGCTATTTAAGTACCATTGACTCATGATGAAGGGGGTGCTAAGGAGAGCAGGCTTGTTGCCTCAGAGGCTACAAAGTATTATCACCAAAGTCAAGTGGCTGGTTTCATATTTACTCAAACTGAGTGACTTCTCTGGCAAAACAATGCCTAGACTCCATGCCCCCTCCTCCATACACAGTTAATTCCACCTCCTCTTCCTCAATTCTACCCAACCCCCAACCCCCAGACACATACTGAACTTGAGCCACAACCTCCCAGAGTTAAACTTTCCATCTAAAGGTTTACTTGTTCTAGGAGAAAAATATAGCTTAGCGAGGGTCCTGGTTCCTTACTGGAACTGACAGCAGAACAAAAGGTACCACAATTCCAGATTTATCTCTGTTTAGAGCAAGACGTTTCTAAGTTCATTAATTACAAACCCATTAGGAAAATAAGCGGAGGCAAAAAGATGTGGTGAACCTTCTTGATTTTTCTGTTTATGCCCTCTTTACACAATTTAGGACGAGTGAGTATCAAATATTATCAAACAACATTAGAGCATGGACTTAAGTATGAGTAACTAAACTTAGAAAGTGACCTAGCCCTTTCATAGCCCACAGAGAAGTGCAGGAAAGGAGCATGGCTGGAAGGAAAGCAAGAGGGCGAGAGCAGGAGGGGCCGCTTGGATC
>NW_006776904.1:850602-872959 GCF_000442215.2 Lipotes vexillifer | reverse complement strand
TCAGCAGGAGGGAAACAGGAAGCAGCATCATGGAGGGTTTTCAGTTGAGTGTGCCACAGGACTGTAGAGTTTCTGCTCTGAGTCTGTGTTTCAGGAGTCACTGTGGGTGAGAGACTCATTAATTCGCTCAGTGTTAAACCCCTAGTGTAGCCTGCCCTCTGTGTAGTAGAACGGCCTCTTCTGGGTCCTGTACTGCAGTTAGCAACACTTCAGCCAGATCACTTTAAGGAAAACAATCTTAATTCTCCCCAGGCTATAAAATTTAGATTCACAGCCATGGAAATAATTTTTTTTACTATCTTTCCCCAAAGTTGTTTTCTTTCTTCTTTTCCTTCCTCTTCTTCCTTTTTTTTTCTTCTTTTTTGTAAACTTTTCTTGCTGAAGATATCTCTCTCTCTGCTGTTCAACCATATTTTATTGAAAGCACAAGAGAGCAGGCTAAGGGCTATTCCCAGCTGCCTATGGCTCACTTTCCCTCTTCCTGAAGCATGGTGGCCTTTATGGAGCTGGGTCTCCCTGTTTAGGCCCTTTCCACAGTGGTTCTGTTTACAGGGCTGCCTCGTGATGAGCCTTTGCTGGGAGCCGGCAGGCTGGGAAGACAGATGGCCCTTCCAGTCAAAGTAGGGACACGCCAGGATTGTCTGTACTGTAACAGGAACCAGAAACCAGATACGTGCAGGTTTGATTTAGGAGTCAAACATCACTTTAACATGATCTTAAGTATTAAGAGAGTGATTCTTCCCATTTGCTTCTACTTCAAATCCAAGTAAAGTTTGATATAAGTCACAGTTTCATATTCAAAGGATCTTTGAAAAATTTTGGCCCTTTTCCCTTTTCCTTCCTCGTAGAGATATACAAGGCATGTCACAGTATATCATGCACAGCCTGGATTTTCCAACTACAATCTTAATGGGAAAATAATCCAAAGGAATATTTTCGGTGCCCGTTAATAAAATAAAGAGATGTGTGGTCTAGTTTGTATTGTGAATGTCAGAGCCAGATTCTAAGTTGTAATAATATTTGATATTTTAATTATTATTATCATTATTAGTATTTGGTATGAGTGCTTAAAAATTATGTAAAATTAAAAGCTGCATGTTACACTAATTTTTTTTGTATAAAAAAATAAAGTCAGATAGCCCACCAGGGAACTAGATGAAGCATAGCATTTGATTTGTTCAGTTGATTTTGAAATGCATTATTTTGCATCCAGTGCATTTAAAGTGTTTCTTGGAAGTTCACTGATCTGAGCTGAAATTGGTTTTGGAGGACTTTCATTTTCCAGATAAGGAAACTGAGGAGTATACAGTTTTCACTTGAGAGTGTGCTTCAGGACTGTGGGGTTTCAGGGAGTCAGCTTTGGGCCAGAGGCTCATTTATTGGGGACCAACTTTTACTGGGCACCAGCTTGTCACCTGCGAAACTCAGAGTTCACCATTCAGTTAATGTTTGAACCCATTCAACCACTGCATGGTCTGATGTTAATGTATCCTTTTACTATGCTTTCTTCTTCTATCTTTGTTTTCTCGAATACTCGTTACAAGCTCTTTGTATGATCTGATATAATAGCACAGTTCATTTGGTTATTTCAACTAAAATTACTTTATTGCATGGTTTTAAGTGCACTAAAGGCCCTTGGAAAAGAACTCAGGAGTTCCCTGGTGGTCCAGTGGTTAGGACTCAGGGCTTTCACTGCTGTTGCCTGGGTTTAATCCCTGGCTGGGGAACTAAGATCCCGCAAGCCGCGCGGCAAAAAATAACAGAAAAAAAAAGAGAAAAGGACTCAGTATCTCAAGGTAAAATAAAGTGAGGTATTCTAAACGATATTCCTTAACGACAAAGAACCATGGTTTTGTGCCTTGATTCTCTTTGGGTAAAATATTATTTTCTAATTTTATATATTATATAAGCCATAGTTAGTTAATTGTAAAAACTCATTTTCTCCATGTGTACTAGAAAACACACCCTTCAGACTGCCAGATTTTTGGAGTTTTTTCCCACTCATTTCACACAAAGATATATTTGTATGCATGAATGTTGAATCTCACTGTACGTTTTCTTGCCTGGCAATATAAATAAGCTTTTAATACACAAAGCATTATAGATATTCTCTGCCATATTAGATGACAGAACATCATCAGTTCCTTATTCTTTACATGTCTTCTTTAGAAATGTAATAAGTTAATATTGAGCATGTTTTCTTCTTGCAACCTGACCAAAAAAATTACCTTTACATTTATATGATGTTAATGGAAATTTGTCACTGGAGTCTCATTATGGATCACAAACAATTACTTTGATGAAAAGTATAGTAATGGAGCTTCCCTGGTGGCGCAGTGGTTGGGAGTCCGCCTGCGGATGCAGGGGACACAGGTTCGTGCCCCGGTCCCAGGGGATCCCACATCCCATGGAGCGGCTGGGCCTGTGAGCCATGGCCGCTTAGCCTGCGCGTCTGGAGCCTGTGCTCCGCAGCGGGAGAGGCCACAACAGTGAGAGGCCCGCGTACCACACACACAAAAAAAGTATAGTAATGACAGAATTGGGTTGCTATTCATTTTTCCAAAATAAATTTTGCAAATGGAGCTTTCATATAATTATATTACTTCAGCCTGAAATTTCTACACTGTAGCAACAGCTTACCCATCAGGAAGGAAACAGAAATATGTATGTATGTATATATATATATATATATATTCCATATGTCAGAGTCTCTTGTTCTAGTCACACAGATTCTTTTGTTCTTTTGTCAATTTGGATAAAACGGTCATCTAAGTTCCAGGGAGATAAGGCGGATTAGCAGCAATAAATTATTGTAGAGTAGGGGAATGCTGCTGCCTTAGACAAATACACAACCAATAACATTAAACCTCCTGATATTGTATACTGCTTTGCTATTGACAAAATGACTGTGGACAACCACAGTCTGGTGAGAAAGGAAGCAGAAAAAGAGGGTACAGATGAGGCAGCACTATGGTATAGTACAGATAATTGCTATTTTCCAGATTGATGACCTTAATTCACCATTTTAAGAAAAAAAATAAATTATCATCATTCAACAAATATGACTACTGTGCGCCAGGCCATAAGAACAGGAAAGTCCTCGGGAAACTAAGAGTCTAGGCAACTTAAAGCCCAGGGGACTTCACAGTCACAACTGCTCATTACCAGGCCCCACTGTGAGTCTGTTTCGTTGGTATATGTAAGAGGATAGGAAAGATTATAATTTGCTCTGAAAATGTCCATCCCATAGGGTTAGAATCTGTTAGAAGTTTTGTGTTTAACATCTGCAAAATAACTCTTCTTACTGAAGAAGATAGAAAGCTAAAGTTTAAAATCGTGGTTATCATGTCCAGAAAATAAAACGTAAATATACTATGAACAAACAAAACTTGCAGAGTGGATAAAATAGCTATTACTGTGATATGCTGCCACCTGCAATTTAAAATGGAGCAATTGGGGCTTCCCTGGTGGCGCAGTGGTTGAGAATCTGCCTGCCAATGCAGGGGACACGGGTTCGAGCCCTGGTCTGGGAAGATCCCACATGCCGCGGAGCAACTGGGCCCGTGAGCCACAACTACTGAGCCTGCACGTCTGGAGCCTGTGCTCTGCAACAAGAGAGGCCGCGACAGTGAGAGTCCCGCGCACCGCGATGAAGAGTGGCCCCCACTTGCCACAACTAGAGAAAGCCCTCGCACAGAAACGAAGACCCAACACAGCCAAAAATAAATAAATAAATAAATTTATAAAAAAAAAAACTAGAGGTTATTCTTACTGTTAAAAAAATAAATAAATAAATAAAATAAAATAAAATAAAATAAAATGGAGCAATTGTCTTCTCCTTCCAAGCAGCCCCATTTCCTGCTTCTACAAGACTGATGGTAAGCACAGGAACACAGCCATGTGGTTGCTGAACAGAAGGAGGCCAAGAAAGTCTTGTCCCAAAATCTCTCCAGCACTAAGCCTAAATATTCTACCATTAATAATTGTAGCAGATCATTCAGGTTAAGTTATGAGTCTTTGGGTCCCTTCATTTCAAATACAGGCATCCCTGGGAAGTGATAGCATTGCAGCCTTCTTTCTGTTACTGAAAATGAGAATCAGAAAGCTTTTTTTTTCTGGAGTAGGCAAAATGGTGGGCAAGAAATTAAGCTCGTGAAATGGACTATTTGTTTTGTATTTTTGCTTCTGAACAGTTGTGTGCCATAGTTCTAATGAAAAGCTCTTGTTTTAAATACATTTTCTTAGTTTTAAAATGTCTCATGTCCCTCACGTAAATTGGCCTTGCCAGCAACAGACACAGATAATACATTCTTGTGCCAAAGTTGCCTCAACCAGCTTCCTCAAGACTAAAAATAGCAAGCCAGCCTCCTTGTTGTCCATCTTGTTCCCTTCTGCTGCTTCTCTAAGAAGTTTTTGTTTATGCCTAACCCTGAGAGAGGATTACTGCTCCCTGGGAAATTTGGTGAAGATGCTCATTATGCTAGTTTCAAAAGAACTGCAGTTTTAAAGTCTTAATGATTTTTTTTTCTAATTATAGCTGTATTAAATTAGTCCGCTTCTTCCACAGCAAATATGTAGGAGCTGAACATATGGAAAGATAGGAAAATTGCACTGTTCATTTGAAAAAATATCTTTCTCCTGATTATCTTAAGACTTTCAGAAATTTTATCAGTATGAATTAAAACAACATTGAAAGATTTTGAATAGGGTAAACTTTTTCTTGCCCCAAGCTTCGGGTGTTTTTTCCTGCTTCTGTGCTCTAGTTGAGCAGTTGTCTTGGCCATCTACACCATTCCCCATTGTTGACAAGCTAACTAAAGTTAGAAACAGCTGCGTGAACAATGATACCACAGCCGAGCAACCATGGCACTCAGTTCCCTTAAAAATATGATCACAAGTTATGTGGAGATTAGATGGGAAGTTAAGTTTTCGTATTGGAATGTGCAGGTAAGAAAATTAGGCATGGCTGGATTTTTTCTGAAAATCTGACTGCTGAAGGTAGTTCATGCTTGCTGCCTTCCACTTGTATCTGCATAGTCCTCAATTTGAGCTGGGAAAGGTACAGGATTTAAAATAGATTTCCAGTGGGACCAAAAGAGAAAAGTGCTAGCAACTTGTCAAAGGAGCTCATGTGTCAGAAAGAAACTGATCCCATTTCACATACCCATATCTTTGGCTTTATAAATCATCGTCAGTGGAAATGCATACATTCTGAGGCAAACAGAAATAAATTTGTACTCATCATTTATCAGTCTTAAATTTCTTAATCCAAAGTAGACTTTAAATGTCATGTCTTAGAATTAAAGTGTTAAGGCTCAGCCTTTCTTCATTTATCATATAGTTTTCAAATAGATGTTGATTTTTTCCCACTTAAACAAGCGGGTGTAACCCAGTGGTTATATGGTTGATGACAGAGCCCCTCTTCCTTTCTTTAGACTGAAGTTTATAATATATGTCATGTTACATACAGTAAGGGGGAAAAAATAATATAAAATTTTAGTTTTCAGTGGATACATGTTAGTGACTGGACGTATTTTTTCCTTTCATTTTATTTTACTTTATTTTTTTAAAAAATAAAAATTGTATTTTTAGCTGTAATAAAAGACACGTAACATAAAATTTACCATCTTAACCATTTTAAGAGTACAGTTAAGTGATATTATATACGTTCACAGTGTGGCACTACTATCACCACTATTCATTTCCAGAACTTTTTCACCATCCCAAACAGAAACTCTGTAATAACTCCCTATTGAGGGCATGTTTTTCAATACAAAAATCTCTGGTTTCCTCAGATGTGGTAGTTATTGCACCTATTGTTGCAGATTATGACTTCAAGGGAAAAAAGTTCCTGCCAAAGTTTTATGTGATTAACTAAGGATGAAGTCTGTATCTTAATTCCATAAAATCAACTTCATTTGTCCTTTCCCACTAATAACAAATACATGCATATTAAAACAACAAATGTCAAAAAATTTAAATATTGTTTATTTCATAAATATACCAACTGAATATTATCTTTTAAATATTTTTCTGAGTTCTAACAGAGAAATCATTTTCAAGTTTTGAAGTTACAGTTCTTTCCACTCCTTTATAATATTACTGATTTATCAATTTAAATATTTTACATGGTCTCTGTGCTTATAATTTAAAGCTAATGCTCAACAATTTGATTTATCATATAAAATAAACAACACTGATGAAGTATAGTTGTGGCAAATGCAAAAATTGCATCAGTATAATAATTTCCATGTATGCAAATAGGCTAGGGCTTTATAGATTGTTGTCTTCAGAAAATGTTAAAGATAAGGTCACGGTTCTGTTTTTACAATATGCAAAATTTGAAATAAGCATTTTGAGAAAGCAAGCATTTTCTGGAGCAAATATGTTTTTCTGCATTATAAGTTTAAAATCCAGCATGTGCCCAGCCTTTATTTCCTCCCAAATAATTTACTTGCTGTCATTCAAAAGAATTTTAATGTCTTCCTGACTTTTCTTGTCATAGCTCAAATTTCTCAACCATGGCATTGTTTATTCTTGGCTGTTAAATTCTTCCATATAATCTGAGACGGTTTATATTTTCTCTGTACTTCTCTTTGCTGATAATATAGAGTGAACTGCCTGTCAATATGTTTATCCTTCTTGAATCTGGAGAAGGGCACAGAAAGCGTTGTTGTTAATGGAACTAGACTGCTTAGAATTTTGGCTCACTGGTAAAGTTGGACTGTTTGTTCTTAAGAAAGTCATCATCTATGCCCCGTTTTCAGGGTATAGCCATACACTCTATTTATATACAAGTTAGCATTGACACCACAGTCAACAACTGTCACCTTACATTCCATTTTTTAAGGACCTCTGAAGTTAATGGCTTATATCTAAGAAGTAAATCTCTTCTGGAAACTGCCCATGAAAAATAATTTTTAACTGGATTTGGACAAATACAGTCCTTTTCCTACTGACTGTCATACTGGGTCTCCACTTCCACCCCACTAATGTCCTCGTTGGTCTAAATGTCAACACTCCATTGACCTCTGCAACATGGACAGCTCCTTGGAGGCTTAATAAATTTATTCCTGATGGCTATAAGAGCATTGGAATATGGAACAAATATTAGCACACAGAGAACAGAATGAGTTGTAAAATGATGTCAAATAAATAAATACAAATAAGAAAATTAGAGTTGTTTAAAATCTATCATATGTTAAAAACTTACTTGCTTGAAGGTCAAAGGATGTTCTGTAACTGTAATCCTAATTATAAATTACAAATCAATAAATACTAAGAACAGGGGCTTCCCTGGTGGCGCAGTGGTTGGGAGTCCGCCTGCCGATGCCAAAAAAAAAAAATACTAAGAACAATTTATAATTACCTATATTTAGGGGATATGTTTAAATTCACATTATATATTCACTTAGCAGACCTATCTTCTACTGAAAATCACTCTGGATACATTTCAAAGGTTATGAATATTTTGAGGTGTAGATATCTTGATTTATTTCAAGTGAATATTAGTGTTCTCATTTTAAGGAAATCACCTGTTTCTTTTTATTGAACTGCAGCTCAAAGAGTCATTCAAAGACATCAAAAAGAAATTCAACAATTTGAAGTTTAATTACACTAAGAAAAATGAAAAAGCTCGAAATCTAAAAGCTCTCAAATATCAAATTCAACAAGTAGATATGTATGCTGAAAAATTACAGGTAATGAGAAAGTACGTGTGTGTGTGCGTGCTACTGCAATTATTGCAAAATTATTTTGCATTTCAATTCTAGATGCCTAACCCTTGGGCTTTTTTATAGCATTAGGACTGAAAAGATCATCTTTAATTTTTATAACAATTGGATACCTCATGTAAAATACATAATTAATTGATTTATCTCTTGAAGCAGCTCCAAAATGATTTCTGCCAAATCTACCCAGCCTGTCCCCTTCCACTCTCTCCCTCTCTCTCTCTCTCTCTCTCTCTCTCTCTCTCTCTCTCTCTCTCACACACACACACACACACACACACACATATCCCCCTCTTGTATACCCCTCTTTCCTTCCTTGTACCCACCTATGTCAGGACCTTCCTCCCCTGTTCCTGCAGCCCCTTGTCACTTATACTGGCTAGATTATTTGAGTGCCTTTCTCGGGAGACAGTAAGCTGAGGACAATAAAATATTTGATTTTATGATCACTGTCTTTTTTAAAATCATTAGTAGCATTCTCAAACTATGGTATAGATCCTGATATGCAGTAAATTTTCTCTATGTTTGCTGCTGAATCAATAAACTATCTGAAAGAAAACCTATTCTTTCCAAAATGCATTTTAATAATTATGATTTTAACATATTAAATGGAGGAAGCTACAAAAGTTTTTCCCTCAATATTTAATCACTAACTAGCCTCATAAATAAAAATTGAATGTCATTAAATATTTTTTTTTTTGCACAGGCTTTGAAAAGGAAAATGGGAAAAGTTGAGAATAAGACTTTTTTCTTAAATTATCCAAATAATAAAGTGAATGTCCTTTTGGAAGCCATGAGGGATTTGCAGAAATATGTGGATGAGTTTGACAAAGTTGTGACAGATTACAGGAAGAATTTGGACCTGACTGAGCATCTCCAGGAGCTGATAGAAGAGGTATCCTCTTCTTGTTGTAATGTTATCTGTGTTGCAATGTTGTTTTTAAAAATTAGTCAGCTGCTTTAAAACAATGCTGCATTGGCTATTATTGTCATTAAATTCAAGCATCATGCCTCTTTTCATGATTATATCCTTAGGATAATTTCCTAAAGCAGAATTGCTGGACCAAAGGGGATGCATGTTATAAGGTTTTGATTGTATTGTCCAATTGCTCTTTGGAAAGATTTTACTAATTTACTCTTTTTACCAGCAACATATGAGACTTTCTCATTTCTCCATAACCACATCAACTCAAGATATGTTTAACCATTATGGAATTATGTTCACTGCTGGATATCTGCTAAAACACTCAAAAATGACATTTATTTCATAGAATTTGAAAATATTTAGAGAGAAAGGTGATACTTGGATTTTTCAGGTACAAAAATTGTTATTGATATTATTTCGTTTTTGTCAAGAGGATAAATGGCAAAGTATACACAGATTACATGAAATGTAGCAAGTTAGTTATTATTGGCACACTTCATAGTGAAGAAGCTCTACACTTGAAGTTATTGAGCGTCCTTTGTAATCCATTATTCTGAGATACCAAATGTCTCTCCCACTAACACAATAGAGCTTTGAGATGTAACACCACATTAAGGAGGATTGAAATGATCATTCTTCTATATCTGATGTATAGGTTTGCTGTACTTCTGTGGCACTTATTTAAAGCCAGCTCCTAACAGAGTCATGTGTTTCTATTTCTCACTCAGCATAAGTGTTTCTAGCCTTGGTCAGACACTTCTTCCATCACAGTTATTTATTTTCAGTGAGAAACTCTCAATTCTCCACTGTGCTTTGAAAATATGACTATCTTCTATCAAGAAAAGGTCAAATGCTATTCTTCAAATGATATTTCCTCAATCTATACACTAAATCTTATTCTTAAAAGAGAATTTATTTATTAGAGTGTTATTTGGGCAATACTTTATCCATGTATTGTAAATGATTTCAATTACATAGGCTGGATTTTGTGTGTTTGAGCTTTCTTCTTCCCTTTAGCTGGTATTTGGATTTTTTTAGTGCCATATGCTTTTTATTTTTATTTATTTATTTATTTTTAACATCTTTATTGGAGTATAATTGCTTTACAATGGTGTGTTAGTTTCTGCTGTATAACAAAGTGAATCAGTTATACATATACATATATCCCCGTATCTCTTCCCTCTTGCACTTCCCTCCCTCCCACCCTCCCTATCCCACCCCTCTACGTGGTCACGAAGCACCGAGCTGATCTCATCGTGCCACGCGGCTGCTTCCCACCAGCCATCCACCACACACTTGGTAGTGTATATATGTCCATGCCACTCTCTCACTTCGTCCCAGCTTACCATTTCCCATCCCCATATCATCAAGTCCATTCTCCAGTAGGTCGGCGTCTTCATTCCCATCTTGCCCCTAGGTTCTTCACAACCAGTTTTGTTTTTTTTTTAGATTCCATATATATGTGTTAGCATATGGTATTTGTTTTTCTCTGACTTACTTCACTCTGTATGACAGACTCTAGTTCCATCCACCTCACTACAAATAACTCAATTTCATTTCATTTTATGGCTGAGTAATATTCCATTGTATATATGTGCCACAGCTTCTTTATCCATTCGTCTGCTGATGGACACTTAGGTTGCTTCCATGACCTGGCTATTGTAAATAGAGCTGCAATGAACATTGTGGTACATGACTCTTTTTGAAATATAGTTTTCTCAGGGTATATGCCCAGTAGTGGGATTGCTGGGTCATATGGTAGTTCTATTTTTAGTTTTTAAAAGAACCTCCATACTGTTCTCCATAGTGGCTGTATAAATTTACATTCCCACCAACAGTGCTCAACTTCCCACCAACTTTCTCCACACCCTCTCCAGCATTTACTGTTTGCAGATATTTTGATGACGGCCATTCTGACTGGTGTGAGATGATATCTCATTATAGTTTTTATTTGCATTTCTCTAATGATTAATGATGTTGAGCATTCTTTCATGTGTTTGTTGGCAATCTGTATAGCTTCTTTGGAGAAATGTCTATTTAGGTCTTCTGCCCATTTTTGGATTGGGTTGTTTGTTTCTTGATATTGAGCTGCATGAGCTGCTTGTAAATTTTGGAGATTAATCCTTTGTCAGTTGGTTCATTTGCAAATATTTTCTCCCATTCTGAGGGTTGTCTTTTCATCTTGTTTATGATTTTCTTTGCTGTGCAAAAGCTTTGCAGTTTCATTAGGTCCCATTTGTTTACTTTTGTTTTTCTTTCCATTTCTCTAGGAGGTGGGTCAAAAAGGATCTTGCTGTGATTTATGTCATAGAGTGTTCTGCCTATGTTTTCCTCTAAGAGTTTGATAGTGTCTGGCATTACATTTAGGGCTTTAATCCATTTTGAGTTTATTTTTGTGTATGGTGTTAGGGAGTGTTCTAATTTCATTATTTTACATGTAGCTGTCCAGTTTTCCCAGCACCACTTATTGAAGAGGCTATCTTTTACCCACTGTATATTCTTGCCTCCTTTATCAAACATAAGGTAAACATATGTGCATGGGTTTATCTCTGGGCGTTCTATCCTGTTCCATTGATTTATATCTCTGTTTCTGTGCCAGTACCATACTGTCTTGATTACTGTAGCTTTGTAGTATAGTCTGAAATCAGGGAGCCCGATTCCTCCAGCTCCATTTTTCTTTCTCAAGATTGCTTTGGCTATTATGTTTCCATACAAATTGTGAAATTTTTTGTTCTAGTTCTGTGAAAAATGCCAGTGGTAGTTTGATAGGGATTGCATTGAATCTGTAGATTGCTTTGGGTAGTAGAGTCATTTTCACAATGTTGATTCTTCCAATTCAAGCACATGGTATATCTCTCCATCTACTGGTATCATCTTTAATTTCTTTCATCAGTGTCTTATAATTTTCTGCATACAGGTCTTTTGTCTCCTTAAGTAGGTTTATTCCTAGATATTTTATTGTTTTTGTTGCAATGGTAAATGGGAATGTTTTATTAACTTCTCTTTCAGATTTTTCATCATTAGTGTATAGGAATGCTAGAGATTTCTGTGCATTAATTTTGTATACTGTTACTTTACTAAATTCATTGATTAGCTCTAGTAGTTTTCTGGTAGCATCTTTAGGATTCTCTATGTATAGTATCACATCATCTGCAAACAGTGACAGCTTTACTTCTTCTTTTCCGATTTGGATTCCTTTTATTTCTTTTTCTTCTCTGATTACTGTGGCTAAAACTTCCAAAACTATGTTGAATAATAGTGGTGAGAGTGGGCAACCTTGTCTTCTTCCTGATCTTAGTGGAAATGGTTTCACTCTTTCACCATTGAGGATGATGTTGGCTGTGGGTTTGTCATATATGGCCTTTATTATGTTGAGGTAAGTTCCCTCTATGCCTATTTCTGGAGGGTTTTTATCATAAATCGGTGTTGAATTTTGTCGATAGCTTTCTCTGCATCTATTGAGATGATCATATGGCTTTTATCCTTCAATTTGTTAATATGGTGTATTGCGTTGATTGATTTGCATATATTGAAGAATCCTTGCATTCCTGTGATAAACCCACTTCATCATGGTGTATGATCCTTTTAAAATGCTGTTGGATTCTGTTTGCTAGTATTCTTGCATGTATGTTCATCAGTGATATTGGCCTGTAGTTTTCTTTCTTTGTGACATCTTTGTCTGCTCTTGGTATCAGAATGATGGTGGCCTTGTAGAATGAGTTTGGGTATGTTCCTCCCTCTGCCATATTTTGGAAGAGTTTGAGAGGATAGGTGTTAGCTCTTCTCTATATGTTTGATAGAATTCGCCTGTGAAGCCATCTTGTCCTGGGCTTTTGTTTGTTGGAAGATTTTTAATCACAGTTTCAATTTCAGTGCTTGTCAATGGTCTGTTCATATTTTTTATTTCTTCCTGGTTCAGTCTTGGAACGTTGTGTATTTCTAAGTATTTGTCCATTTCTTCCAGGTTGTCCATTTTATTGCCATATAGTTGCTTGTAGTAATCTCTCATGATCCTTTGTATTTCTGCAGTGTCAGTTGTTACTTCTCCTTTTTCATTTCTATTTATTTGAGTCTTCTCCCTTTTTTTCTTGTTGAGTCTGGCTAATGGTTTATCAATTTTGTTTATCTTCTCAAAGAACCAGCTTTTAGTTTAATTGTTCTTTGCTATAGTTTCCTTCATTTTTATCATTTATTTCTTATCTGATCTTTATGATTCCTTTCCTTCTGCTAACTTTGGGGGTTTTTTATTCTTCTTTCTCTAATTGCTTTAGGTGTAAAGTTAGGTTGTTTAATTGAGATGTTTCTTGTTTCTTAAGGTAGTATTGTATTGCTATAAACTTCCTTCTTAGAACTGCTTTTGCTGCATCCCATAGGTTTTGGGTCATCGTGTTTTCATTGTCATTTGTTTCTAGGTATTTTTTGATTTCCTCTTTGATTTCTTCAGTGATCTCTTGGTTATTAAGTAGTTTATTGTTTAGTTTCCATGTGTTGGTATTTTTTACAGATCTTTTCCTGTAATTGATATCTAGTTTCATAGCGTTGCGGTCGGAAAAGATACTTGATACGATTTCAATTTTCTTAAATTTACCAAGGGTTGCTCTGTGACCCAAGATATGATCCTGGAGAATGTTTCATGAGCACTTAAGAAAAATGTGTATTCTGTTGTTTTTGGATGGAATGTCCTATAAATATCAATTAAGTCTATCTTATTTAATATATCATTTAAAGCTTGTGTTTCCTTATTTATTTTCATTTTGGATGATTGTCCATTGGTGAAACTGGGGTGTTAAAGTCCCCTACAATGATTATGTTCCTGTCAATTTCCCCTTTTATGGCTTTTAGTATTTGCCTTATGTGTTGAGGGGCTCCTATGTTGGGTGCATAAATATTTACAATTGTTATATCTTCTTCTTGGATTGATCCCTTGATCACTATGTAGTGTCCTTCTTTGTCTCTTGTAATAGCCTTTATTATAAAGTTTATTTTGTCTGATATGATACTTGCTACTCCAGCTTTCTTTTGATTTCCATATGCATGGAATATCATTTTCCATCCTCTCACTTTCAGTCTGTATGTGTCCCTAGGTCTGAAGTTGGTCTCTTGTAGACAGCATATATATGGGTCTTGTTTTTGTATCCATTCAGCCACTCTATGTCTTTTGGTTGGAGCATTTACTCCATTTACATTTAAGGTAATTATAGATATGTATGTTCCTATTACTGTTTTCTTGATTGTTTTGAGTTTGTTATTGTAGGTGTTTTCCTTCTCTTGTGTTTCCTGCCTAGAGAGTTTCCTTTAGCATTTGTTGTAAAGCTGGTTTGGTGGTGCTGAATTCTCTTAGCTTTTTCTTGTTTGTAAAGGTTTCAATTTCTCTGTCAAATCTGAATGAGATCCTTGCTGGGTAGGGTAATCTTGGTTGTAGCTTTTTCCCCTTCATCACTTTAAATATGTCCTGCCACTCCCTTCTGGCTTGCACAGTTTCTGCTGAAAGATCAGCTGCTAACCTTATGGGGATTCCCTTGTATGTTATTTGTTGTTTTTCCCTTGCTGCTTTTAATATTTTTTCTTTGTATTTAATTTTTGATAGTTTGATTAATATGTGTCTTGGCATGTTTCTCCTTGGATTTATCCTGTATGGGACTCTCTGCCCTTCCTGGACTTGATTAACTATTTCCTTTCCCATATTAGGGAAGTTTTCAACTATAATCTCTTCAAATATTTTCTCAGTCCCTTTCTTTTTCTCTTCTTCTGGGACCCCTATAATTTGAATGTTGGTGTGTTTAATGTTGTCCCAGAGGTCTCTGAGACTGTCCTCAATTCTTTTCATTCTATTTTCTTTATTCTGCTCTGCGGTAGTTATTTCCACTATTTTATCTCCCAGGTCACTTATCTATTCTTCTGCCTCAGTTATTCTGCTATTGATCCCTTCTAGAGAATTTTTAATTTCATTTATTGTGTTGTTTATCACTGTTTGTTTGCTCTTTAGTTCTTCTAGGTCCTTGTTAAATGTTTCTTGTATTTTCTCCATTCTAGTTCCAAGATTTTGGATCATCTTTACTATCATTATTCTGAATTCTTTTTCAGGTAGACTGCCTATTTCCTCTTCATTTGTTAGGTCTGGTGGATTTTTACCTTGCTGCTTCATCTGCTGTGTATTTCTCTGTCTTCTCATTTTGCTTAACTTACTGTATTTGGGGTCTCCTTTTCACAGGCTGCAAGTTCCTAGTTCCCGTTGTTTTTGGTGTCTGCCCCCAGTGGCTAAGGTTGGTTCAGTGGGTTGTGTAGGCTTCCTGGTGGAGGGGACTAGTGCCTGTGTTCTGGTGGATGAGGCTGGATCTTGTCTTTCTGGTGGGCAGGTCCACATCTGGTGGTGTGTTTTGGGGTGTCTGTGGACTTGTTATGATTTTAGGCTAATGGGTGGGGTTGTGTTCCTATCTTGCTAGTTGTTTGGCATAGAGTGTCCAGCACTGCAGCTTGCTGGTCGTTGAGTGAAGCTGGGTGCTGGTGTTGAGATGGAGACCTCTGGGAGATTTTCACTGTTTGATATTATGTGGAGCTGGGAGGTCTCTTGTGGACCAGTGTCCTGAACTTGGCTCTCCCACCTCAGAGGCACAACCCTGACGCGTGGCTGGAGCACCAAGAGCCTGTCATCCATATGGCCCAGAATAAAAAGGGAGAAAAAAAAGAAAGAACAAAAGAAGAAGATAAAATAAAATTAAAAAGTTATTAAAATAAAAAATAATAATTAAAAAAAATTTTTTTAACTAATAAAAAAAGAAAAAAAAGAAAGAAGAGAGCAGCCAAACCAAGAAACAAATCCACCATTGATAACAAGTGCTAAAAAGTATACTAAAAACAAAAAACAAAAACCGGACAGACAGAACCCTAGGACAAATGGTAAAAGCAAAGCTATACAGACAAAATCTCACACAGAAGCATACACATACACACTCACAAAAAGAGAAAAAGGGGGGGGAAAAAAAAATATATATATATATATATATATATGTTGCTCCCAAAGTCCACCTCCTCAATTTGGGATGATTCGTTGTCTATTCAGGTATTCCACAGACGCATGGTACATCAAGTTGATTGTGGAGATTTAATCTGCTGCTTCTGAGGCTGCCCGGAGAGATTTCCCTTTCTCTTCTTTGTTCCCACAGCGCCTGGGGTTCAGCTTTGGATTTGGCCCCGCCTCTGCGTGTAGGTCGCCTGAGGGCATCTGTTCTTCGTTCAGACAGTACAGGGTTAAAGGAGCCGCAGTGGCGGGCTGCACAGGCTCCCCGGAAGAGGGGTGGGGATAGTGACCTGTGCTCGCACACAGGCCCCTTGGTGGCGGCAGCAGCAGCCTTAGCGTCTCCCGCCCGTCTCTGGTTTCCGAGCTTTTAGCCGCGGCTCGCGCCAGTCTCTGGGGTCCGAGCTTTCAGCCGCGGCTCGCGCCAGTCTCTGGTTTCCGAGCTTTTAGCCGCGTCTCGCGCCCGTTTCTGGAGTTCCTTTAGGCAGCGCTCTTAAAACCCCTCTCCTCGCGCACCAGGAAACAAAGAGGGAAGAAAAAGTCTCTTGCCTCCTCAGCAGGTCCAGACTTTTCCCCGGACTCCCTCCCGGCTAGCCGTGGCGCACTAACCCCTTCAGGCTATGTTCACGCCGCCAACCCCAGTCCTCTCCCTGGATCCGACCTCCGAAGCCTGAGCCTCAGCTCCCAGCCCCGCCCACCCTGGCAGGTGAGCACACAAGCCTCTCGGGCTGGGGAGTGCCGGTCGGCGCCGATCCTCTGTGCGGGAATCTCTCCGCTTTGCCCCCCGCACCCCTGTTGCTGCGCTCTCCTCCGAGGCTCCGAAGCTCCCCGCTCCGCCTCCCGCAATCTCCGCCCGCGAAGGGGCTTCCTAGCGTGTGGAAACCTTTCCTCCTTCACAGCTCCCTCCCACTGGTGCAGGTCCCGTCCCTATCCTTTTGTCTCTGTTTTTTCTTTTTTCTTTTGCCGTACCTAGGTACGTGGGGTGTTTCTTGCCTTTTGGGAGGTCTGAGGTCTTCTGCCAGCGTTCAGTAGGTGTTCTGTAGGAGTTGTTCCACATGTAGATGTATTTCTGATGTATTTGTGGGGTGTAAGGTGATCTCCACGTCTTACTCTTCTGCCATCTTGAAGCTCCTCCCATATGCTTTTTTAGACTGCCTGTTCTTGTAAGTCTGCAACATTCCTCTTAGGAATTATGCTTCAGGCAAATCTAAGAAGGCAGGAAAATCAGAGTGATTTCCATACTTCTACTTTCTTACCTGACTCTAATTTCCAAGTGCAAAAGTATATGATCACGTTGTGATGTTTTCCTTCTTAGGACTTAAAGAGTTCACACTAATGTGAATGTAAAGTTTGAGGAAATTGAAACTTGATATTTCAGTGATCAAAATGAAGAACTTCGGAGGGATGGTGTCTCTTTAATCTATGCTTTGTCCCATTTTAATTTAGTGTCACTTTTGGTATGAAGATGCAAGTGCCACAGTTGTAAGAGTTAGAAAATATTCCACAGAGTGCAAGACCAAGGAAGCTGTTGAGATTCTCCTTCAGCAGTTCAAAAAGTTTATCACACCCTCAGTGCCTCAGCAAGAAGAAAGGATTCAGGAAATCAGTGACCTGGCTCAGCGCTTATATGGTGAGGTCTCTTTTAAGATACCCACTGATTCACTATTGAACCCATCTCTAGTGAACCTAATCCAGCAGAAAGCAGAGCATGGCAAGCCCTCAGGGTCCTTACTACTCCAACCTATTCAAGGAAAAGTTTAAAGATAAGAGCAAAAGTGAACTGTAGTGAATAGAAGAAGGAACTCCTGGCTGTAGGAGATGAAGCCTGTGGATTTTTAATGACCATTTGTAAACCCTCCTTCTAAATTCTGCTTTCTCCCCCATTCTTTTTGTTCATCTTCAGGGTAATAAAACCAGAACAATACTCAGCTTAGGTAGACAAAAAAAATCTAATTTCCACTAGGGTGATTCCTCAAAAAACATACAAAACTCCCATAATATTATACTTAAAGTAGGTAGAAAGCTAAGACTGAGGTCTACAGCCCTCTCACTTCTATGAGGGTTATGGTTTGTGGATATGAGAAAGAGCTGGAAGATTTTCCCTTGTCTTCCTCTTACTTGTGGAATAAATGGGAGAACTCAAACGACCATCTCACTGGTTGTGCTTTCCTCTTATCCATGACTGTCAGTCTGAGAAGCCTTTCTATCTGAGGGAAGCCCCCATTTAAAAGGCCCCTGGGGGTTGACAGTCCTTGAGGGTGCAAAGGAATAACTTTCATGAATTCCCTGACATTGTTAACTACAAGGCCAAGAGTAATTCCTGGTGACAGGGCAAATCTAGCCCCAAAGGAAGGTAGCAACAGGTGCTTCATTTGGCTGTCCACAGCTGCTGTCAGGTGGATATTTTCTCTTATTACATGAAGCACTATCCATGGATAGACATAAAAATTTTGTGGAACAATATATACTGTACTCCCTAACATCAAATTACTGAGAATGAATTATTAATGATTTTCCAGAGAAAAGGGTAGAAACATAAGAACCATAAAATATAGATTGAAAAATTAAAGAAAACTAATGTGATGTTTCATTCCTACTATAGTTACCGTATAAGTGTACTAAAAAATTCTGGAGGCACTCTGCTTCTATAAGATGGTTTATGTTTTCCTCTGTTATTGTATTCTTCACACTGTAGCATAATTACCTTTTCATTTGTCTGTCTTCTCAACTGACCATAATCTCCTTGAGGGTAAGGGAAGTATATTTAATCACTATGTTTCAGTGCCACTCAACTTCAGCACACGGGAAGTACTCACATGACACCATAAAAGTTACATTACCCTCCCATCATGCAAGATCCCACATCCTGCTTTGTTTGTATTCCAGGCCCTTATCACCAACTGACATATTGTATGGTTATTTGTCTGTTGTCTGGCTCTCCTTACTAGAGTGTAAGCCCCTTGAGAAAAGGGAGTTCACTGCATTATGGTATATATTAAGTGCTTAACAAATATTTGCTGAATAAATGAATCACTGAATGAATAAATGAATGGCATGATTCTTCATCTCTTCAGTATGGAAGTTATGCATTTTTTAGAATTTGCATCAGGTAAGATAATTTAGAAATAGTATATCAATTCTTATAGCATTATTGGACCCAGAATTTTCATGCAAATAAATTTATCTCAAAAAAAATTTGAGTACCTATTATGTACTCAGAGCTGTGCTTGATATAAAGACGTATAAGACCTAGTTCCATCATTCAAGAATCCACAGTCTATACTTAGAAATCACAATATGGTAAATGCAGTGAGAAAGGTATAAAATGTGTGTATTAGATTACTAGGGCTGCCATAACAAAATACCACAGACTGGGTGGCTTAAACAACAAAAATTTATTTCCTCACAGTTCTGGAAGCTAGAGGTCCAAGATTAAGGTGCTCATAGAGTTGGTTTCTACTGAGGCTTCTCTTCTCTTGCTGCCTCTTCATGTGGGCATCCCTCTGTGCACAAGCACCCCTGGTTTGTTGGTGTCTCTCCTTCTTATAAGGACACCAGTCATGTTGGATTAGGACCCTACACTAATGGCCTCTTTTTAACTTTATCACTCTTTAAAGACCTCATCTCCAAATACAGTTATATTCTGAGATACTGGGGGTTGAGTCTTCAACATATTAATTTTGAGAGGGACACAATTCAGCCCATAACAATGGATAATACTAGTTTAGTCTGGACTGTGGAGTCCAGTAGTCCAAGTTTAAATCCCTTCTCCTCCAATTATTGTCTGGGTCACCTGAAAAGGCTCTGTTGAGCCTTGCATTCCTCATTTGGAAAATGCAATAGCACCTACCAGAGAAGGATTATGTTAGCTAATGCATATAAAGTGCCTAGCCACAGGCAAATAATAAGCACTCACTACGTGGTAGATATTTGTATCATTATCCCAATAGGAAGAGGTAAAATCCAGCTGGGAAAGATTAAGCACATTTCTACAAAGACGTTGGCATTTCAGGTAGACCTTGGAGAGTGGGTAGGATTTGTCAAGCAGAGATGGGGTTATGGTGAGGGCATTCCCAGTACAGAGAAGAATACTCAGTGGCTATGGGGGTTTTGAGAGAAAAGTTGCTGGTTCATTTTGACCAGAGATTAAATATGTGAGAGAATTAGGGTGACATACCTTTGAGAGAGGCAGGTTAAAACCATATTATGGAGGGCCTTGAATGTATACTTTTCTAGGTAGTGAAGAACCACTGAATGTTCTGAAAAGGAGAAAACTGGTTAGAATGGAGCCTTAAGAATATTAATATAGAAACATTATTTAGGTTATATAAGAGGGACATGGCACAGCAAATGTAACCATTTTTCTAGAATACTTGGTTTTTCCAGTAATGCCTTTATTTATTTATCTGTTCAGCAAGTATTTAGTCAACACTTACTATTTACCAGCCCTTATGCTGGAGACTGGGGAGATCAATTAATGCCTGGGATTCTTTTTTCTGCTAAGGATTTGACCTTTAAAAATAGATTTAACCCTTCTCCTCCCCAGGATTTGAAGAAGGGCAGAAATATGCTGAGAAAATAGTGGCCAAACACAAAGAGGTTCTTGAATCTGTTACTGAATTATGTAGCTCTCTCACAGAGCTTGAAGAAAAAAAGGTAATTTCTTCTTACCAGAATATGTATTTTTAAGTGATATAAATAAAAATGTGTTTATCAAGTGTCTTCTGGTACAAAGATGTTCTAATGGAAATTCTCAAGGGACATAATGTGCACATTTGTTTCACAGCTTTCTAACATAATTATATGGTTGTTTCTGATAATTAATTGTTTCTTTTCCATCACTGCAGAGAAAAATATTGCTGAGAATAAGGACTAAACTATTAAGGTGTCTTGTTTATATTTTCATGGATCATATCCTAAAGGATAAATGTGTGCCATTAAAATCAAAGTCTATATTAAGTAGTTTTACGTTTTCGCTCATAAATAATGAACATAAGTTATTTTTTCTCCTCCAAATTGTGGCCCTGGAGAAAATAAAACTAATCTTCAGGTATTATAGTCATTGAACATTTAGCTTCATGGAAATATTAACCTGATCATTGGCATCTTTCATGGAATAAAGAAATTGATGGTAAAAAAAATAGAGAGAAAATATGTTTATGACTATGTCTAGGTAAAATCCGGTTAAAAGAGAGAAATGTATGTATATATATGTGTGTGTGTGTGTGTGTGTGTGTGTATACATATATATGTATATATATATTGTTTTTGTCTATGTTGTGTCAAAACTGGTTTCATTAGTGCCGTTTTCAGAACTGGCTGAAAGAACCAGTTGTTTAGGATAGAGAGAATGGCAAGGTAATCAAGAGCACAGGCTCTAGAATAAAACACAGCTTCCTAGGAATACCAACTCTCCAAATTATTGGATTTGTGAATGAATTGGGGTAAATTCCTTAATGGCCGTGAGTCTCGGTTTCCTGATCTATAAAATGGAGGAAATAGAGGAAGCTAATAACAGGATAGCCCGGAGGATTGAATGTGAAGACACCTGTGATTATTATTGTGATTGCTATTGGTATTGAGACATAATGGTGCTCTTGCAGCTTGGAGCAGAATTATATTTATTTTCAGCAGCTGTTTTTTCTGTATGAATTTCCATGTCATAAATTTGAGTGACACTCCATTCAAAATGGTTTGCTAAGCTTGCTTGCTTGCTTATTTATTTATTTATTTATTTATTTATTTATTTATTTATTTATTTATAGCTGTGCTGGGTCTTCGTTGCTGCGCACGGGCTTTCTCTAGTTGCGGCGAGCAGGGGCTACTCTTCATTTTGGTGCACGGGCTTCTCATTGCAGTGGCTTCTCTTGCTGCGGAGCATGGGCTCCAGGTGCATAGGCTCAGTAGTTGTGGCTCATGGGCTCTAGAGCACAGGCTCAGTAACTGGGCACATGGGCCCAGTTACTCCGCAGCACGTGGGATCCTCCCGGACCAGGGCTTGAACCTGTGTTCCCTGCATTGGCAGGCAGACTCCCAACCACTGCACCACAAGGGAAGTCCCTAAATGGTTTGCTAAGCTTTTAATTCAGTGGGGACCCAATCAAATTATCTTTTTCCTTTGGCTGAGAATCTAGATTTTTCAAATTCTTTACCATTTTCAATAACACTGTAGTGAGCATCTTTGTACATGAAGCTTTTTTCTTTCTTTTGTATTATTACCTATGCAAAAATTCTTTGCTTTTCATAGATGTTTTACAATTATAATGCCACCAGTAATGTATGAATGCACCATATATTTTGTATTATCTTTTTCAGCATTAATCGTTTCCTCCCCACCTTCACCCCACCCCCTGAGGATGTGTTTCTTCTGATTTCTGATACGCAGCCTGAAAATGGCTGCTTCCTCTGACTCTTTGCTGTCATCTACAGCATCCCTCCCATTTATGCTGTACATCTCCAAGTGAGCTCCACTAAACAAAATCGACTCTCTTAAACTGATAGCCCTTTCCAGTTTTTCACCTTCATGGCTATTCTTACTGAAAGCTGTTTCTACTCCCTCTGCCCCCTTCCACTTTCCCCCTTCCTTCTACACCCCTGGAGTCAGCATTGCACCCTCTCTCTCTCATTCCTAACCTATCACTTGGATTCTCTTTTGCGCTAGTCAGGAGCCTCCTAATTATTCATTCC
>NW_006776904.1:846515-850592 GCF_000442215.2 Lipotes vexillifer | reverse complement strand
TTCCTGCTAGATGAGCCTGCTAGTGTCACTTTTACATTCAGAACACTTCACTACAAACTCTTCCTTGTTTACCAGATAAAGTTCGGACTCAAGGCCTTCCAATGTTCTGGGGCCGATTGTCTTTCCAAACCACTGTGCTTCTATATTCATTGTAGGTTCCTATCTCACTGGTCTCCTACCCCACATTCCCAGGTCTCCTGCTTCTAAACTTTTACAGTCGTTCCCGCTTATCTACAGTTTTGCTTTCCTCAGTTTCAATTACCTGAAGACAACCTCAGTCTGAAAATATTAGATGAAAATTCCAAAAATAAACAATTCATAAGTTTTAAATTGTGAGAGACCATATTCATGTAACTTTTATTACAGTATATTGCTATACTTATCCTATTTTATTACTAGTTATTTTAAGTAATCTCTTACTCAACCTAATTTATAGATTAAACTTTATCATAAGTATGTATGTATAGGAAAAAAACATAGTACATATATATAACGTTTGGTACTATCTATGGTTTCGGGCATCCACTGGGAGTCTTGGAACATATTCTCCATGGGTAAGCGTGGGCCACACTGTACCTCATGTGCATGGCCTTCTATCTCTCTGACCTTAATTGCTCATCTCTCAAAGCCAGACCCAAATAGTGCCTCCTCCACAATTCCTTCCTTAGCTGTGTCACTTCGCAGGGGAACCGGGCCGCACAGCAGGAGCGAGTGTGGGCGAGCGAGCGAAGCTTCACCTGTAGTTACAGCCACTTCCTGTCGCTCGCATTACCACCTGAGCTCCGCCTCCTGTCTGATCAGTGGCATAAGATTCTCATAGGAGCGCAAATCCTACTGTGAACTGCGCATGCGAGGGATCTAGGTTGTGCGCTTCTTATGAGAATCTAATGCCTGATGATCTGAGGTGGAGCTGAGGCAGTGATGCTAGCGCTGGGGAGTAGCTGCAAATACAGGTTATCATTAGCAGAGAGGTTTGACTGCACAGAGACCATAATAAATCAATTGTTTGCAGACTCATATCAAAACCCTATCAGTGAGTGGCAAGTGAAAACAAGCTCAGGGCTCCCACTGATTCTGCATTATGGTGAGTTGTATAATTATTTCATTAAATATTACAATGTAATAATGAATAGAAATAAAGTACACAATAAATGTAATGCGCTTGAATCATCCCAAAACCGTCCCCCACCCCCCCAGTCCGTGGAAAAATTGTCTTCCACGAAACCGGTCCCTGGTACCAAAAAGCTTGGGGATTGCTGTGCTGTAGCTCCTGTGTTCCTTCCTACCATCACATATAACTAATCATCACATATAACTACCATGATCATCCCAGCCTCTCTCCTTGATTATACCTGAGGAAACCCCGTTCAGTTTAGCATCCCACACAACATTTAACACTATGCTTTGCCGCAAACAGGTTCTCCCGAAAGGGTTTTGGCATTTGTAGTAAATGCTCAAAGGATTGGTATAGAAAAAAAAAAAAATCATTCAATAGCCCAAAAAAGTTTGGTTTGGGTGGACATTAAAATGAGGAATGGCCTCTTTGGCAAGAGAAATGGGCATCAGAGATATGGGGATATATGTATATGTATAGCTGATTCACTTTGTTATAAAGCAGAAACTAACACACCATTGTAAAGCAATTATACTCCAATAAAGATGTTAAAAATTTTCTTTTAATTAAAAAACAAAACAAAACAAAAAAACATTGCCCTTACAAGTTACAGCCTAAACAAAAAAGCCTGTCAAATGATGCTTGCTAACACTTTACAGATGTTTCTATGAGAGCATACATGTATGGTTTTTATGTTTTTAAGGTTGATTCTGTGGCTCTCTTTTGCAGGGGGTTATTAAAAAGCAGACCCAGAAATCCCTGTCAAGGCTGAGACAGTGATAATAATCCTTTCTATTTGTTTAGCATTTTGAGATTTACAAAGGATTTTCATAAATACTACCTCAGTGATTTCCAAATAACCTTGTGATGGTAATAAGGTAGATGTTGTTTTCTTTGTTTTAGAGTGAAGTTCAGAGAGGGTAAAAGTGCTTTGCTTGGGGACCCACACTCAGTAGTGGTGGGTCTGCAGTATGAACTTAGTTATAATTCAAAATCTAGTACTCCTTCCACAACTGCCAATTTGGTTTATTTTATTTTATTTTATTTTATTTATTGAAGTTTAGTTGATTTACAATATCATGTTAGTTTCAGGTGTACAACACAGTGATTCATTTGTATATATATAACTGAATGTGTGTGTGTGTATTCCTTTTCAGGTCTTTTCCCTTATATGTTGTTACAAAATATTGAGTATAGTTCCCTGTGCTATACAGCAGGTCCTTGTTGGTTATCTACTTTATATATAGTAGTGTGTATATGTTAATCCCAACTTCCGAATTTATCCTTCGCCCCACCCCCACTTTCCCCTTTGGTAACCATACGTTTGTTTTCCATGCCTGTGAGCCTCTTTCTATTTTATAAATAAGTTCATTTTAAGATTCCACATATAAGTAATATCATATGATATTTGTCTTTCTCTGTCTGGCTTACTTCTCTTAGTGTGATAATCTCTAAGTCCATCCATGTTGTTGCAAATGGCATTATTTCATTCTTTTTTGGGGCTGAGTAATACTCCATTGTATATATGTACCACATCTTCTTTATCTGGTCATTCATCGATGGACATTTAGGTTGCTTCCATGTCTTGGCTATTGTAAATAGTGCTGCAGTGAACATTTGGGGTGCATGTATCTTTTTGAATTATTGTTTTCTCTGGATATATGCCCAGGAGTGGGATTGTTAGATCATATGGTAGTTCTAATTTTAGTTTTTTAAGGAACCTCTGTACTGTTCTCCATAGTGGTTGTACCAATCTACGTTCCACTTTGGAATTAGGTATCAAGTGTGTACTAAAGCAGAGTAATTTATCCAGTAATACAAACCAGTTTAATTTTTAGAGTTGGGAGTAAAAGCTGAATCTCCCCAGTAAATGTCTCCCCAAATCTTCCAAGTTGGTGTAACATGTACACTTTGAGAAGCATGCCTGTTTCTTTAAGGCCCATCTAATGCCTGTATTCCAGGTGGTATAGAGTATCTTCTGTTGCCCTATAACCTCATCCTAAACTGGTGTCCTGTCACTTGGTGTACCTGTGGCTCCTTTCATCTTCACAAAGTCTTCAAAGCTCTTACACTGGCTCCTCAGCAGTTAGCAAACACCCTCTACTTCCATGACTAAAACGGAGCCCCTTGAACCGTAGGAGCAAAATATCACCACCCACAAAGTATCGTTTGTTCTCAATTGTTTTTTTCTTTACCATACTCAATTATATTACCTTCCTCTTTTCATGAGTCTCCCAAACATTTTGCTTGTCTAAATACTCTGAATTTCCTACTTTGTTCTCCATCAGAATCTTCAGTCATTTCCTCCTCATGGCTGCTCCCCTAGATTTTTGCAATGGTTTAAATTGCCACACACAATGATTTTTCTCTCTAGAGAATGCTCCTGTAGGTGCATCCTGTTATAACAATGACTTTTTTCCAGCTGGGCCTTTGAACAACCTATTTTTACCGGCAATCAACTTTATCAAAGGAGTGAGGTAGGAAGGGAACTATGAGCTTGAAGAGATAATTTTATAAATCACATCGTGGGAGTACGCCAGTCTCTTGAGGAATACATTTACTGAAAGATTGCAAGTGGTCTATGTTTTCTTCCAAGTGGTTATTGTGTGGCACTGTTCCCCCAACTTTCCTGGCCCAGGCTCTCACTAACCTTCACTTTGTACATCAGGGAAACGTTTTAAAGATGAATCTGAATTTGGAAGGCTTCCACGATGATTGCATTGACCTACTAAAAGAACCAGGGAGAAATAAGCAGACAATATTCAATAAAGGAAGGAATAAGGTAAAGAAAACTATATACCCTCAGATATTCATTACTTTTGTTTTGAGGTTAGAGTCATCGTGCATTGACAAAAAATGAATTGAAGCCTTATTATCGATCTGAATCTTCCAATGTAAATGAAATGTGAGTGTCCTCTTCCCTTCTTTTCTACCCCTTACTTAGTCCTTCGTCTCTCACCTGT
>NW_006776904.1:782890-846505 GCF_000442215.2 Lipotes vexillifer | reverse complement strand
CTCTTCCCCTCTGAGTCCCTCCCACTGAATACTGGAGCCATAGCATTTCACAGTGGAATTGGGACAGCCATTCAAACACCATACCATCTCCCCAAACTATTTTTGTTTCTCCCATCTTTAGCTGCCTTTCAATCCCAACTTCAAATTTTACTTCTCCATCTTTATCGTACCACCAAGTTATGACTTCGTTGTTTTACACTACCCCCTGGAAAACCTTAATACATGAAATTATTGATAGATTGTATCTTGTTCCCATAGAATCTACCTCTAAGATGATATTTCATATGTCCTAAAACATAGAATGCAACTGAAATATAAATACTAAAGTATTTAGAGAAATGTTAAATTATTTTAAAGCCTATGCATTACAGATAAATTAAGCATGTAGCAAGAACTGCATATGCGTAGCAAGAACTGCATATGCGTTTCAAAAGCATTATTTAAATCACACCATGATGGATTTTCAGTATAAGTTGCTCACTATCTATTCATAGCTGCTGGACTATAATTAGCTCTTGACTTTATGCTTTGCCAAGTTTGCTCCCAATGTTTGTGTCTCTCCCAAGGAACTGAAAGAGCAAGCAGAGTTGACATTTTTCTCAACTGCTCCCAAATAAAATAAAATATATTTTTTGTGACATGAGAGTTTAAAAAAATTCTCCCCACTTGTTGCAGTCATCTCATGGAGAAAGACTTACCTTTTCTTAAACTAAATACAGTACTTAAGAGCTTCTTTATATGTCCTTTTCTGCAGGTTAAATCTATGTCAAGGTCTAGTGCAATTATACAACCACCAGGCAGCAAGTACCATTAATTAAGCAAGCTGACTTTTTTCGTGGGATGGGCTTGTAGCATTTAAACCCTGCTTCCTCTCTGAGGCAAAGGAAAGCTGCCACACCTTGATCATCTTGTTGGACGTTAGCCTTATATCAGATGATCTTTGGTTACTCTGATTGTCTAAACCAGGATTACTCAGCCTCGGTACTGCTGACATTTTGGCCCAAAGAATCCTTTGTTGTGGGTGCTGTCCTGTGCATTGTAGGATGTTTAGCAGCACTCCTGGCCTCGATGGACTACATGACGGCAGTACCCGCTCTCCACCCAGTTATGACAACCAAAAATGTCTATAGAAACTATCAAATGGCCCCTGGGGAGCAAAATCAACCTTGACTGAGACTAACTAGTCGAAATAATAAAGAATAACATTAAATGCATCACATTTTCTTAACTAAATCCAACAACATATTATTTATGTTTTCATTCTGCACACTTTTCTACATTGTCAACCACACACATTTAGTAAGAGTAGAAACAAAAGTTATTGCTGCCAAAGCAAACACACTCATTTATACTTAGTAAAAATGGCTTTCTTGTTTTTATTTATTTTTCTTAGAAAAAAATTAAAGAAACAGATTCCTTTAAATAAAAAAGCAAGATTTTCTTTCATTGAGAAATCACTTTTACTTTAACGTAAATTAAAAGACATGATAGATCATCAGATATTTAGGATAAAAGTGAAAATCCATAATTACACTAAGATCTCTCATTGACCTCATTTCATGTATATGTTCTAGTGCAATTGGCAAAATGAAAGGGCAGCAGTAATCTTCACTTTCAAACAGCTCAACCACGTTAACCCTCTTATTGTCTCTATCATTTATATTATAGGTCAGCTGTAACAAGTTCATGAAACACCATGTGGGCAGATAACAAGAAGCACCAAGTGAAAAGCTTATGTGGGAATCACTGCATTCAATTTTAATACCCTTAAATGGTATTGTTCTTCCTCAGAAAATTATTTGACTCAGAAAGAACAATTCCACCAAACTATTACAAGAAAATGTTCATCACAGGATTTTTTCCTGGAGATAGTAAAGTGCTTCTCATTTTTCTGACCCAAAAAATACAGTTGGTAGAATTAAGCAGTCCATTGCACTGCTAACAGATTAGTGATGGTGTTTTACTCCCTAAGGTGAGCACTGAAGCTGAATCCACAGGAATATCTAAAAACCCCTAAGGTTAAACAGAGGCACAGACTATTAAAAGCCTTGCCTAAAATCACAGAACTATGTAAGGCTTATGAAACCAGCATTTAGAGTTACAGAATTCTAGTGCTAGAAGGGATTTAACAATCATCTGATCAAATCTCATTTTACAGTTGAGGAAACTGAGGCCCAAAAAGATTAAATATTTTGCCCTCAAAAATTCACAGGAAATAGTGTCAGAACTGGGCAGGCAGCCCAATTCTCCTGAATTTCAGCCATGTAACTTTTTTCACAAGACCAAAAGGGAGCTCCAAGAAACTGCTGCATATAAATAAGCTGTTTTGTAATGATACTGTAGATTCCCATGCCAAATTTTTTCCCTCTTTCCATTCATCTATTACACAGTGATTAATAAAGTAGTAGCATGGAAGTGCTTTCATAGCAAACAATTCAGTGGAGTGCTCTTATCAAAGTGGGTGAGGACAGTCCCTGGGCCCTCTTCCAGTAATCCTGATCATGTGGTAGGCAGAGTAAGATGTTCTTGAGACATTTGCTTTGGAAAATAAAGGGAAGGGCAAAAGGTTCTTCACCACCTTTCTGTTCTCTCTTACCTTGTCCTCCCCAAGTGCTTAAAGGTACCAAGTCACCCCTTGACTGCCCAAATCCCCTTCCAAGAGCCTTCCCCAGAAAAGCCTTTCATAGACCAAGCCCTATGTTCAATATCTTTCTTTATCCACTTCCCTTCATTAAATCATAAACCAAGATAAGATTACCTATTGTGGAGATATTTTAGAAGATAAAGTCTTGTGGAATTCCCTTAAATTTACCACAAACATGGCTCCCCACCCTACGGACTTGGAGAACTGGTGCTACACACTTAGTTCAATGGATGTAGAGTATCATATTTTCTCTTCCAGATGCTCAGTTTGTTTGCCTACAGGGCAATGATTGTGGAGTCAAGTGATTATGTCCATCAGTGGAAATGAAAGTTCAGAAATCCTGACAGATACAATCTAAGGCTATAGATTTAGGATTAATTAAAAGCTAATGATCATTAGATATAATATTAATTAAAAGTTAATGATCATTAGATCTCATAGGGTGAGATCTTTGAATGGAAAAGTATATAGAGAAGATTAGAGAACTTAAAGACAAGATTACACGTCATTCATGTTTTTAGAAGGTGGGAAAAGAAAAAGGAATCAGCGAAGACAAAGAGCAGCCAAGCCTATACGAGAAAGAAATTGAGAATGAGCTATGTTTTGGTGAGTTAAATCAGTTTCCCAGACACTTTGCCAGAACTCATCAGATTGATGCAAATATTCCCTGTCTGTGCTGAGATACACAGATTTATCTACCCCTTTCTGGAAACACACACACACCCACAAACACACTTTTTTTCTCCTAATAGCAAAAAAATGGCTTTATGGTGGAGAAATATAAAAGATAGTTGGTATATGTGAATGTTTGGAAACCATTTTCATAAAGGAAAACTAGTCTATCCAGGAAACTATAGTTCAGTGAGTTCTAAAAGTGATTTTTGTAAAATTCCATAGTGACTTAAAAACTGAACGCTTATTTGCCTTTGAGAATAAAGACGGAAGTGTCAAAAGCCAACATGGATTTACTCAGAAAAACTTGTGCTAAATTCACCTTATTTTGCTTTCAGAGATGATTATTTAATAGAAAACTCTAGGTTGGTGCCATAGACAAAATTTATTGTGATTTCAGGAAGTCATTTGATAAACACAGTCACGATATGTCTCTTAAGATAAGTGGAGAAATGTGAATTGAATGGGCGTTTGGTCAGGTTATAATTGTGCCCAAGCGTGTTAAATAGTTCATCAGTGTCAACCTGGAAGACAGTTTGCCTTGCCCTGGGGAGACAGTTGGCTTTGTCCTAAACTCTGCAGTGTTCAACACTTTTATCAGTGGTATTAACAGACAGAGGAAATAGGACATTTTAGTTGATTAAAAACATTGTGAATCAAAAGTCCCGTGTGACTCTTATAAAAACAAACAAAGAACTAATAAAGTCACTTTCATAAAAACATATCATATAGATCAAGGAGATGATTCCACTGATTACTTTCCACCTGAAAAGTAAGTAAATCCTGGAAATAAATATAAGTTGAAATGTTTCTAGAAAAAGATTTGAGAAAACTCTCTCATTGTCAGTGGAAGTTATCCGGTAGTGTATTTTTGGTGGAAAGTATTTTTCTACTTCAGGAATTATAGGGAGTGAAAAAAAGTAATATCCTTGGATTACCTTCTTGAGTTTAGCACCATTTGAAAGTGAGACACAGGAGTCAGGAATCAGTAACCAGTAAAAGCTGGACTGGGGGACAGGGCTTGGACTTTTCTAGTGGGTTTCCCCAAACTTCATCTCTGGTTGAGACAGACTTGTCTATCTAGCCACTTGGGTGCACAGCTAGACAACACAGGCTTCCCTTACAGAGGTTTTTCATGCATTAGAGCCAGTGTGGATGCACCCACTTGATGGAAGGCACATCCAAAAGAGAGGGACTCAAAGAGACAGAGCTGAGCAGGCTCAGTCTCTTCTTCCAAACCCACAATTAGGTAAGTCACTTCCTCCCCAGGAGCGAGTGAGGAGTAGGGAGACTAGCCCAGACTTTTATCCAAATTTCTCCTAAGCCTGTTGCAAAATTTCAATTTTTAAACATTATTCTTTTCCAGAGGGGCCTATGTTACCCATCGAAGTCATTGAGGAGTTGCCTGCCCCTGCATGACCCTCAGATCAACAAATGTCCCTGCCCTCCCATGAAGGAGTTTGTAGCTCATTAAAGTGGGACCTCCGAAGGTGACCAGAATGAAGAAAGTTCCAGGAATTAAGGCAGAATAAGACCTGGAGGTTGCAGACCAATTCTCTAAATAGTCAAAGGGCTGTTAAAAGGAGAGCAGTCATACATCTTCTATGTCATTCCAAGAGGCCAGTTCTGATGTATTGGTGGATACTGAGGGAATCCTGTGGTAAATACAGGAAGTTATTCTTAACACAAATAAAGCATAAACTTCTTTTCAAAGAAAGCACTCATTCAGAAAAAGTGTTCAAACAGAGGCTGTCAGAATGGCATAGAGGAGATCCTTAGTCTGAACAGGAGGTTGTAGGATCAAAGTCCCTGAGAAAAGGAAAATAAACATTCTACATTCAGGGAGAGATGGAAGGAGAGGCACTAAGCTGTGGCAGGAAAACCAAAAGAAGGAGGGGCATTCCCTACGGAATATGTGTTTATTTAGTATTTTTTAATTGAAGTATATTTGATTTACAATGTTGTGTTAATTTCTGCTATACAGCAAAGTGATTCAGTTACACATATATACACATTCTTTTTTTTTTAGATTCTTCTCCATTCTGGTTTATCACAGGATATTGAATATAGTTTCCTGTGCTATACAGTAGGACCTTGTTGTTTATCCATTCTGTGTACAATAGCTTACGTCTGCTAACCCCAACCTCCCATTCCATCCCTCCCCCCAGCTCCCTCCCCCTTGGCAACCATAAGTCTGTTCTCTATATCTGTGATTCTGTTTCCATTTCATAGATAGGTTCATTTGTGCCGTATTTTAGATTCCACATATAAGTGATAGCGTGTGGTATTTGTCTTTCTCTGTCTGGCTTACTTCTCTCAGTGTGATAATCTCTAGGTCCATCCATGTTGTTGCAAATGGCATGATTTCGTTCTTTTTTAAAAATTTTATTTAATTAATTTATTTTTGGCTGTGTTGGGTCTTCATTGCTCTGCGCAGGCTTTCTCTAGTCGCTGCAAGTGGGGGCCATTCTTCTTTGAGGTGTGCAGGCTTCTCTTGTTGTGGCACGTGGGCTCTAGGCATGTGGGCTCCAGTAGTTGTGGCACAGAGGCTTAGTTGCTCCGCGGCATGTGGGATCTTCCCGGACAGGGGCACGAACCCGTGTCCCCTGCATCGGCAGGCGGACCCTCGACCACTGCGCCACCAGGGAAGCCCACTTGTATACTTTTTAATGATGGCCATTCTGACTGGTGTGACGTGATACCTCATTGTAGTTTTGATTTGCATTTCTCTAATAATTAGCAATGTTGAGCATCTTTTCATGTGCCTATTGGCCATCTGTACGTCTTCTTTGGAGAAATGTCTGTTAAGGTCTTCTGCCCATTTTTCGATTGGGAGATTTTTGTTGTTGTTGTTGTTGAGTTGTATGAGCCCTTGTTGATCGCATCATTTGCACATATTTTATCCCATTAGTAATTTTTTTAATGAGATAAACTTTTAAGAACTTCTGGCTTTAGACCCAGGGTTTAAACTTCTTCTAAATGGCTGAAGGAAACCACTTTCTCTCAGCTGGAATTATGCTTTCTCTGAGGGTAAGTCATATCTGTGGGATAGTAGAAGGAACATTGTTTTGGTTTGCTTCTAATCTTCAACCTGAAAACACATTTATTTCTCAAAAATCACCTGTAAAGTATATGTCGAGAACAGGACTATGGACTAAAATGAAGAACTCAAAGTCAAGGCAAGACATAACTTTCTCATGTGCAAGTAGTAGCCACAGGACAAAAACCAGTAATTGTTAATTAAGGGAAAATGTGCCCAAAATGCTGAGGAAAGGCAAAGAATGAAGTGGATGTAAAACAAGTAGGTTGGGATCAATGAGATCCCTTTCAGCTTCAATATTCTTTTGAGTCTATGCCAGAAGGGTTATTTGAACCTCTTCTCAAACCAGAGATGGATGTCAGTGAGTTGAGAGAAATACTAGAACAGTGTGAGATGGATCACTGTTCTTCCCAGTCTCGTAGAATGACCTATGCTCCACATGGGACAGAAAGACAAGTGGCAAGTGTTCCTCTACTGTATGTTGGTGTGTTCTCCTGTGAAAGTCCACAACATGGGATTGTTCCCTTAATATCTACCTCCCTGCTAGGCTGTCATCTCCAAGAGGGAAGGATTATATTTACTTTTACTCACCATTTATCTCTGCAATGCCTAGCACAGTACCTAGTATATAATAGGTGCTCAATAGATATTTTTCATTGTAAGAATAAAACTAAGGGGCTTTTAGAAAATAAAACCAGTCATTAAAATTGGCTTTCTCTATATGAGATACCTACAGTTGTCAAATTCATAGAGACAGAAAGTAGAAGCGACTGGGGAATGGGAGAAAGGGAAGTTAGTCTTTAATGGGCACAGAGTTTCAGTTTGCAAAGATGAAAAGATTCTGGAGATGGACAATGGTGTTGGTTGCACGACACCGTGAATGTCCTTAATGCCACTGAACTGTACACTTAAAAAATGGTTAAAATGCTAAATTTTAGGTTGTGTATATTTTACCACAATAATTTAAAAGAAAGAATGGCTTTCCTGAGAAAAAAAGGAGGGTTATTTTAGGAGGGTCTGAGGATCACCTAAAAGGGAACATCTGATATTTGGGAGCCACGAATCCTGTGAAGTGTAGACAGATAAATAAACCAGACCAGAATTTGCTGGCAGAGGAAGACTCCTCAGATCATGATTGGAAAGACATGGATCCAGTCAAGACTGCATCATGAGAGATGAGAACCAGGGCTTTCTCTCTTCTGTGTCACAAGGTCTGTCACCTCTCACTCAGAGGCTGGAGGTCGGTTTACACCGATTCCTTAGTCATGGGACAGGGCTGTGCTGAGCTACAGCAGACAAACAGTTTCAAGTTCTATAAGGCCAGAGCCAGGGCCCCAGCTGTCACTCACTGCAGGTCTTCTCAAGTTGTCTCTCTGAGGTTGACTTTGAGATCTGGAAAAAGAAAACTCGACCACTAACTGGAAGCTTTGACTTTTCCATTTTGAAGGAGCAGGCCAAGCCAGCGGACGACTTGGCGGTCAATAGAGCAGGAGAGGGTCAGCTTCCACGGGAAGTGAAACAGCTGGTCCCCGGCCCAGACGGTGCTGTCCAAGGCCTGCTCCTGCCCGTGGATGTGCTTTCAGGAGAAGAATATGACTGTGTCTCGCCCGATGACGTCTCCCTGCCTCCGCTCCCGGGAAGCCCCAATTCCCTCCTCGCTCCGTCTGACATGGAGCTGGAGGCGCGTGCCCTCCCGTCCCTCCGCCGGCACCTAAGCGGCCACGGGATGCAGACAGGGGCCAGCGGTCCAGGGGAGGCCCCGGAATCTGGCCTTCCGCCACCGTCTGCTTTTGCTGATGCTTGCAATGATAAGAGAGAAACATTTTCGAGTCATTTTGAGAACCCTTCCCCCCAGTTCCGAGCTGAGCCCCCATTAACATCCCGAAGATTTCTGGAAGAGAGTACTGACTTCCACAGAATCAGTGTTAAACCTCCAGAGAGCATGTGCAGTGAAGTGCATGCGCGAGCTTTGCAACAGCACCCCCAGGCTCAGGGAAGTTTGCTAGAAACACCGGAGAAAACGCATGCTGATGATAATAACGTCACTAAAACCCGAAATAGGCTGCATGCTTCCCAGGATGCATGCTCGGGCCTCGGGTTTCAGCCAGGCCCCAGCCAGGCCTGTCAGAGGCAAATGGTTCCCAGAGAAGAGATTAAAGTTACCTCAGCAAAGAACAGCATGGTCAGCCTAGCTGGCCAGGCCCCTAATTTCTCCAGGCTCTTGTCTAATGTAACTGTCATGGAAGGTTCTCCAGTGACTTTGGAAGTTGAAGTAACAGGATTTCCAGAGCCTACACTGACATGGTGGGTAGCCTATAATGACAAGCCATCAACAGAAACAAGTTGAATCACTGAGCAAATCATTCTGTGTGCACTAACTTAAAGGTTTAGGGGTAGCTGATTAATATTCTAGGTCACTGCAACGCTGCATGATTCAATCTCACATTGGACCCCCAACTCTCATTTTTGTAGCCACATGGCTGATACCCTTAAAGAAAAGGTAACCATATAAAATAATGATTTAACCAACTCCAAAAGCACTGCAACTTAGTTGTGCTATTTTTTGGTTTCAGTTTAACATTCCGCATTTCTAAAGGTTGTGCTTGAACTTCTTTCCTATTGTTAAATGTCATAAGCATGACATTTACTTGGTTTAACATCTGGTATTCAATTAAAAAACATAAACATTTGGGTTTTTCTCTTTTCTCTCATTTACCAATTCCGTCTTTTCCCTCTTCCAACAGAGTCACACATGCCACTTTTGTAATATTTGTTTATCTCACTAAGATTTCTTCTTATACATTTCTTCAGTGTGAAAGATGGAATAAAAATATTTCTTTCACAGTTGCTTCTACTGACAGGTAATAAAGCCATTTTTGAAAGGTGATGTAATAACTGAGCTGTGAACAATGTGGTTTTACTCTAGACACATCACCATTTTTAGCCAGTTTGTTTTAATAAAAGTAAATGGCAGAACACAGGTTTTATATCACTGTTATCATAAAAGCAGTTCTAACTTTCTTAATATGTGGGTTACTTTTAAACGTTTAGAAATTTTTCAATTTTTCAACCTTAAGTATATTTATTTGAGGACAAAGTTACCAATACGTGAGCATGAGTTTATACTTATAAACTAAGTAAAATAGCATTTATTTATCATACTATTTCAGTAAACATTAAATTAACTCTTTCAATTATTGTGTGTGGTACTTGAAGTGTGGATCAGCTCTCTAAAGAGTTTATGAGAAAATGTTCGTTTCTCAGATTATTAAAAGAAATTGCACTTGGGTTACAGTGCAGCCATTTATGCTTTTTATCTTATTTTGTTGTTTTTACAATTGCATGCTTTTTACAGATCAGGAATTTTGTATTTAGGAATTTAAATATCAGTAAATTTATTATTTAATATCATCATTTAATTCATTATTAAATACTAGTTCACTCCAAAGAAAAATGTTGTCTGAAGTGTTTCTTGTTTTGGTCCACACAAAAAATGACTTGATTAGTATTTACTGTTGAACAACTGCTGCAGTATTGTGAAAAAATATCTTGCCCTCGAATTTACAACAACTTTGCTCAGTTAACAACTGGCAAACTATCAGGGAATCATTCTTAGGACACTCAGAAAAATGCAAAATTATCACTTAGGCAATGGGAATAGAAAATGCTACAGGTTTGTCACCACTTCTTGTGTGGAGGAACATGGGGATAAATAAATAAACAAGAATCTAGAGTATACAAAATAAACAAATTATTTGCTTTGTATAATGATGCAGCTAAGTGCTCATATTGATAGGAAACTCTTAGAAATGTGTCATTAACAGTAATAATCCAATTGAATAAATGCCTTTTATAATTAGAAATTATTTTCTTCTAATGAAATTAATTCACAAAAATTAAATGAACTCATTTCGCCAGGAAGTGCTATGTAAGTACCTTCCTCTAAAGCGGTGCATTGGTATTCTCCTGTGGATCTCGCGGGATGAGTCTGATGGGGAAGATGAATCTTTCTCCCATAGATTTCAAGGAGTCACAAGCTGCTGTTTCATAGTGGCTGAAAGAATGACACAGGTCAAATAGAAGGTGCCATTTCCCATTTGGGGTCATTGTTGCCATGAGCAAATGGTGGCCCAGTGTGACCAGATGGCCCAGTTTTTTTAAGAGGAGTTGGATATCTGAATTTTCGTATGCAATATTCTAATTGGTAAATGTCCAAAAATTCAGTTTTTAAAAAACACAGTCTGAGCCCATCAAGCACATCTATGGCTACCAGTTGACAACCTCTGCTTGAAGGATAAACAGCCCCACTGGAATTTGTGGTTGCTGCAGAGTTCCCGCTAATGCTAGAGAATATTGCAGTAGTCATGGGCTGAATTGCAGTGCTTGTTAGAACTTGGAAATGATGTGAATAAACAGTGATCCTGACTTTAAAAACTGACTCTCTGCTTCAGGTACAAGAAGGGCCAGAAATTGTCTGCAGATGGGCACTTGCAGGTTTTACACAAGGAGACAAGACATTCGGTGTTCATTCCGAAGGTATGCGAGGCAGATGCCGGCCTCTATGTGGCTCGGGCCCAAAACTCTAGTGGCATTCTCTCTTCTAATGTCATCCTCCACGTGACAGGTAACCACAGGCCGCCCATCACAAGAATAAACTGGATCCTGCTGAGTGTCATCTATGTTAGCGTGTCCCTAATGTACTGGCTACTCACACAGTAACTGCGCGGTTGTCACCAATGGGCATCATTCTTATGAACCTAAAGGACAACAATACTGCTGTTTATTTTCCTGCATCTCCCACCAAGCATCCGCAGCTAAGCATCCCCCACCAAGTGTACCTCCATTCTGGCTGTATTGCTTTTTTGGAATACCACTGCTCGGTGAAATAATCAAATTTTCTTTAGTGCTTTAATATATTTGAAGAGCTCAGTAAATCATTAGCAGTGAATAAGGATACATTTTGTATTCTCAAAAGAGATGTGTTCAATATAAAACACAGTCAAATTATACAATGTTTATTCCCTCCTAATTTAAGAGCATGCAGATCAAGTCTCACATCAGCATGCAGATGTGTTTTATTTCAAATCCAGTTGTTTGATAATCTATTTTTAACTGTATGCATAAACATCTCTTTGTAGAATAAGAGTAGAAATGTTGAACTAAAATTGTAATTTTCATTATTGCATAAGATGTCCTTTAATTTTGCTTTTCATGTCTTGATCTCATTTATTGAAATACATTCTATGTAGTTTCAACATAGCCTACATTCCTGAGTCTGAGGATGGCACTGCAAATAATCATTCCTCCTGTTGATCTCATGGGTTTGACATTGGAGGATAGATGTGCTGTTAGCCTTAAATGGAGTTTGAAACTTCCATCAGCTGTGTGTGTCACAGAGCAAGATAGAGCATAGCCGCAGAGGTGGACCAACAGTATTCCTGTCCTTCCGTTGACATGTTTTGGGCAGCCACGTGTATACAGCTGCAACCGGCTTCTCCTGCTTCTAATCTTGATTCTGTTGCTGACCATTTTTACAGCCTGTGGGAAGGCATAGTAGTGCCTCAGTTTCCCATTTGGCAAATGGGTTCATCATCTACCTCTTGGGCAACTGAAGGTTTTCATTTCATGTCTTGTAAAGATCTGGAAAATGGAAAGTACTCTATGAAGACTAAGGGTAATTGTATTGCTTACTGTAATTTGTCATCACACTGCCTTCTGCCCACTGTTTCTCTTTCAGATATTGTTTCTTTTGAATATTAAATTAAAGGATGGTGTTAGTATGTGATTTCCAACTATTTCTGTATAAGAAAATGATGTTTTCTGAATTGGAGCTTAAATTCCTTAAGACTATATCTTTTTCAAAGACTTGAAATTAAACTCAGGGGGATACATTTAATAAGATCTTGGGGGAGAAAAAGTATATAATAGGATGACATAAGGCAAATTCTATCCTTTTCTTATAATTATCACTGTAATATTAAAGAATGTTCTATGCTTTTCTGAAATATATTATTCAGAAAAGAGGATCATCATTTTAGTTCCTTTAAAAAATAAACGTGTATAAGAGAGGCATTTGTTTTTAGATTTTAAACGTAGCCTTGTCATGTTAGGGTAAAATCTTTAGTTGAAAGAATATTCATTATAGATTTTTGATGAAGGGGAGGCATTAATTATGTTGCTGTAAAGCCTGTCTACAAATAATAAAAATATTTAAATTTAATATATTCAAGTTGGTATTAAAAAGTTACTGGATATTAACCGAAGATGTGAAATGTGTGGATAAGTAAAAAGTTGGCATATATTTTCTTGTGCTGTGTATTCAATTTAATGAAAAAATTTAATCTGTTAATTTTCTTAAAAATTTTGACAGAAACCTATTAAAAGCTTATATATACAGCATCCTAGGGAATTCATAGTCTCTTAATTCTCCTGTCCTTTTCGTCCAGTTTCAAGTATTGTGCATAACTTGCCAAATTGCTATTCCCATTTGAAGCTAAAGAGTAAAACCTACTTATGTCTAAAGAGGGCCAGCAGGACCAGGTAACAAATTCTTGTCTCACTCTATCTCTTTCTTGTTAATTTAGTGGGATCTCCCATCCCTTTTTGTCAGTTTGGTTGAGTTTTTTTTTAACAGGATAAAATCAAACAAGTTTAATAACATGTGTACATCAGAGAGACCCAGGAAAACTGAGTAACTCCAGCTTGGCTGAATTTTTGGTTTGGGGTTGTTAGGGCCTGGGAATTACTGGTTTGCTTTACCTGTTGCATGCCAGTAAATGTTAATCCTTTGGGGAGCAGGATGGGATATACATATATCCATGGTGATGACCAAAGAAGTCATATAAAGTCCCTGATATATTTGATTTCTATATCAAGCTTAAGGTTTATACATATATCTGATATATATAGCTTATATATATACCTTATATATATATCATATATTTGTATACATACACACTTAGAGCTCAAATGTTGGGATAAAACATTATGCTGATATTCACGTTATAGTTCGGATAGCTGTGTATCTGTCTATCTATCTGTTTATCTATGTCATCTATCCATCCATCCACCCATCCATTTACCTACCTACCCACTTACCTACCTACATATTCTTCTGGGCTATTGACTATCTAGTAATCCCCACAGCAGTGAAGAATAATTAGCTATTCAGTTATTCTTTTGGTTATACTTTAATTTCAAAGACTTCACTGTGATTATCCTTTCTGTTAACATTTTTGTCTTGATCAAAAATTCCCCCTATGAAAGTATGAACCAAAAGTATTGGTTAAAAATGAAAAACTTAGGAAATGGATGTGATGTTTCTATTTTGAGATATATACATAATTTATACCTGTTTACTTCTAGAGTAAATTCTGGACAGTTAGCCATATCAAAACACTTTTCAACAAGAAAATTAAAATGACCAAAAGAAATTTTTTTTTTTTTTTTTGCAGTTCGCGGGCCTGTCACTGCTGTGGCCTCTCCCGCCGTGGAGCACAGGCTCTGGACACGCAGGCCCACGAACCCACGTCCCCCGCACCAGCAGGCAGACTCCCAACCACCGCGCCACCAGGGAAGCCTCGACCAAAAGAAATTTTAAAGAATATATACTCGATACCTTGAAAGAATGCAACACAAAATGTATTTTGAGTTTCCTATAAGGCAAAATTATTTTTTCCAGTTTTTATTTTCTGATAAAAGGATGTATAAACATTTGATGGTAAGGTTTTTTTTTACATTCAATTCCAGGAGAAATTTACCATAGGAATCCTTACATTTGAATCTTTGCATATTCTATAATATCTAAAGTATTTGGAAAAAGAAGCAGGAAAATTTAGCTGTTTCATTCAGTAATGCTAACCATCACTTATAGTTAAGACACAGGCTTAAAATAAATTATTGCAAGAACCTCCTAACCACTTCACCCTTAAATTTCTTCAAGTAGCACACAAGGTCCTTTAGTACCTATGCTTCCATTCCCAGCCTCTGTTCCATCCCTTCCAATCCCCCCAGAAAGCAATACTTAACTTCAGGTTTTACCCTGTCATGATCTTACTTCTCTCCAGCCCTCCTTCCCAGAACTCCCTCACTCTATTCTACGCAACTTCATGTGGCTTAACTCCTGCTTATCCTTCTAGGTCCTTTGGAGACACAACCTTCCCAGGAAGCCTTCTGACCCATCAAGTCCAGTGTAGATGTTCCTGCTATGTGCCCTGTCAGCACCTGAGCTGACCATGTCACGTCCCTTAATAGTTGCATTGGAATCGCACATGTGAGCATCTGTCTCCTGGCTAGAGTGAGAGATCCTTATCAGCAGAATCTGTGACAGCCCTGTTCATCATCATACTCCCAGCACTTAAGACATAGTCACACACTCAATATTTCTTGAATTGTTGTCAGAGGTAAGCAAAGATAAGCATAGCTTGTTTTGTCTCTTCTTTTTTTTTTTTTTTCACATCCATCACCTAACATATTTGCCTTTTTCTTTCTTCCTTTCTCCCCACAACCCCTTTTTTTTTTTTTTTTTTTTTTTTTTGGAGAGATGGGTGGGGGAATGTCAAAAGAGAAAGATGTTATTTGTTGCCTGATTATTCTTTCTTGTTATGGACATTAACCAGTCAGAATCAGGTTCTAACCTTACCTAACCAGGACACTTAAGTGAGAATCCTCCAGAGCCTCTGGGCTGCACCCCAATTGAAACTTTAAACTTAAAGATATAGGCTGGCTCTAGCAGTCAAAATAATACTGAAGAGAGAAGAGTCAAAATCCAGGATCATTTTTCCAACACTTTAAAGCAGATATAATCAGGCATAAATCATCATCAGGTGTAAGTGGAGAAGTGGGTGTCTCCCCTCTCAGTGACTAAGTCTAAACTGCCAAAACCAGAATTTATGTACTTCTTTAGAACACTGCACAGATTATCAATATTTTATTGTAGCTGGGGCTCAGTAATCTGGTTGTGAACAGATCTTATTTAAAACTGGCTTTTCATTCATAAGTGTAAATCTAAAAACAGCCAAATGCAAAAAATTAGATTATTTGAATTCCAAATGAAGGAAGGAAAAAAATATTGCATCTTGTTCCACTTTGTTTATTTTTATTCATGACCATGCCTTACTAGAAATTGCCATCTGAAGCTTTTGACATTCCTGTTGTAGGTACAGCATTTTAAGCATGTCCATGAAGTAAGTTAGCTGAAACAAAATAAAATATCTCCTCCTAGTACACTCTGATATTGTGCATGTCAATGCAAATGCCAAAGCATGACAGACTGTTTTCCATTTATAATAAGCAGAATCTTGAGCTGCATCAAATAGCCAAAAAATTTGCATTCACGAAATGAAACAGTGTCCTGCTCAAAGCAACAATTCATTTTCTCCTCTCTTCACATGAGATGAGAGTTGAATGTTATCAGCTGTGCATGAATTCAGCCTCAAAATGGAAAGCACAAAGCTGCTAATTTGGCTTTTCCTCAAGAATCCCCACACCATTATTCCTTATGTGGATGAGAGTTTATATAACATCATGAACCACCCAAAACTGGGGGTGAAAGTTGGATGCATGACACTCCTCCAGATGAACAAGTCTTTGATTCTGGAGTCTGTTTGGCCAGATAGCTCTTCCTTCTGTTCAGTGGAAATTTCATTTGTTTAAGCCAGGACTTGGCAAATCCACTTCTTTGGATCCTCTTTTTTATACCGTAAAATTAACACCCTATCCTCCTTAGAGGACAAGGGAACAGAAAGAATTGTATAGACAAGAACGTTTGTGTGCATATATTTCCAGTTAACGTAATGAAAACCTAGTGAAATTAAAACATATTTTAACTATAGGCATTGCTGGAAAAATTGATGACTTTTCTTTAAAGCAAAACAATAATAGGTATATAATTCAAAGTTTCCGATCTGTATTCTGATGGCTCCCTGCTATGTCTCTTTTCCCATTTAGAACTCACTTAATAACAATACTTGTGAAATAACAGCTCCAGAGCTGGCTAATGAAATAAACTTTTCCCTTTGTCATTCAGCAACTGTTCTTTTGCAAGAACTTTATTGATCCAATAACTACAAAATGACATTTTATCTTATATTAGCATGAAAAATCATATAATAAAATCTTCTGAAGATAAAAATTCACAAGATGAAATACAAAGGAAGCTTATCCATGGCAAATAATCTCTAACCCTTGTTATTCTAATGATGCCAGAAAGCCACCTTTCTTTGTAATAAGTATTATGCAAACCTCCATACAAACAGGCTGTTGGCAAGCAGGGCAGCTGGAAATGCAGACAAAGTAGGAAACCAGGTACCTGGCAGGATCAGAAAGGCTAAATGCCCATCTGCTCCAAAGTGTCCTTTCTAGCAGCCATTGCCATGCCGACCCTCAAAGGCCTACCTTTGATTCAAGTTAACGCAGCTCTAGAAGATGCCTCCTAAATGCACATTTATTCATTTCTATTCTTTTTAAAGGAGTAATAGAATTTTTCCTCACATCCTGGTCTAGGTTATCAGATTAAATAAGAACATTTCCCCCACCAAAAATCCCCGATAGATTCTTGTGAGGAAATGGGGTATGTGGGAACCTGAAAGATTTGTCTGCTGTGTTCCACTAAGTGTTGGGAAATATAGGACCAGAGGGGAAAAAGAGCCAAACATCGGGATGAGGAAACTGAGTCAGCTTTGTTATCCTCCCTCGCAGTATGAATTTCCTACACATCTAGGAAACGTATGTGGGGAGCTCCCTGAGAGGAAGTTAGAGGCCACAATAAAATGTGTCTGCATGACGTTTTTTGTTATTCAATTAGAGGACTGTACTGGTTGAAGTGTCAGGGTGAGCCCTAAATCCACAACTGGTGTTCTTGTAAGAAGGCCATGACAGACCTGGAGACGCAGAAGAGACACATGGGGAAAGGCCAAGTGATGACAGAAGCACGTTGGTGTAATGCAGCTGCTGCAAGCCGTAGGACACCAGAGGTAGCCACCACCAGAAGTGAGAGGAGCAACGAAGCGTTCTTCCCTAGAGACTTTAGAGAGAGCCTGGTCCTACTGATGCCTTCATTTTGGACTTCTAGCCTTTAGAACTGAGAAAGAAGAAATTTCTGTTGTTTTAAGCCATCCAGTTTGTGGTATAGTTCTCCTTCAGTATCCCTGGGGGATTGGTTCCAGGGTACCTCCTCCCCCCACAGATACCAAAATCCACCAGTGCTCAAATCCCTTACATAAAATAGCGTGGTACAGTGGGACCCTCCTTTATCCACAGGTTCTGCATCAGCAGCTACTGAAGACCGACTGTTCTTTATTACAGCAGCCTGATGAAACCAATGCAAAATGTTTTAGAAAAATCCATACAAGTCTTTCTCTGGAAAAAAAATTCCCAGAGACATTCACTAATAGACAGCAACCGGTGTTGCCAATAAGCACTCCCAGGTTGTGCTGCAAGGCCTCAGTTCTCTGCTTGATTTAGGGGATTATCTTGGTATATTTCAGTCAATCAGCAACTATTCATCTTCTATATGAACGTTGTCCCCTAAGGATACCACAGTGTACTAACACCAGATAAAGATATTAAAATAAAACTATAGGCCAATATCACTCATGAATGTAGACACAAAAATTCTCAACACAGTACTAACAAATCCAATCCAACAGTGAATAAATAAACTAACACATACAAGTGGGATTTTTTCCAGGTATGCAGGCTGGTCCAATATTCAAAAATCAATCAATCCACCACATCTACAGGCAAGAGAAGAAAAATCATATGATTATATCAATTGCTTCAGGAATAACGTTTGAGAAAATTCAATATGTGTTCATGATAATTTTTTAAAAACTCACAGAAAACTAGTAACAGAAGAAATTTCCTCAACTTGATAAAGAGCATCTACAAAAAAAAACTATAACTAACATCATACTTAATGGTGAGAGACTGGACACTTTCCCCCCAAGACTGGGAAGAAGGTAAGAATGTCCTCTCACCACTCTCGGCCCACATTGTACTGGAAGTCCTACCTAGTGAATAAGACAAGAAAAGGAAACAGAAGTTCTGTAGATTGGAAAATAAGAAATAAAATGCTTTTGTTTACAGAAAGCATGATTTTCTATCTATAAAATTCCAAAGAATCTTCCAAAAACTCTTAGAACTAATAAATAAATATAGCAAGTTCACCAAAAGCAGAAGGCCTGCACCAATGGTATCCAGGAGAAAGGCAGGGAGTTAGCAATAAAAGAATCATAGTGAATCAGGCATCTTTTGAGGCCAAGGCAAAAGGTGGGCAACCTGAATTTGTCTCTTTCCAACAATTGATTACAGACATCATGGATACTTGTAATCTAGTTGCAACATCTCACACTTTATTTTTCTTGCAGCTTCCTGCATTACTTTGGGGCATTTTGAGAGGTAAATTATTTGAAGGAGACAGTGCTCAACAGAGCAAGGGAATATTTGATGTGGAACATAAACTTTATCATTTGCTGCCATTGTCATTATCACTGAAAGAGAAAAATTAGAAAGACATTGTAATTATAATGTTGTAAAGCTGAGCTTTCTCCAACAATAACATATTAATACTAGAACAAAAGGAGTCCTTTTAGCCTCTGACATCAAATCCCAGAGTGGATGATTTATCAGTTGGTACTGTGCTGCACTACAAGAATGAATGTATCTCCCGTGGATAAGTGCTTTTCCTATCAGCAAGGATGGACTCATGCCACTAGTATATTTCTAAGGTTTCTTGATAGAAATCAGAGCTAAAATATGTCAGCCATTATATTATACTTTCAAAAGTAATCAGTTTCATAAAGTCATATATTGGTCTATTAATTAATTAAAAGATGGAAAACAAATGACTACTTTGGTACCTACATCTAACAGGAAACTTCAATGAAAGTAATCATTTTGTATTTTTCTAGATGGTAACTATAAGTACTTTCTTCATTTCCATGTTCTTGAAGGTAATTTTTGGTCATATATATCATTTGTCTAAAACATAATTGGTGTTATACATTACCACTTAAAAGAAAACTAACTGATGTACCACAAAGGCCAAGTATTAAACTTATATTTTATCAAATGCTTTATAAATTTAATCATATAAACAGTGAAGCCCTGTTACAACTCCATCCAGGACTTATAAATGGATATGCAAGCAAAGCAGTCATAGTTTTAGTTCAAATCTATGGCAGCATATTATTTAATTGCACAAATATTGATTTACTATTACAATTAAAAATGGATCATGAATCATGAAGAATGACTCAGGCTTAACAGAATGTACATGTGGGAGTCATGACCACAGTCTAAGGTTATGGGGCTGGTTTTCTTGACAGTTGAATCCCATTCTTCTGTGCTCTGACTCTATCCCATCATAGGTAAAAATTCAGTAAATTAAGGGATGGCACCATCTCACAAAGAACCTCGGAATTAGGAAAATCTATATGGTTTCTTTAAATGTGAGAAATTGTTGGTAGCAGTTATGCAGCACAGTGTGTCACATGTCATTAATGTCATTGTGAATTAATAAAAACCTTTTCAAGAGTTTTGGATCTTGGTGCTGTGTGTGTGTGTGTGTGTGTGTGTGTGTGTGTGTGTGTGTGCACCTATTTCTTAGTATGAGTTCTTATCCATATGAATTAGGTAATATATAAAATTCCCAGGGGATGTATGATTAATCAGGTTAGGAAAACACCTCTTGTTAATGGTACCAGTGCCATGAGGAACTGATGACCAAGAGTTAAAATAGATATTTCTTATTTTAACAGTGGTATAATACAGACATATATTTATGTGCATGCCACAAGATAAAATACTCAGCACAACGCTCCAGTTTTTTAAATGTATGATTAAAAACCGGTGTTTCCAAACAGGATTCCCAGATTACTGATAAACAAGGGGAAAATACTCTTCAGATCTGTATACAAATATATCAGCTCCAAATATAAATCCATTTAAATTCCTCCTAGGTAGCAATTCAGAGAGTTATTTCTAAATAGAACTTAGAGGTTACTTTTATTTAAATGTAATAACAATATCATAAATCATGCTTGGGAAGCAGCAGTGTTTTTTAATCCACTGGCTATTGTATTTGTATCTTCCATATAAAGTACTGAATGTGGCTTCTTAAAGATGGATTTTTTCTAGTTCATTTTTCAAGGTTATACAGCATGTATGATTACTGCAGGGACAAATGTTTTGTGTGTTCATTTCTTTTTTACTGCTAATGGTTTATACATGCAAATAATGAAATGTATATTATGTCTACTAAGTACATGGAAACAATGTAGAATTTACTTGCTTGATTCTTAGCTCCACTGACAATTCTTTAAAATGTAATTTAACATTAAATTCTTGTAAAGGTAATAACTTTAATCTGATTTTCTTATACACCTTTTGCAGATAGGGGATATTTATTCTTGTGTGAATATTGATTCATAAATGCTCTTAAGGAATGCAGTTGCTCCAATTCAAAAGAGAAAATTTTCATGGTATTTAATATTTGATAAGGAATATACTCCTATTTAACATCCCATTGCAGAATAGTGATCTGTTTATAACAGGACAGTAATCAAATTAAATGAAGACAGTTTTCCAAAGTCAAATATAATAGTTTCTCACTATGGTATAGTCTTTCACCATGAAAAAGGAACTAGCTGTTGAATTCGTTTCTCCTATACTTTCTTACCATGTCATTAATTTTAATAGGAAAAGGTTTAGAAGGTATGAAATAATAAAGAATTTGTTTTGCCTGCACTAAGTAACTAACTGTATACTGCATAGATAACTTAACCCAGTGGTCATATTAAACATTTTTTAGGTTCATGGAACTTAGCTGGTGAAATTCACTGAAATTGAATTCCATGACAGCCACAAACAGGAAATATTGTCTAAGGCAATGAATAGGTGAGATGATAAAGACAAGATGTCAAGCAATAGCTATAACAATATGATTAAATGACAGATGGGACCAAGGATGGAAACCATTGAAGGAAATGCAAACCCAGTTATAATTATGTGTTAGTGTTCTTCTCTGTGATGTTGGTTTAAAAAAATTGTGTCCTCTTCCTTTCTTCTCTTCTGGAGTAAACACACATAAATGTACATATGCATACACATCCATACGTATCTACAAACTTGCATATAAATGCATCTAATTGTATCTATATCCATAATGGGTATCTTCTGAAAATCTTACAAAGACTTGGTATAGAAAGTCATCCCAGGCATCATCATCTGTCTCCATATGACCATTCCATCAGAGCTGACCCTGATAAACCTGGCATAGCTTCAGGAACGACTCCTCCAATGCAGACATGGTCATGTAAACCTCTAAGACTTAGCCTCTTTGAGCCAACCTGCAAAGTTTCAGATTGGTAGAAAAGAGGAACATTTCTCCATTGTGTGTCCACACTTGGCAGCCCCTCCCCTTCATACCTGATTCTCTTTAAGTGAAGAGTTAGTATAAGGTAGGAGGAAAATATTTTTCACAAATGCTTTAGAACTACACATCTTAAAGAATAAGTTGCCATAAGTCAACTGCTTGATTTTATCTGGTGTGTCTTTTAGAGCCTTGCTATAGAAGACTAGCAGCATTGGCATCACCTAGGAGCTTGTTGAAAATGAAGAATCTTAGATTCCACCCCAGCCCCGAATCAGAATCGACGTCTTAGCAAGATTCTCAGGTCATTTTTATGCATATTAAAGTTTGAGGAACATTGTTTTAGAGAATACTTTGGTTTCTAAAGACTTCAAGCCTTGTATGCAGTAACCTCATGTTGGTGACATCTGTGCTCCAAATTTATAAGATTCAAAATGGAAAAATTCAACACTGTCATAGGAATATTGAGATAGATTGACAGATTTCTATAGTAGAAACAGTAAAAGAAGTTAGAGTGGTAGGGATCATTCTGAAACCTGTAGAGTCCTGTTTGAGAATGAATTTAGGTTCAGGGATTACATGTTTAATGAGACAGTTTTGACAACGTGTGGTATTTAAGCAATGCCACCAAGAACTCTGCAAAATAGTTTCCAAAAGAGTATGTTCTACTCTATGTTCTAAGCCCATAGTGCTAGCCAACAAGGTCTCTTAGGGCCATAGTAGGTCAGGCAGATTATAATGACTAAAGTGCTTTTCTGTTTGAAAATATGCCAAAGACTTATTCAGAATGGAGACAACATTCTCTGCATTAAGAACTTCTTTTGGCAGGGTGGAGCGGGGGGCGGGGGGTGGCGGGAAATCAGAAACCACTTGCAATTATACTCAGAGTTGTATGCCCCGCCAACGAGCATAAATAGCCAACAAGTCAATGCCAGCATTAAATGCCCTTTGGAAAGTTTACCAATGAGTTCCCAGAGCATACTGTTTCAAGTGACCTAAAAACTTGAGTTATGGTGTGATCACTTAAACGTTTTGCAATGAAAGTAACTAATCTAAATTTTAGAAGGTTATTAATGTTTATTGCTGCCACTTCTGTAAGTAGAGATTACCAAGGAAACTTTGTTGTTCATGTTATAAGCATTAAAGTATATTTTTGACTCCAAACACAGTACAAAGTTTATATGGCTATTTTAATAACATTGACACATATATTAAAAATTAGTATCATTGATATTTAAATTATATGAAATTGGCTGTATAGTACATTATTGGAAATAAGCAAATTATAACCAAGGTTCACTGTCATTTTAATTTTTTAATGATGGATGTGACTTTACATGTCTAATCTAGAATCGCCATTTGGAGATAAAGTAGATGAGATAAAACTCAGCCCCTATTCTGATGTTGCTCTGAGGAACCTAGAGGCATAGAAATCTTTTTTTAATTGGATAAACATAGGCTTTTTGTTGAGGTTGTCTTGTATCTTTTTACAGGTTAATTGAAATCCTTTAATAATGTTTATTAAAATAGTGGAACATTGATTTTATAAAAATATATCATGCATTTGAGCCTGTTTTAATCATCTTGCATTCAAACAGAAATAGAAATGAGCACTTGTTTTAAATATATGGGCTATTCTGTATTACTCCTCTTAAACGTTACTATTTTGAAGTGCTAAAGACCTGAATTCTAATCCTAGCTCTGATACAGAAGAGCTCTGAGGATTATGGCAACTAAAATCTCTATCCCTCATGTTCCTTGCCTGTGAATGATTTTATAAATTAAACCATCTCTAAATGTGCTTCCAGCTCTCACTGATCACTAAGGGGTATTAAATACACAAGTACATCCTTGGTTTTCTCATTAGAACAGGCAGATGATATTACCAAGGACTTGGTGTTTGGGCGCCAAGTGACAAAGAGGACAACCAAGTTTCAGGATAAAATTTAAAGAAAATTTCCTGGGAAGAAGAAGGCAAATAAGAACTTTCTTTGCTGGGAATAGTACACACTTGGTGGTCATAAAATGTTCTCTTTATTCCACAGAGAAGAAAAGAAAACTATTATGGTAGGACTCCAAATAGAGTCAGTTAAAAACATGGTATACCCAAGCACAGGCTCTTATTCAGCCCCTAAAAGTCCCAGCCTCAATACCCTTTAATGTAGAAATGCTGCTAGCAGTCTATGATTCAGTTGAATGATAAAATAATTGAGACTATAGCACATAGTAGTTGTTGACAAATTATCCCTATGTTAGAAAAGAGACAGTTAATTGGCATAGATCTTGTCATTCTCTAGAAAAATGCAACCCTAGTTGGACATTCTCTTTGTATGGAATGAGTATGAAATTGTGTAGTGGCGAAATAGAACATAAAAGGTCATTTGGACATGTTTAGCATGTGGAATCTTGAACTTCATAGGTAGGCAACCTCATAAGACTGTAGCACTCCAAACAGGGTTATCAACATGTCCACCCCCACAATATCTGCTTTCAAGGAAAGCTCCGTGTCAGTTTCAGGCAATTAACAAATTTTAGCTTTTATTATATTGAAATGAAGTCAAATTATTTTTCTGTTATGATCTCTTTTGAAATAAGCTTTTACATATTTCTAATGATTTCTTCTAAATGGTTCATATAAATTAATGCTTTTTTAAAAAAATATATTATTTGATTTCACTTTGATCTACTTTAGTTCTCATTCTCAGGGAGAAACAACTGAGTTAAAGTCACTGTTTTAAACAATATTTTTTTATTGCATTTAAAGTAATTACAACTAGAACACTTAATAATTTTATTCTAAATTGAAGTAAATCCTGGACAAAAACATTTTTAAGTGCCCAACGTGTTCAGATATCATTTTCCTTGTTTTTTAAGTTTTACTAGGAAGAGATTATATGTTTAATTAAGAATACATATCTAGGGCTTCTCCAGTGGCGCAAGTGGTTGAGAATCCGCCTGCCAATGCAGAGGACACGGGTTCAAACCCTGGTCCGGGAAGATCCCACATGCCGCGGAGCAACTAAGTTCGTGTGCCACAACTACTGAGCCTGTGCTCTAGAGCCCGTGAGCCACAACTACTGAGCCCGTGTGCTGCAACTACTGAAGCCCACGCACCTAGAGCCTGTGCTCCACAATGAGAGAAGCCACTGCAATGAGAGGCCCACGCACCGCAACAAAGAGTAGCCCCCGCTCGCCGCAACTAGAGAAAGCCCGCGCGCAGCAAGAAGACCCAACACAGCCAAAGGTAAATAAATAAATTAAATTAAATTTTTAAAAAAAGAATACATATCTAAAAGGAAAATCTGATTTTGTGAGATTATAAATTCTGGTTTTCAGAGCGAAGATAATCCTGAGACAGAAATTATCTGAGCCTTATCTGCAACCCTGCCACCCATCCCAGACACACACACACACACACACACACACACACTCTCTCTCTCTCTCTCTCTCTCTCTCTCTCTCTCTCATTCTCTACCAGTCCAGTGTGAGCAAGCCAAGGAGAATGAGGGGCAGGAACACAGTCACACAAGTCAGAGCCAAATGAGAAGAATAAAAATAGAACCTTAAGCTTTCAGAAGCACCAGTTTTTAAAGTGAGCCAGAGGACAGAGCAATAGCTATATATTTAAACAGAAGTAACTACAACTTTCTAATCAGTTACCCTGTGATAGAACATAAACTGCAGTAAATCATGACTCAGTGTCCTGTTATGTATCCCATAAACAAGGGGGGCGTATCATTGGTGTGCTTTACTTGGTGAATATGCTTATGCAGATGCTTCATAAACAGATGCAATAAATACATTCTACTGTCTTTTAATTTAATAGAAAGCTTTTTTAAAAAAAAATTCAACTTATATGTACATTGACCAGAACATGTTCTGTGTGGAAACTGCATTTTACTTGGGTTTTAAGAAGAACATTCCACAGGATATCTATATTCTTACTAAAGTTACTTAAAGATAAGGAAAATGTGGTTTTCATGGTGTATTCCTCTAAGGTTGGGCTTCTCAACCTCTGCACAATTAACATTTGGGTCCAGATACATCTTTGTTGTGGGGACAGTCCTGTGCATCATAGAATGTTCAGCAGCATCCACAGCTTCTACCCACTAGACAACATTAGCACACCCACCCTCAGTTGTGACAACTAAAATGTCTCCAGATATCACCAAATATCCCCAGCATAAAATCATCCTCAGCTGGCAACCACTGTTCTAAAGAACAAGTTAGCACAGCCTTGGTGAGGATCAAACAATACTGCTTTGTTAGCAAAATTTAGGAAATAAAATCCAGCAATTAATGTGGCCTTCACACAATTTTACTGTTGTTTCTTTATTTAACCTTTTCTTTTACCAGCTTTTTTTCTTAAATGGATTACTACTATCCTGGATAGATTACTAAGGTTTTAGTTTAACAAATTTGTTATGAGAGCTGAAATTTCCAGTTTCTCACCCTCCCCCCAGTATAATGATGATGTTCAATCAAATATGTCAGATAGAAGCCCACAAAATTCATCAGATTGGAGTCTACATCCTCCTGGAATTTGAGAGGAAAAAAATGTGGAGAATATCATTTTTTGGTAAGGAGGCTATAGGTCCATTTGCCATCAAAGTCTACATGTACACTTCTAAATGTCATCAATATTAATTCTGTTTAAATCTGTGCCTATAGTGTAGTCTCTAAGGATGTGGCTATTTGGTCTGGAAATCCGTACTCTGACAAAATCCACCATAAAGCATGAGAATTTGTAGCTTAAAAACAAGTTTCTTCTCCTGTCAGTTCCTTCTCTCACCCCTCTATGTGAAGAAAATAGAATTTAACAAGATGACTGTAGTCAATAAGAGTCTTGACATGAAGTTACCTTAATAGGTTTTATATTTACTTTTGCTTTTGTTTTTGTTTTTTTAAATTCAGGGAACCTATTGGTGGTTGCTAGATGCTGGAAGGTTGCAGTAAAAAGAAAATTGTTATTGTTTATAAATACTTCTGAAAATGAACACGTTTAAAATACAGCATATGTGTATCTTCTATCAGCAATTACAAATACCTTTTTCTTTTTTAGTACTAGACAAAATTCCAGAATTTCTAGAAAGTGTTGGGCCCGCCCACCTCCAGGAAGGAGGTTTGATTCCACACTGCAGTGCCTAGAATACTGGCTTATCAGTTGTGACAAACGTACAACACTAAAGCAAGGTGTGTGTGGGAAAGGAGTATATGGAAACTCTCAGTACTTTCCTCTTAATATTTTTGTAAACCTAAAACTTCTCTAAAAAATAAAGTCTATTAATTTTTTCAATGGATTTGAAAAGAAAAAAACACTAATTTTTGAAGTGATAAAAAAGTGAAATCTAGTCAAATTGTGGTTCCTAGGCATAAAATGGATCGATTGTTCTAAGCATCATTTAGATTTTTAATTTGTGACACTGTTTAATAATAAACAAACCTATTAAGAGAAAAATATTGCAGGTCCCAAGAATTTTTAATTTCATTATTTTTTAATAGTTGATAACTTAAATGTATGCAAATATTAAACTAAATATAAGTCCATTATGTTTATAAAATTAGGAAACAAAAGAACTGCAAACCAGGGAGAAACAAAACAAAACCAATAAAATTATACTTATCAGCATTTGTCAATGTGTCAGATGACATGTTGTTGAAACTAATCACTACTTAAAATGTGAATATGGTTTTACAGCAAGCTGCAAAGGAAGGAGAATTACCATCCAAAAGGTTGCTTGGTGAGCATGGAGTTAGAGAGGTAAGTTTGAATTCATTATCATTAGGCTCAGATGGTCTGACGGCTTATCTTCACAATATGATAAGGGTTCCGAGAACGTGTAGCCCAACAGAGTGTGCCCTGCCTGCCTTCTTTCAGGTGGTGCTGGAAAGGATGAGGAGAGCCACTGCTTGCCTTGGTAACTCATTCTACTGCACTGCATTTCTGAACAACACGCTCGTGACTTATTAAAAGTCTTTTTTTTCTTTGCATTCTACTCTAGCCTGAAAGCCATTCTGTCTCATTAAGGTAACTTTGAAAATCTATCTACCATCCAGGAACAGTCTAATGCTCAAGTCTGTTTCCTAATAGCAACCCTATTTCTCTGATTTTTGAGTTCTGGGGTCTGCCTCAGTGTTACCTCTACCCCTTAAGCGGATTGCCACGCCTACCCACTCACTGCCAGTGGAGGCTTTTAATGAGCCAACATGTAATCAGTCATTACTCATTCAGTATTAAAAACCCAATTAAAATGTTGATTGTCTACAAGCAGTAGCAAGTGTGATGTGATGTCTCTGGAATCATATTCTTATGTATTCAAGCATCCGTGTGTCTTGTGCTGTGAGGTGGTGTGCCCCGACATTCGATATAAAATCAGAGCTAGGGGCTTCCCTAGTGGCGCAGTGGTTGAGAGTCCGCCTGCTGATGCAGCGGACACGGGTTCGTGCCCCGGTCCGGGAGGATCCCACATGTCGCGGAGCGGCTGGGCCCGTGAGCCATGGCCGCTGAGCCTGCGCATCCGGAGCCTGTGCTCCGCAACAGGAGATGCCACAACAGTGAGAGGCCCGCGTACCGCAAAAAAAAAAAAAAAAAAAAAAAAAATCTGAGCTAAATACCTGAAGCAGATAAGGACTCATCATAGATGTAGATGCTGATTTTTCACACTTCTCTGGGAAGAATTGGTGGATGTTTCTATTTTCTATGAAAAATCCTCCAGCTACCCTTCTATTTTTTCCTCCCTTCACAAAAGAAATTTCTTGAAAGAGGTTTATACACTTCCATCTCCCACCACTTCCTGGACCAACATCTCCCTAATGTTAAAATGACACTGAATCCAAATGGCACATTCCAGCAACCTTTGGAAGCATTCATTTCTCCCTCATTCTTAAAGGATTCATTTCCTTTGGCTTTTGTGCTACCATTCTCACCTGGATTTCCTCTTATTCTTCTTTCTCCATCTTTCTGCATGTCTCCTCCTCCTTTAACTGTTGCACTTTCTCAGTTATCCATCCTAGTTCTCTTCTCTTTTAGACCTCCCTGTTCTCCTGAGAAATCATTCACTCCCAAAGTTTCAGGTGCCAGCCAAATGAGCCAAGAGCTGCTGAAGGTTTATCTCCAGTTTAGACTCCCATTATAAGCTCCAGATTTCAAACACATTAAAGGAATTTTTCTAAAGGATAAGAAATTCCTTGCATGTGTATTTCTCTATTTTAAATAGCTTTTTCCTCTTATTATACAGAGCAATAATCTTTATTGTAGAAAACTCAGAGAATATAGAAGAGCAAAAAATAAGAATATCGGGCTTCCCTGGTGGCACAGTGGTTGGGAGTCCGCCTGCCCGTGCGGGGGACACGGGTTCGCGCCCTGGTCCAGGAGGATCCCGCGTGTCGCGGAACGGCTGGGCCCGTGAGCCATGGCCGCTGAGCCTGCGCGTCTGGAGCCTGTGCTCCGCGGCGGGAGGAGCCACAGCAGTGAGAGGCCCGCGTGCCGCGAAAAAAAATAAAATAAAATAAGAATATCAAGTTAACCTATTATCTACCACTCAGAGACAATTATTATTAACATTTTAGTATTTATATTTCCAGGCTTTTTGCTGTGTGCATGTGCGCACACACACACACACACACACTTGTGTAGATAGCTATCTATAAACATATATGACATCAATACTCTCCAGCCAAGAACTATCAGCAGCATATCCACAGTTAAACATGTTGGGCTTATTGCTTGTTGCAACAAAGACCACATACCATAGGGAAGCACAGGGCACCTCAGTAACAGGGAGTTTGAAATAACTTAGGATTTGGGCTTATGTTAGGTGACTTTAGGGAATTTTAAGGAAACAGAGCCTTGCTGTGTAATTGGAGGCAGAGGTGAGTGTATGTTTGGGTATCTTAATAAATGTTATCTATAGGGAGGGAAGAATGAATAGAGATAGAAGCTATAAAGTCGTAAAGAAGCAGCAGTCACTCCTATTAGCCAGGATAGACTTCTGGGTCATTTATGTGGCTTGGACAGTGTTCATGTTTGTGTTCAGACAAGACAGTGGGGTGGTTTTGTTGTTGTTCTGAGCCATCATAGTCCGAGTGGCCCTGTTCGTGTTAATGTTCTGTGATCTTGCTTATATTCAACAGGAGGACACAGACTGAGCTGGGAGTGCCCGACCAGCTTCTGGATATCAGGGCCTGCTTTCTTCTCTTTCAAAGCTTAGAGAGTTTTGAAACTTACAGGACTTCCCTCCGTGTTTGGAATTTGACTAGTGTAGATTCATCCAAAATTATTTACTTGGTGACTTGCTCAACTTTTTTTTATGGCATCTGAGTTTCCCATGTTGCTTAAGATAGCCTGTCCAACCTGTGAGGTTCCGCAAATATTTTTATGTAGGTAGTTATAATATTTTATTATGTTCTTTTTACTTTTAGATATTTAATCTATTAAGATTTATGTTACATGGTATGAGGTGCTTTCTTTTTTTTAAGATTTTTTTTTTTTTACGTGAACCATTTTTAAAGTCTTTATTGAATTTGTTGCAATATTGCTTCTGTTTTATATTTTGGTTTTTTGGCTGCAAGGCACGTGGGATTTTAGCTCCCTGAGCAGGGATCGAACCCGCACCCCCTGCATTGGAAGGTGAAGTCTTAACCACTGGACCGCCAAGGAAGTCCCAAGGTGCTTTCTTCTGAATAAACATTCAATTATATCAGCACCATTGTGAACTAAACCATCATAAATTCATTCATTGTATCTATTTCTGGACACTCTATTTAATAATTTATTTTTATATTACTGTGCTAATACCTGGCAGTTTGATTGCTGTAGTTTTACAGTAAGTTGTAATTTCTGGTAAAGCAGGTTCCCTTTCACCATTATTCTGATTTTTCAAGAGCTACCAAATGGTCTATTATATCAGTATAAATACTCCCTATTGGAAGACATATAAGATATGTCCAGTTTATATTTCCTATTACAAATTTTTAGAACAAGGTTTTTTTCCCGTCATTTAATATAATGCTATGTGGCACAAACAGAGAACAAAATCACACATTAATGTGTCTCTGATCTGCTATAGGCTCACTTATTAGTAGGTGACACTGGTACACAGCTGTATTGTACACATGATTCAAATTCACATTTCCCCCAAATTAACTGCCATGGCTCTATAGTGTTACAATGTGTCAAACCCACAAATGTTAAAACCTTCAGTGTCAAGAACCCACATAAACAATTTTCACCCCACTGGATTTATCTTACTGGTATGCACAGCCTTCTGACCCTCAGAACTTCAAGGATCAAATGCTTAAACTGACTAATCCCTTTAATATCTTTTTCTAGTGGTAATTCCTGCTTATACCCACTGCCAAATACTATCCCCTAAAGTCTTTAAACAAAACTCTTAGAAACAGAGGTACGGGGCAGACAGCTTGGCTTGGCTGGTTGTAACATTGACACGTGACATGGCTTCACCTTCAAAGCCCTTTTGTGTCATGAACTCATGAAAAACAATGTGTAGCTAGAACCTTTGGCCTTCTCCAGTGGCAGCACGTTCTGACACTGAGAGATTTGCATTTCGTGCTGACCTTCCCCAGGATGTTTGCTTGCCTCTTACACATTTTACAAAGAGAAGATTCATTCAGTGTCTCTAAGGACTGTTCTACATCAATAGTCTACAATCCAAGAGCATAATTATCAAACTGGAAGTGGATTTACTTACAAAAATATCAATTACTTGGTAAGTGTAAAGTAGTGATTGTTGTTAATGGCAGTGAGAAAATGTGAAAAACTTTACAACAGGGAATGTGAACTTTGTTAAAAACTCTTAAAAATAATGTTAATCACTTGTCAGTCAATCACACAGAAAACCAGGATCCTAGCCAGAGTACTCCTGGCTTTCAGTTTCAACTCCTATCAAAGGAACACCTGAGAGACATGATAGTTACCAAAGATCTTTCGAATATGATAAATCCTACTTACAGATCAGGGGGTGGAGCACCACTCCCACTCATTTTTTAAAACTTGCACTATATCTCATCAACTCCTCATTCAGTTGCATTTGTGAACTGCCTTTTAATGTTATGCCCTTGACTTTCGTTAAAAGCTTCCACCAAAAATATCAACATATAAATGAGGTCACTACATCTGTGATAGATACATTATTAAACACTTTATGTTCTGTATATCACTCAGTACCCTCCCTGTAAAGTTGTGCCTGATAAATTTTTAAAATTCAATGTTAAAAAAATTGCACTTCCCCAAGGAATTGGTATGCTTCCCCCTCTAGATTGAAAATCATGTCTCTTAATTCTTTAACTTTCAGGAAGTTCACCATCTAACCTGCAGATCATCTATAGTAAATAGAGTTGCCATCTTGGTTTGTGAGTTTATGTTGTTCTTTGACATGGTTTTATTTTTCTACTCTGTTTCTATTTTCTCGAAAGTTATTCTTTATTTCCATTTCTCTTATATCATTGTACCCACTTTTGCTGAAATACCTCAATTTTTTTTTGTGGAACGGAATGTAAAGTTTCCTGCCAAAGTTATCCTCTCCATGAGAAGTTCTGTTTTTGTTTCACCTTACACTGCCCTCCTCCATCTCTGGGTTCCTGGGCACTTAGCATACCAATCATTTTGATTCCTTCCTTCCACCATCTCCCCTGCTTTGTTACATAGCTCTCTTGTCTTTCCAACTATTAAGTGAAGGACGTTATGTTTTCTGTAGCCCCCGTATTTCTTGGTACATGGAAGACTCTCACAAATCACTTGAAAAGAAAAGAAAGCAGGGAGAGAAGAGAGGGAGGGAGGAGGAAAGGAATAGCAGTCTGAACTTAATGTAAAAAATACATGCAGCCTGTAGGGAAGAAGGGGTAAGGAAGAAGTCTATTGGAAATTGAAACAATTATCTAGTAACGAAGGTAATTGCTTAGGTTTGTTTAGCTTAGGGGGGAGAGAAATTTTTATATTTTTTAAAATTTATTTTATTGAGGTATAGTTGATTTACAATGTTGTGTTAATTTCTGCTGTACAGCAAAGCGATTGTTATACATATATATATTCTTTTTCATATTCTTTTTCATTATGATTTATTACAGGATATTGAATATAGTTCCCTGTGCTATACAGTAGGGCCTTGTTGTTTACCCATTCTATATATAATAGTTTGCACCTGCTAATGCCAAACTTCCAAAATCCTTCCTTTCCCCATGCCCCTCTCCACCTTGGCAACCACAGTCTGTTCTCTATGTCTGTGAGTGTTTCTGTTTCGTAGATAAGTTCATTTCCGTCATATTTTAGATCCCACATATAAGTGATATCATATGGTATTTGTAACAAGTTTTTATTATTGTCTCTATACAACTAGGTTAGGTCACAGTCAGGCAGGAAACACATGCAACTCTATAGCATAACTGAAGAGAGTTTAGTAAAGGGACTATTACAAGGTGTGGGCAGGTTCATGAACACTAACAGGGGATGGTGAAGAGCCCTGGGAAAAGCACCAATAGAAAGCCCAGCTAAAAACATGGCAAAGGAACAATTACCGGAACTCAGAGAGAGTACCTGTAGGAAAGGGGTCCTCAACAAGAGCATGGTCACAAGTAGAAGGAGGATGCAGCCAAACTACAGCTAGGCAAGGAGGGAGCCAAAGGAGTAAATACCCCAAACTCTCTCCTGCCAGCACATGCCATAGAATGGAAGGGGGTGGGTAGTGGATAGAGGGGCAGCCAGAGGCTATACAGTGCCCCGCACTTCACTTTCACAGTAAGGGCTTGCTTCAAAAGGGATTCTACGTTTATAATTAGGTGAGGAACCGTAGGCCGCGAGGGTGGGGGGAGGAGGGTGGGGAGAGGAGGGTGAGGGGTGCAATTTGACTAGGAATTTGAAATAGATGGGGTAAAACACAGAGGTAAAAGGCCTAAATCTCTGCAACAGACATACAAAAGCTTCAGAATTCTATAGAAACATAAATCATCATTTAAGGCTCAAAGGGTCTTTCAAATATTTCAAAGCTTACCTTTGTTTTCAAGACAGTAGAGCTGCCTTCAGGGTCATTTTTAGATTTTTGTCCCACACAGGCTCTTTTTCTTTTGGAGAATCCTCCACCCCTTAACATATCAACCATATCAAAATGTACCCACCATTAATGCAGTTGACTAGTTAACATGTCTTTTTTTGTAGGCACTTGATAAACATCTACTATTTTTCATTTTTGCAAATTCCTTTTTATATTTCAGAGCAAAGCTTATTTTTCAGCTCCAAAGACAGTTTTGGTCCCCAAAGAGCCCTTAATCCTTAGGTCTGTGCCTGCAGTAGTCACTGGATAAAATGAGCCAGACTGCCTCACTTTGGTGTATGTAAATCTTATTATTTGACAGTAATATCACCACCGGTGAGCATCTGCTTGTGGTTGGATTTGATCTGGTTTAAGGTTTCCTGTCCCAACATCCCAGAAACCCAGCTTATATCTTCTTTAAGATTCCAGTCGTTCTTGAGCTTTGCTTTAATTCCACGTATAAATGTCATGTCACCTTCTGAGGTCCTTCCGGGAAAGACATGACGTGTGTTTCTATGAGCTCACTCTTGGACTTCTCAAATATTTCTTAGAAAACACTATTCTGGATATTCAGCTGGATAGTTAGACAATGGATCAAATTAATATTACCAAGCACAGAAATGATTTTCTTTTATGTCATGTTTGGCAGCAGCAAACAAACTAAATGCTTACCATCTGTCAGATTCTCACTGTCCTGGGCACTATCACATTCATTCTGTCATTTAATCTTCCCCCAAACCCTTTGAAGTAGATATTATAATCACCAATTTACAACTGACAAATCTGAGACTCCAAAATTCGAGTTGCCTAAGACCATGTAGGGTAGCAGCAAAATTCCACATGCTCCTGGAGTCAGTGCTACTGAGATACACAAGACCAACTTTTTTTTTTTTTTTACATCTTTATTGGAGTATAATTGCTTTACAATGGTGTGTTAGTTTTTTGTTTTTTTGTTTTTTACATCTTTGTTGGAGTATAAATGCTTTACAATGGTGTGTTAGTTTCTGCTTTATAACAAAGTGAATCAGTTATACATATACATATGTTCACATATCTCTTCCCTCTTGGCGTCTCCCTCCCTCCCACCCTCTCTATCCCACCCCGCTAGGTGGTCACAAAGCACCGAGCTGATCTCCCTGTGCTATGCGGCTGCTTCCCACTAGCTATCTACCTTACGTTTGGTAGTGTATATATGTCCATGCCACTCTCTCACTTTGTCACAGCTTACCCTTCCCCCACCCCATATCCTCAAGTCTATTCTCTAGTAGGTCTGTGTCTTTATTCCTGTCTTACCCCTAGGTTCTTCATGACATTTTTTTTTTTTAAATTCCATATATATGTGTTAGCATACGGTATTTGTCTTTCTCTTTCTGACTTACTTCACTCTGTATGACAGACTCTAGGTCTATCCACCTCATTACAAATAGCTCAATTTCGTTTCTTTTTATGGCTGAGTAATATTCCATTGTATATATGTGCCACATCTTCTTTATCCATTCATCCGACGGCGGGCACTTAGGTTGTTTCCATCTCCGGGCTATTGTAAATAGAGCTGCAATGAACATTTTGGTACATGACTCTTTCTGAATTCTGGTTTCCTCAGGGTATATGCCTAGTAGTGGGATTGCTGGGTCATATGGTAGTTGTATTTGTAGTTTTTTAAGGAAACTCCATACTGTTCTCCATAGTGGCTATACCAATTCACATTCCCACCAGCAATGCAAGAGTGTTCCCTTTTCTCCACACCCTCTCCAGCATTTATTGTTTCTAGATTTTTTGATGATGGCCATTCTGACAGGTGTGAGATGATATCTCATTGTCGTTTGGATTTCTCTAATGATTAATGATGTTGAGCATTCTTTCATGTATTTGTTGGCCCATACAGTCTGTATATCTTCTTTGGAGAAATGTCTATTTAGGTCTTCTGCCCATTTTTGGATTGGGTTGTTTATTTTTTTGTTATTGAGCTGCATGAGCTGCCTGTAAATTTTAGAGATTAATCCTTTGTCAGTTGATTCATTTGCAAATATTTTCTCCCATTCTGAGGGCTGTCTTTTGGTCTTGTTTATGGTTTCCTTTGCTGTGCAAAAGCTTTGAAGTTTCATTAGGTCCCATTTGTTTATTTTTGTTTTTATCTCCATTACTCTAGGAGATGGGTCAAGAAGGATCTTGCTGTGATTTATGTCATAGAGTGTTCTGCCTATGTTTTCCTCTAAGAGTTTGATAGTTTCTGGCCTTACATTTAGGTCTTTAATCCATTTTAAGCTTATTTTTGTGTATGGTGTTAGGGAGTGATCTAATCTCATACTTTTACATGTACCTGTCCAGTTTTCCCAGCACCACTTATTGAAGAGGCTGTCCTTTCTCCACTGTACATTCCTGCCTCCTTTATCAAAGATAAGGTGACCATATGTGCGTGGGTTAATCTCTGGGATTTCTGTGCTATTCCATTGATCTATCTTTCTGTTTTTGTGCCAGTACCATACTGTCTTGATTACTGTAGCTTTGTAGTATAGTCTGAAGTCAGGGAGCCTGATTCCTCCAGCTCCGTTTTTCGTTCTCAAGATTGCTTTGGCTATTCGGGGTCTTTTGTGTTTCCATACAAATTGTGAAATTTTTTGTTCTAGTTCTGTGAAAAATGCCAGTGGTAGTTTGATAGGGATTGCATCGAATCTGTAGATTGCTTTGGGTAGTAGAGTCATTTTTACAATGTTGATTCTTCCAATCCAAGAACATGGTATATCTCTCCATCTATTTGTATCATCTTTAATTTCTTTTATCAGTGTCTTATAATTTTCTGCATACAGGTCTTTTGTCTCCTTAGGTAGGTTTATTCCTAGATATTTTATTGTTTTTGTTGCAGTGGTAAATGGGAGTGTTTTCTTAATTTCACTTTCAGGTTTTTCATCATTAGTGTATAGGAATGCCAGAGATTTCTGTGCATTAATTTTGTATCCTGTTACTTTACCAAATTTATTGATTAGCTCCAGTAGTTTTCTGATAGCATCTTTAGGACTCTCTATGTATAGTATCATGTCATCCGCAAACAGTGACAGCTTTACTTCTTCTTTTCTGATTTGGATTCCTTTTATTTCCTTTTCTTCTCTGATTGCTGTGGCTAAAACTTCCAAAACTATGTTGAATAAGAGTGGTGAGAGTGGGCAACCTTGTCTTGCTCCTGATCTTAGTGGAAATGGTTTCAGTCTCTCACCATTGAGGACGATGACGGCTGTGGCTTTGTCATACATGACCTTTATTATGTTGAGGAAAGTTCCCTCTATGCCTACTTTCTGGAGGGTTTTTATCATAAATATTTTGTCGATTTTGTCAAAAGCTTTCTCTGCATCTATTGAGATGATCATATGGTTTTTCTCCTTCAATTTGTTAATATGGTTAATCACATTGATAGATTTGCGTATATTGAAGAATCCTTGCATTCCTGGAATAAACCCCACTTGATCATGGTGTATGATCCTTTTAATGTGCTGTTGGATTCTGTTTGCTAGTATTTTGTTGAGGATTTTTGCATCTATGTTCATCAGTGATATTGGCCTGTAGTTTTCTTTCTTTGTGACATCCTTGTCTGGTTTTGGTATCAAGGTGATGGTGGCCTCGTAGAATGAGTTTGGGAGTGTTCCTCCCTCTGCTATATTTTGGAAGAGTTTGAGAAGGATAGGTGTTAGCTCTTCTCTAAATGTTTGATAGAATTCGCCTGTGAAGCCATCTGGTCCTGGGCTTTTGTTTGTTGGAAGATTTTTAATCACAGTTTCAATTTCAGTGTTTGTGATTGGTCTGTTCATATTTTCTATTTCTTCCTGATTCAGTCTTGGCAGTTTGTGCATTTCTAAGAATTTGTCCATTTCTTCCAGATTGTCCATTTTATTGGCATAGAGTTGCTTGTAGTAATCCCTCATGATTTTTTTTATTTCTGCAGTGTCAGTTGTTACTTCTCCTTTTTCATTTCTGATTCTATTGATTTGAGTCTTCTCCCTTTTTTTCTTGATGAGTCTGGCTAATGGTTTATCAATTTTGTTTATCTTCTCAAAGAACCAGCTTTTAGTTTTATTGATCTTTGCTATTGTTTCCTTCATTTCTTTTTCATTTATTTCTGATCTGATTTTTATGATTTCTTTCCTTCTGCTAACTCTGGGGTTTTTTTGTTCTTCTTTCTCTAATTGCTTGAGGTGCAAGGTTAGGTTGTTTATTCGAGATGTTTCCTGTTTCTTAAGGTGGGCTTGTATTGCTATAAACTTCCCTCTTAGAACTGCTTTTGCTGCATCCCATAGGTTTTTGGTCATCATGTCTCCATTGTCATTTGTTTCTAGGTATTTTTTGATTTCCTCTTTGATTTCTTCACTGATCACTTTGTTATTAAGTAGTGTATTGTTTAGTGTCCATATGTTTGTATTTTTTACAGATCTTTTCCTGTAATGGATATCTAGTCTCATAGCATTTTGGTCAGAAAAGGTACTTGATACAATTTCAGTTTTGTTAAATTTACCAAGGCTTGATTTGTAACCCAGCATATGATCTATCCTGGAGAATGTTCCATGAACACTTGAGAAAAATGTGTATTCTGTTGTTTTTGGATGGAATGTCCTATAAATATCTATTAAGTCCATCTTGTTTAATGTATCATTTAAAGCTTGTGTTTCCTTATTTATTTTAATTTTGGATGATCTGTCCATTGGTGAAAGTGGGGTGTTAAAGTCCCCTACGATGAATGTGTTACTGTTGATTTCCCCTTTTATGGCTGTTAGTATTTGCCTTATGTATTGAGGTGCTCCTATGTTGGGTGCTTATGCGGGCTGCATAGGGTGTCTAGCACTGTAGCTTGCTGGTCGTTGAGTGAAGCTGGGTGTTGGTGTTGAGATGGAGATCTCTGGGAGATTTTCGCTGTTTGATATTACGTGGAGCTGGGAGGTCTCTTGTGGAACAGTATCCTGAAGTTGGCTCTCCCACCTCAGAGGCACAGCACTGACTCCTGGCTGCAGCACCAAGAACCTTTCATCCATACGGCTCAGAATAAAAGGGAGAAAAAGAAGAAAAGAAAGAAGGAAAGAAAGGAAGGAAGGAAGGAAGGAAGAAAGGAAAGAGAGAGAGAGAGAGAGAGAGGGAGGGAGGAAGGAAGCAAGGAAGGAAGGAAGGAAGATAAAATAAAAATAAAGTAAGGTAAAATAAAAAAGTTATTAAAATAAGAAAATAAGTATTAAAAAAAATTTTTTTAAGTAAAAAAAATACAGATAGAGCCCTAGGACAAATGGTGAAAGCAAAGTTATACAGACAAAATCTCACGCAGAAGCATACACATACACACTCACAAAAAGAGGAAAAGGGGAAAAAATCATAAATCTTGCTCTGAAAGTCCACCTCCTCAATTTGGGATGATTTGTTGTCGATTCATGTATTCCACAGATGCAGGGTATATCAAGTTGATTGTGGAGATTTAATCCACTGCTCCTGAGGCTGCTGGGAGAGATTTCCCTTTCTCTTCTTTGTTCGCACAGCTCCCAGGGCGTGTAGGTCGCCAGAGGGCATCTCTTCTTCGCTCAGATAGGACGGGGTTAAAGGAGCCGCTGATTTGGGGGCTCTGGCTCACTCAGGCAGCGGGGAGGGGGGAGGGGGGAGGGAGGGGCATGGAGTGCGGAGCGGGCCTGAGGCAACAGAGGCCTCACCATCCTGAGGCGCGCCATGTGTTCTCCCGGGGAAGTTGTCCCTGGATCCCGGGACCTTGGCAGTGGCTGGCTGCACAGGCTCCCCGGAAGGGAGGTGTGGAGAGTGGCCTGTGCTCGCACACAGGCTTCTTGGTGGCGGCAGCAGCAGCCTTAGCGTCTCATGCCCGTCTCTGGAGTCCGCGCTGTTAGCCGCGGCTCGCATCCGTCTCTGGAGCTCCTTTAAGCAGCGCTCTTAATCCCCTCTCCTTGCGCGCCAGGAAACAAAGAGCTAAGAAAAAGTGTCTTGCCTCTTCGGCAGGATAAGACCAACTTTTTGATCTTTCTTATTTTGATAGAAGTATCACAGGTGTCTAAAATAAACTTTTCGTATTTAATGTGCCACTAAATGTAAGTGACTATTAGTACACCTGTAAACAATTATAAAAAGCAATTAACTCAATCTTACTACTAAAGCACCTGTAACTGGAGGTAGTAAAAAAGTAGGACAAAGAGAAGCCTCGAATTTTAAGCAGCACTTCCTAGTCCCCCATGTCCCCGATGTAGGTTTGCTTGCCTTTGTAACTCAAGGAACACAGACGCTAATCCATCAGAACGGGTTGTTTGGGTCAGCGCATTCTTCCCTGTGCACTGCCTGAATTTGCTTTTCTACTTCTCTGTGTAAAAATAGCTCAATGATAAGCCTATATTTCAACTTTGAAACACTTTATGAGTGGAAGGGAATTTATAGCTATACTATTGCCATATATTACTTTGCTAATTATCTCCTTGAGAGCAGAGATTCTGTCTATTGCGTGCATTGCTATAATCCCAGTGCTTGAATCGTGTTTAACACAGAATGCACAAAAAAATTAATGAATTATAAGAGACCTTAATTTTACTCTTTTCTCTCACAAAGAACTATTACATTAGTCTTGAAAACTGTACCCATTTCTCAAATAACCCCCAATAAGTCCTTCCTTTGGTAACTGGTCCAATGGAGTATAAGCATAGTCTGACAGCAGCCACAGTTGTGTAGATGGAGACACTGCCTGAGTTTTACACATATCCTAGTCAGGTTTCAGTCATAGATTACTGAGAATTTATTAGTAGTTTATGTGAACCACAATCTCCAAAAGTACAGGAACCATAACTGTCTTGTTGGTCACCACTGTTTTTTTTTTTTCATATTTATTTATTTATTTTTTTTTTAACATCTTTATTGGGGTATAATTGCTTTACAATGGTGTGTTAGTTTCTGCTTTATAACAGAGTGAATCAGTTATACATATACATATGTTCCCATATCTCTTCCCTCTTTGTCTCCCTCCCTGCCACCCTCCCTATCCCACCCCTCCAGACAGCCACAAAGAACCGAGCCGGTTTCCCTGTGCCACGCGGCTGCTTCCCACTGGCTATCTACCCTACGTTTGTTAGTATATATATGTCCATGTCTCTCTCTCGCCCTATCAGGTCACCACTGTTTAGCCATCATCTAGCACAATGCCTGGCAAAAGTCTCCACTCATTAGATATTTGTTGAGCCAATAAGCAATGATAGAATCCCAAATTATAATAATTTAGCACAGTATTCAGCACCGAGCATATGCTTAATAAATATTTATTGAATTGCTATGACTATAATGTCCAAAAAGAGAATCACACCATGCATTCCAAAACTAAGTAGGCATTATATTTGAATCATCAGCTGTTTTGGATTATCTGTGGGACTCCTCCCCACTCTTAAGGTGGTAAATTAAGATCTTACTGCATCAGCAAACTCCCCAAATCTGAGTAGTATTTGGTTTCCTCTGGGCTAGCTTACTATATGCCAACTATGGAATATTTAATTTTAAAGCTAATGCTTAGCATGATATCACATATTGTCCATTATTGTTCACTAATCCAATAACATGGACTCTTTCCAGAGTAGTATATTAGCTATTTACTAACTGGTGTCTTCCTCCCCTCCCCTCCCCTCCCCTCCCCTCCCTTCCCCTTCCCTTCCTTTCTTCCTTCCTTCTTAACTCTGAATGTCATATAAGGATGTAAATGCCAAAAGGCAAGTATCTTGACAAAACTGCAAAGTCTAAAAACGTCCAAACACAGTGAGTAGATAAGCAGCTTTGGAGGATAGACACTTACCTTATGTCTGTAATATATATATATGGTCCATCTTCCCTGCTCTTGAGCTCTCTGTATTGCACCACGTCAAGAGGACACAAGCTTCAAGATTTTATTCATTCATTCCGTCTAATTCCCATAAGAATTAAAGTGGTTTGATTTTGGTTCTAACAAACATAACAGTACATCAACATGCTTCATATGAGGTCAAGTGAATCTAAAAGCATATATACAGGCCCTAATGAGCCGGCTGGCTGGCCTGGCTCCCCTCCCTGGCCCCGACAGGCGGGCCGGTGGGCTGCCCTGAGGAAGGGGGAGGGGAGGACTGGGCTGGCCGGCAGTCAGACCATGATGCCGAACTTCTGCACGGCCCCCAACTGCACGCGGAAGAGCTCGCGGTTGGACCTGGCTTTTTTCAGGTTGCCGCGGGATGCAGCCAGATGCCAGAAGTGTGTGGAGAATTGTAGGAGAGCCGACTTAAAAGATAAAACACCCGATGAACTAAGTAAACATTATCGATTGTGTGCCAAACACTTGGAGACTTCTGTGATCTGTAGAACTAGCCGTTATAGGGCAGTTCTTCGAGATGATGCAACACCAACAATATTGGATCTTTTCAGCCATTTGAATAATCCACACAGTAGACACAGAAAACGAATAAAAGAATTGAGTGAAGATGAAATGAGGACGCTGAAACAGAAAAAAAATTGATGAAACTTCTGAACAGGACCCAAAACATAAGGAAATAAACAACAGCAATGCTCAGGACCCCAGTGCAGACGAAGGGGGTGAAGAGCAGGAGGAAGACATTTTACCTTTAACCCTTGAAGAGAAGGAAAACAAAGAATACTTAAAATCTTTATTTGAAATTTTGATTCTTATGGGGAAACAGACCATACCTCTGGATGGACATGAAGCTGACGAAATCCCAGAAGGTCTCTTTACTCCTGATAACTTTCAAGCCCTGCTGGAGTGCTGGATCCATTCTGGTGAAGAGGTTCTGAGAAAGCGCTTTGAGACAACGGCAGTGAACACATTGTTCTGTTTGAAAACACAGCAGAAAAAGATGCTAGAGATCAGGGAGGGCTGCATTCGAGAAGAAACCCTCAGGGAAGTGAGAGACTCTCATTTCTTTTCCATCATCACGGATGATGTGGTGGACATAGCAGGGGAAGAGCACCTGCCTGTGTTGGTGAGGTTTGCTGAGGAATTTGTGGGCTTCCTGCCTTATGAAGCTGATGCAGACATTTCGGCTGTGAAATCTCACACTACAGTAACTGAGAAGTGAGGATTAAACACGGAGTACTATCGTGGCCAGGCTTACAATTGTGTCCGGTGGATTTTCTTCCAAAATGAAAGTTGTTGCTTCTAGACTTTTAGAGAAATATCCCCAAGCTATCTACACACTCTGCTCTTCCTGTACCTTAAAGATGTGGTTGGCAAAATCAGTGCCTGTTATGGGAGTATGTGTCCCATTAGGATCAGCTGAGGAAGTTTGTTCTTTTTTCCATCAATCAGCACAACTCCTTTTAGAGCTTGACAGTGTAATTTCTGTCCTCGTTCAGAACAATGAAGAAAGGGGCAAAGAACTGAAGGAGATTCGCCATTCTCAGTGGCCAGGCAGGCAAGATGCTTTTGAAATCTTAGTGGACCTCCTACAAGCACTTGTTTTATGTTTAGATGGTGTAATAGTGACACAAATGTTAGATGGAATAACTGCACCGCTGGCCGAGCATTTGTACTCTGTAGTGTGGTAACAGATTTTGATTTCATCATTACCATTGTTCTTTAAAATGTCCTATCTTTTACAAGAGCCTTTGGGAAAAATCTTCAGGGGCAGACCTGAAGGTCATCAGACCTCTGATGTCTTGTTTGCAGTTGGTAGTTTCACGGCAGGGCTGCATTCACAAAATGAAGTGATGGAAAATATCGAAGTTTATCATGAATTTTGGTTTGAGAAAGCCACAAATTTGGCAACCAAACTTGATATTCAGATGAAACTCCCAGGGAAATTTCGCAGAGCTCAGCACAGTAACCTGGAATCTCAGCTAACCTCTGAGAGTTAACTATAAAGAAACTCTAAGTGTTCCAACAGTGGAACACATTATTCAGGACCTGAAAGATATATTCTCAAAACAGCACCTCTGAGGTCTTAAATGCTCATCTCTGGTACACTCTGTCATGGGACAGCTCAAATTCAATACATCAGAGGAGCATCATGCTGACATGTACAGAAGTGATTTACCTAATCCTGACACACTCTGTGCTGAGCTGCATTGTTGGAGAATCAAGTGGAAACACAGAGGGAAAGATGTAGAACTTCCACCCACTACTTATGAAGCCCTTCATCTGCCAGACATCAAGTTTTTTCCTAATGTTTATGCATTATTGAAGGTTCTATGTATTCTTCCTGTGATGAAGGTTGAAATGAACGCTATGAAAATGGGCAAAAGCATCTCAAAGCATACGTGAGGAACATTTTGACAGACCAAAGGTCAAGTAACTTGGATTTGCTTAACATAAATTTTGATATAAAACATGATTTGGATTTAATGGTGGATAAGTGTACAAGTACAAGTAAGTACACAAGTGTACAAGTAAGTCAGAGCTTCCTACAGATAATTCAGAAACCAATGAAAATACCTGAGACTTTTTTTTTTAACATCTTTATTGGAGTATAATTGCTTTACAATGGTGTGTTAGTTTCTGCTTTATGACAAAGTGAATCAGCTATACATATACATATAGCCCCATATCTCCTCCCTCTTGTGTCTCCCTCCCACCCTCCCTATCCCGCCCTGCTAGGTGGTCACAAAGCACTGAGCTGATCTCCCTGTGCTATGCAGCTGCTTCCCACTATCTGTTTTACATTTGGTAGTGTATATATGTCCATGAAAATACCTAAGAGACTTTTAAAATAGGCTTTCTCTTGTATTTGATATTTGAAAAAAATCTGTAAGAAATTTGAAAATACCTTACAGAAAAGTTGTAAGGTGTACGTAGGCCACTTAATCACTGAATATCTTGACCTGTAGGCCCCCCATTGAGCACATCAGTCATTGATAATCTGCCTGTTTAAATGGCCCGTTTCAACTCCCATACTTTGGAGACCTAACTGTTCTTCCAGAAGATAGCATTGAAAGTACCATGTTATACTCTGTGATCTCTGCTAATGACATTTTGGAATTGTATTAGTTAAGTCATTTTAGACATAACATTTATCACTGTGGATCCAATTGTCAGGTATTGAGTTATCAGTTCTTTGAAGAAATAAATTGTGAGGAGGTATGGTAGGAAGGAATACATTTTATAAACATTACGATGAAGCTCATGACTGACCTTTGAATATTAGGAGTTTTAAGTATGCTGTTAAAAATCTGTAAGGGACAGTTAAGAAAATTATCAGACTGTAAGAGAAACATGTGAGCTCGCCAAACAAGGATTTCAGTGTAGATTCTGTCTTTAACAAATGAAGTTAAAGGAACAAGTTATAGTTAAAGTTTGAATGGAAGAGCCTTCCCTTGTTGTTCCACATCGGTTTGTTGCTGTTTGCATTCCTTTACTGAGCCTACATCTTCATAAGCTTTTTGGCAGGTATATGTTGAACACTTCTGTTTCATGGTCAAGACAGGATCAGAGGCCATGGATACTGACAACTGATTTGTCTGTTTTCTTCTGTCTTTTTCCATGACTGTATCTACTGCCTCATCTTGATTTACAAGCAGAACCTAGAAAACCTACAAAAATAAGTGTTTTGTGGTTTATCTAGGAATAATACAGAAAATATTGCTGTTATTTTTGGTGAAGAAAATCAATTTTGTATAGTTTATTTCAACCTAAATGTGTATTTTGTTTAAAAAAAATAAAAGCATATATACATACACGCACTCAACACACACACACACACACACACACACACACACACACACTTGCACACATTTTAAATAGATAACCAGTTAGTTATCTATTTAACAAAGCAAATCAGAAAGATCACATGACATTTCTAGTCTAGCTTCGCTTTATGACTGGCAGGTTGCCTGTAACATAGTCTCTAATTGGGAATAATTTTTAAGATATATAACATGAAACTAGTTGTTTCTGAATAAAGCAATCAAACAGGATTTTGTCAGAAAGCGTCTGTAGTAGGAGAAATAATACCAACAATACAGATATCACTGCTTAAGAAGACAAATGTTTAAATAAATATGTCATCTTGTCTATATAGCTATATTACATAAGTTGTCCAGTATATTTTAGTCCTGTTTAATGTTAACAAGTTAATCACTGTATAAATAATTACCAAGAATGAAATACTCAGGAAGTTGAAAAGTCTAATGCATGGCCTTCCACATCAGGGGAAATTTTTATTACAGACATAAATTTAACCTAAAATTTAAAATTTTAGTCTTTTATTAAGAAAAATCTCTTTTTATTATCAACAAGACAATTTTCTTCCCTCTTAGTGAAGCTTTACAAATCTCTCAGCTGAACTATTTTAAAGCTCTTCTGGTATGCTCTTTTGTATTTGAAATATCTGTTGCTTGAAATTAAATTCAGTTCTAAAATAGCAACTATATCATCTCCTAACTACTTCCCATTAGTAAGAGCAAACTCCAGAGATTAGTAAGGCAGCTTTCGTGTGCCTGAAAAAGAACCCTATGGATGTTTTAAACAAAAGACTTGGCTGCTCTTTAAGGATCAGTGCATGTATATTTGTAAATATTAATGCCAGAAAAAAATGAAATCTGGAAAAAAGAAATCTTTACACTGTCTAGGCTAAATCTAAGCAGAGTTCAGATTTTGCCTTTCAACTTTATTTCTTGCAGGGCTGTATAAACACTTAGCTCATTAACATTGGCTTAACTCTCCCCAAAGTACAAGTGGATTCTGGAGAAAGTAGATAGTATAAATGAGCTCTCTTCAGTGCTGAGGTTTTTAGGCACTGGTTCTTCCAAAAAAAAAAAAAGGTGAAGTCTTACGCATGAGATAAACTCCCTCATCTGTTGTCATGATTGACAGGTGCATTTGGTTGGTTGTATGGGGGAAGGGAACAGGAATGGGGCCTCACTCAGGGCAGAGTCCTCAGGTTTGGAGCTGTTTTGTATAATTGCCCACAAGTGTCTTCTATTGCCACAAATTCTCCTCAGACCAGTTATTTTCAGATTTTAACATGGGCAACAAGTGCTCTTCCCCAAGCCTCAACAGAGTTAGTTTTTAAGTACGGTTCTATTCCCTTGGTAAAGCCCCTTTTGAGATGCTAAATTTAGCACTGCCAATCAGAAGAACAGGTGGTCTGCGTCGCTCCTACCAAATAGGTCCCGCTCCCATCATGCTTTCCTGGGAGAGCCAATCAGCCAGCACCCTGCCCTGAGATGTGGGGCTGTCAGCAGATCTGGCAAATATAAGGGCTGGGCCCGACCGTGACTCGTGAGCAGTCGTGCATTCCCAGCCTCGCCTCGGGTGTAGGGATTGCGTAGAAAAGCAAAACTACACAGTCTTGACTGTGTAGTTTTGTTTTTAAGTTTAGAGGCTCACCGATTCATGTTGGAGATGGTCGAAAAAACCAACCCTAGATAGGACGTCGTTTCAGAAGCAACCTTGGGCTTAGTCCCACCCTTTTTGGGCACTCCTGAGAAATCAGGTGAGCAGCATCTTTTCTTTCTTATTAGTAGAGTCCCTCCTTTATCGATTTCTAGTTCCGCATTTTCTTTGTATGCTAAATGCCTATATGGAGGTGTTTGTCTAACTACTTGGTGCTGGTTCTGACCCTCTATTTGAATCTGCTTGTTAAATTCTGTTTTGAAATACGCGAAGCCTTTTCCTTTCAAAAGTTCGATGCTTTAGCATATCAGCAAGTCAGTGATTCAAATTGTTTAGATGCACCTAACATTCTAAAAGTATTAAAAGTTGAGGTCTGAAATGGTGATAGAAATGCTTGCTTCTTTTATAGACTTTTTTTTGTTTGTTGAGAATGTTCAAGGTTATATTACTCAGTGATAAAGTGAGACACACCAAGAATAGCTCTGATAAAATGCATGTGGTATCAGCTACACCCTGATGACTTTTTAAGGGAATCAACTGCTGAGGTATCAGTTGCAGGACAGTGACAGAACACTTGCCTGCTGTCAGTCAACGCTGGAGAGTTTATTTTGGGAGTATTACATTTTAGATGCATACCTTCAGCCATAATTAGACAAAGGCCTCTCAAGAGCAAATGCTAAAGCAACAAAATTTACCTGAACAATAGGAATAGAAGACCTGTTTAGGCCAGTTAATTGCAATATATTTAGAAATTTGGAAAAAAAGAAAAACAATATAATTGTTTTCTAAAATACTCAGCATTTCATTATGTATTTTAGATCAACTCATAATCAAATTATATGATATAATTGTTGATGCTAAGAAGGGTAAGAGATAATGTTTTAGAGACTTCTTATTTCAAATTATACCTTGATTTCCCATCTTCCTGGAATTAGATTACTAATTGTAAATGCCTATAAATATATAGGTATATAAAACATAAACGGTGTAAAAGAATATAGCTATTTTTAGAAGATGCACTCGCTTAGAAACAGGAAGAGTTTGACACAAAAAGTTATTTTTGTGTCCTAAAGATAATATGCTATGCTAAGAAGTTCTTGGCAACAGTTTATTTTGGATATTATCTGAATTTTTCAAATATAAATGTTATTGTCTGAGAGAATTCTAGTTTCATTTTCTTTTTAAGTAAAAAGTTACAATGAGGTACAGAGTTAGATGATTGCTCCACAAACTTTGAATAAATAGAGAATTTTATGAAAAATAGTAATGAAGCAATTGACAACTGAGAATCTGCTTTTTATATCAGAATAGTGGAATAGTCACATTCCATAACAAGGTATTTATGTCTCAGAAATTTCTTCTCATAATCTCTCTAAAACTGATAGGCAAAGTACTTGCTTCCACTTAACAAAACAACTTAACTGCCGATTTCGTGTTAATTTCTTTGATTTTTAATATTTGTGCTATGAAAGCATAGGTGCTTTCACTTCAACTGCATCTCAGACCAGCCTTCCATTTTTCAGAGTTTGCACATTGTTCCTCATTAAGAACTCAAGTCAGTATTTTTCTTTCAGATCTATAATAAATACTGGCCTGCTCAGCTAAATTTAAACTTTCCTGAATATTCACTTCAACAGTAGCAACATTTACTGAACAGTTACAATATGAAGAAATATCAAGGACTAAGAAACACTGTATGCTGTCTGCAAAAGGTTTGCATAGTGGACCAGGCTTTCCAAAACTTTTCAAGTTAGGAAAGAAATTGCAAAGTTCAAGTTTTTAGTTTTGGTGACTATTTTAAATAATCACCTGGGTTACTTAAGGTAATAGTGCCCGAGTCTGTGTCAACTTTATAAATACAGACACGGTGTCTGAAAAATATTGGGAGGAAGGAAATTTTTAAAAATAATTCTTTCTGACATTGAACTGATGAAAAGATTCGTTTTACACTTTTCGCACATATCTTCCATTATTTGTTACTACCCCCAGCTTCCTCCAGCTTTCCCTTTCTGCCAACTCTCTCTCAGATTTCCCACCTTTGGTAAGACTGAATTTCCCTCTTCGACCACTAGGGTACATTCCTTGCTCTGCTTGCTTCGATTTTTTTTTTTTCCATCCCCCCTTAGATGTGCTACTCTGTTAGGCTACAAGTCAACTCAGAGGCCAGATTCAGGCCACAAAAGAGAAAGCCTGCCCATCACTCTGGGCCCACAGATGATCTGAGAAGCAACCCATTTGGAAAATGTGTGTCTGCCATCTTCAGAGTAGCTCCAGAATGGCCCTAAGCTGTGACCTTCTAATTTCTTTTCTCTTCCCTTTCAGAGTGCCTAAAAAGATGACAACTCAAGCACCGACGTTTACGCAGCCGTTACAAAGCGTTGTGGTACTGGAGGGTAGTACCGCAACCTTTGAGGCTCACATTAGTGGTAAGCTCACACGTTCACACTGTCCCTTTGTCTTCTTTGCCTCCTGTCCATTAACTTTGCTGTCGGACTTGACACCAAGTTTAAGCCTTGCTCTGACTTTGTGAAATGGGCCCACCTTTATGGAAGGGTCATTGTAAGAGTGTACTGTTCACAGAGTTCCTACAAAATCTGACAATATAATGGCTTGAAAATGTTTTATTCATATTTATAATTCCACAAAGCAAAATAATTAGCATTGGATTAAATTAGCTGTCAGAATCCAGCTGCTAAATAGGACCAAATTTGGTCATTCTACCTTTGGATTCAGCTGCAGAGCCAGACTGGAAGCCAAGAACTCCAGCCCAATAGGGGCCAGTCATGGAGCTGCTGGGCGAGTAGCCTGTGTGCCTGAGCCTCTGTGGGTTTACATGGAAAATAACAGTACAACTGACTTTCCTCAGTGGCAGAAGTTTCAGTGATGAGCTAACTCCTAAGTATTTTATTATTTTATTTTCAATCTTTATTAAGTGATTCTAGTCAATGAAAAGATTTTCCAATCATTTTGAAAGGACACCCCAAAATAATATATGCCACTCTGGTTCACATATTAAGGAGAAACAAACATTAACCCTAGAATTGTATTTAACAGGAAGTTATTCTGTCTCTTTTTTTCCTTCTTTTTCTTCTTTATAACTCAGTTTAGGGATGGTTTTGAAAATGGATGATTTCTGGGACCTATCGTCATGTGACAAAATGGGGATAATCTATGAACTATATTGTAAATAATCTCAAAATTATTTAATCTCAAATTTATTTAATCAATATTTTCTCCTGCAGTATTATAACTGGTCATGTAAGATTTTATGGATTAATTAAAAGTTGATGCTTGATGTACCTCTATGGTACACTGTTCCTCTTTTGTTTTTTCAACTTTATGGCTTATAATAAAGATGTAAAATGAGATTTCCTTTTCCTTTCTCTTTCCTTTTGTTTTCTGTCTGTGTACCAATCTTATTCATAACTGGATAACACTTTATTTTACATTGCACAAATAACATATAATCATTCTTCAATTTCTATTGTATATGTACTTAGAGACCAGTTCAATTCTTTTCTTGTATGATAATCTCTGACTTCCAAATAATTTACTTATTTATCTTGTAACACTCAGTAACTTCTGAACTGAGCAGAACACATATGGCTTCAGTGGGAAGTTTGCCTGCTTGTGGAGTAATGGAATCTGGCTTCCTCATAACTCCTTGTTCCTTCACACTTTGTGCTAATACATTCTTAGAAAAACATCACTGAAAATATTTGAACACCCATGAATTCGTTAAATAAACTATTCACTTGGCCACAGTGGGAGATTGGCTAATATAAGGACAACAAAATAAACTTTCTCTCACTTATCCTTACCTCCTCAGTTTAAGGAGTTAGATCACCAGCCTTCATGCCAAAGGGAAAATAAACCATGCTCTGGATTTGCCTCATGCCTTCCGAATGCAAAATTTTACTTAAAGCATCCAGCCGTGTACATGTAGTCATTAGCTCCATGATTCATGGCGGGTGAAGAGAATTTGACTTTTCTACCTGCAACTCCAAGTATCCATGTTGTTCTGAAAGACGTGGTTTGGCATCATCTCTTATTGTATGAGAATCTGCCCCGCCTTTGTATGGCATTTTTACTGAAGCACAATTGAAAGGCAGGAGAGGTCAGGAAGACAGTGTCCCGGTAACCCAGAGGAGGTAGAGGGCTGAGCGTGTTCTCTTGTGCTTATTAGGCTGAACTTTTAGATCCCTTTGCCGCTTTTGTTCTTCACTTGTTTTTGAAGAGGACAACAGTCACTTTTTATCTCACAGTTTCCTTGGCTCTTCATTTTTATAAATCTCTTTCATGATTTTAATGATGTCTATTAAACTGCATCAGATAGAACCCTGGGCAGGAGGGCAGGTGATGGCAATTCTAGTCCTCTGTGTGCCACTGCCAGCTGAGGGACCTTGGAAAAATCATTGAGCCTCTTTTGGCTTCAGTTTCCTCCCCTATAGAATGAAGGTGCTGGCCTCCACGTGAACCCACAGACCTTCCTAATGGTCTGTAAGTTTACACTTTTATCACACAGCTGTCAAATTTTCACTATCATTAAATAGCATGACTCTCTGGATAGCTTTTATGGTTTAGGACAAGGAAGTGAACATATGGGACAGAACAGAGGACTTTGCAGTGCCCCAAACATAAAGATGAATTCTTTGTTCTCCAGGTTTCCCAGTTCCTGAGGTGAGCTGGTTTAGGGATGGCCAGGTGATTTCCACTTCCACTCTGCCCGGCGTGCAGATCTCCTTTAGCGATGGCCGCGCTAGACTGAAGATCCCCGCCGTGACTAAAGCCAACAGTGGACGATACTCCCTGAGAGCCACCAATGGGTCTGGACAAGCGACTAGTACTGCTGAGCTTCTCGTGACAGGTAGGCTTTAGGGGACCTGCCTGTCCCCTGCACCACCCCCAGAGGGCATCTCCAGGACCTGGGGAAGGGAGTCTCCCAAAAGCTACTGAGCACAAGCAGATGCATCTCAAATCTAGAGAAGGGCCCACTGGACACTGCATTGATAGCAAAGTTGTTCGTCTTTTGGAATTTGGTTTTCCTCAAAAGAGTGGCTGAGAACTAGTTCCTCTATACACATATTAAGCACTCAAAATTATATTAAGGAAATATTAAAAATCGTGTTTCTGAGCAAGTAGAAAGGCTTGGAGCCTTGTCTATATGCCTGCTAAGGAAGTATGCATATCTCCAGGAATTCACACTTTAGCAAGCACATAGATGATTCTGATACCAGTGGTCCACAGACCACCCATTTAAGAAATACTGCTCTAGGCTATAACATTTAATAATGCTTCATTTACTTTCCATTTCTAAAGACATTGCACAGTAAGCATACACAGAACTAGGGCAGATGCTTGTTTATGATTCAAATGCAGGACACAGTTTCCCCACAAAAGTTACCACCAGTCTTCGTGGCCTCTGTCATTTTTCTCCATCCTTTACTTCTTTGTAAGACATTAGTACAAAGAACATTGCATTACTTCACACATTACATAACAATATCTTTCATGAGCTGCATAATGTTATATATGTTTATCCAATAAACTATACGTTCAGCACTGTTTAAATATAGGGCTATCATTGACCAAAACAGAAGGAACGTCAGGTAACATCAGGTATGAACTTTAACATACATCCAGAAAATTCAGAAAGGGAAAATGCACAAGGTTGACAGCATCTGCTGTTGTTTATTACTCAAAACCATGTCAAGATTAATCCCACTCACCCTTCACATTTATTTTATTAAAAATTTCTTCTAGCATAATTAGCCAAAAAAATCCCCTTTCTGTAGCATCTAACATTAAATTGTGTCATTATTTGGATTAACATTTTAAATGCAAGTACATATTTGGGTTATTTGAATACTGATTAAGTTGGAGCCAATTTAGGATTTTTTAATTTAAATTAAAATTTAATGATTCTGTAAGTCACAGGTGTATCCAGCAAACCAACCACTGGAATTCATTTTAGTGCAACTTCCTGAAATATGTAAAGTTATCTTAATATATTAATACAGTGCTAGATGTGAAGTTGGGAGGAAGTGCAGGAAATATCCTCTAGAAATGTCATAACAAGATCTAGGCTTTTTCTTTAAAAAAAAAAAAAAAATGTGGTGGCCTAGAACAGCTAAACAAGACAAAGCAAATCAAATATGGTGGCGGGGTGCCCTCTGCCACCTCCTGGCTCTGCTCTTACTGTCATCTGATGGATGAGCTGGGCTCAAGGACAGTCAAGCGTCTTTGGTTCAGCTAGCCATTGCCTGGTTTGGACACCAGAGCTGTAATCATTTAAAAATAGATTGTTGGGAGTGCCCTGGCCGGCGCCAGTCCTAATTTCCTTCCCTTCCCGCTGCAGCGGAGACAGCACCACCCAACTTCGTTCAACGGCTGCAGAGCATGACCGTGAGACAAGGAAGCCAAGTGCGACTCCAAGTGAGAGTGACTGGAATCCCTACACCTGTGGTGAAGTTCTACCGGGACGGAGCTGAAATCCACAGCTCCCTTGATTTTCAAATTTCACAAGAAGGCGACCTCTACAGCTTACTGATTGCGGAAGCGTACCCTGAAGACTCTGGCACTTATTCAGTAAATGCCACCAATAGCGTTGGAAGAGCTACTTCCACTGCTGAATTACTGGTTCAAGGTATGTGCTGGAGGTTGAGGAACAGGGAGCAGGGAAGGGGAAGGATTTAGGACCAAGTGGGGTCAGGGGTCAACCTGCCTGCCCTCTGAGGTCTGGGGATGCTGTGAGTTGAAATCAAAGCTGGCATTTCAACACCCATGAAAAGTCTCTGAGATTCCACACAGGAGTTTAGAATCATTGAAGCAATCTGTGGTTTTTAACCCTACTAGAAATGGGGAAGTATTTCAATTAAGTCATCTGTGTTTGCAAATTATTGGCAAGCGATGGAATTTGTTAAATAAAGAGTCTAATTAAATTCATATCTAATAATAAATATTTTCTATGTTTAAAGCTAATTTATATTCATACAAAATCCAAAACTTTCTGCATTTTTGCCCATTGGGACACACAAAATCTTATTGACTCTGTGGTCAGAATTAACATAACCCCTTTAAAAAGGGGTCCTTGTGTTCCCATCTAAATATTTATCTTGCCCATCCTGCAGGTGGAGAAGAAGTACCTGCTAAAAAGACGAAGACAGTTGTTTCGACTGCTCAGATTTCAGAAACACGACAAACTCAAATTGAAAAGGTTTTTATGGGTTTTTTTTTAATATATACTGTCAGGTGTGAAGCCTTTCAGATAGTTTCTAAATCAACAATTCCTCCTCACCATGGGCTTCGTTTTTCTCTTTTACAGAAGATTGAAGCCCACTTTGATGCCAGATCAGTTGCAACAGTTGAGATGGTAATAGATGGTGCCACGGGGCAACAGCTGCCGCATAAAACACCTCCCAGGATACCTCCTAAGCCAAAGTCAAGGTCTCCCACACCACCATCCATTGCTGCCAAAGCACAGTTGGCTCGACAGCAGTCCCCATCGCCGATAAGACACTCCCCGTCCCCGGTCAGACATGTGCGGGCACCGACCCCATCTCCCGTCAGGTAAAGCCTTTTAAAAGAGATCATTATGCATTTTCGAATTAGGTTTAATCCAATAAGACGAGAGATAAAAGGAAGAAATAAGAAATGTAGGGTGTGTTAAAGGAGGTAAACCAAAAAGACACTGGTTATGATTTTCACAAATCTTCACTGTCCACTGGTAAATTGGAGAACTTTATAAACTCTAATTCTGAATTCTTATTTGTATACCATTTAATACCTGCTTTAGGAGTCAAGAAAAAGCACAGTGAAATGAGAAGAGCACAGAATTTAGGGTTGGAAGCCCTGCGTTCACTCAGCTTGATTACTTGTTAAAATGTGACTTAGAAAATAATTATAATAATAAAATAATCACTAATATACATTGACCACTTTCTCTATGTCAGACATTTGATTGGCACTCTGTGTATATTATCTCATTAAATATTCATAGCAACCTCTAAGAATTATCACCCCTGATTTTAGAGCTAGGTGACCAGAGCTAAAGAAGTTAAATAATTTGCTTAAGGTCTTAGTCGTGTCATTTGTAAATTATAGAGAAACACAGTAAGAATTATCTCAAGGTGTGTTGTGAGGGTTCAGTGAGATAGTTAGTTGAAGGTATCTTGTAGCTATAAAATAATTATACAAGTGTTCTTCTGCTCTAATAATAAGTAAAACCTTCTAAATATTTTGCATGTGCTTATGTTATTTTGTCTAGAATATAAAATGGATTTCTGTTAGGTTTCTATGCTTAGTTAATATGGAGGTATATTAGAAAGTAAGAATGTATCATCAGGGCTCAGAAACTATTGGGTTGGCCAAAAAGTTTTCATAACATTTTACAGAAAAACCCAAATGAACTTTTTGGCCAATCCAATATATAAGCAAGTATAAATTATCCATAGCAAATTTGAAACTTTGGGATTTAGCTTAACATGCTGAGGTTTTTTTTTACATGATAAACTGATAAAAGGGGAAAATTTGGAGTAAATAAAAAAGTGTTTCTTGACCAATTTAATTTTTTAAATGTAGATAAAGTTCCCCTGCCACGAAAAATTTTAAAAGAAGAATAATAAGTGGATAGTTGATCTAAAAAATATTCAAACTTATTGTGAAGTTACTGTAATCAAAACAGTATGGTATTGGTAAATGAATAGAAAATACATGGGGAAAGCAGAACGGAGCGTCCAGAAATAGAGTTCAAGTATCCAGGAAATTCAATGTTTAATCAAAGTGACTTTTCAGTTCAGTGGGGAAAAGGATATTTTACTCGATAAAGAATGCTGGCCCAGTTAACTATCCATTTGGGAAGAACTGAATATAAACTTCTACCTACACCATTTACAGAATAAATCTCAGCTTGACTAAAGAGCTAAATTAAAAAATAAATCACAGAAATAAAAGAGAAGAAAACTTGTGAAAACAACTGTATGGAAGAGCTTTTAAAAATAGATTTACAGACTCAACAACATAAAAATAAAAATTTATGTATGGCAAAAGCAAGGTCATTGCTACACCAAACAGTGTATTTGTGAAAAAAGTTTAAGGGTGCCTGTTCCTCGAGATATGTCATTGCCTCTGCCATAAAATATTAAAACAAACATACAGTGGCTACAGTGTGAATTGTACAAGCCTAGAAACAGTGCATAATCTACACAACTGTACATGTTGATGCTGGATAAGACCCTATAAATAAGCAAATGCAAACCGTGGATCTCGGGGGAAATGTTTGCAATACTTATGACAAAGGACTAATACACCAGATGTATCAAAAAGCTTCCACAAGTTAATTATTAAAGAAAAAACAAGCAACACAAATGGAAAAAAAATTGACAAAAGGTAAGCATTTCACACCAGAGGCAATGTAATGTCCAACAAATATATGGAAAAATGCCAGATATTTTCCAGTCTTTGTTATAGTGGCCGCTTTAAAGATATTGGTAAACACTAATATAAAGCCTTGACCAAAAAGCTAGTTTTAAAAACGTGTCTGGCTATGAAAAAAAGTGTTCTATCTCAGGCTAACTCCAAGTTTGCATACCACGAAATCACAAGACAGGCCGCGTGTGATTTCTGGGGGAGATAACAAGCTCACCGTATCTTTAATCCAAGCCTAAGCGTCATTTAGAATTACAGAGCTTCCCTGATTCTGTGGAGTATTTTGACTGTCTTAGAAGTACTGAGAATTCATTAATAACAATCCCAATTATTTAGCCCCCCAAATTTGCTTTAAAATAAGAAATTTAAATATCAATTTGTGGAGAAAATAATGGTTATCCAGGATAGACAATTTCCTAAAATGTCTCAGAGTCTAATCTTGATTTTTGTTGTAGAGAAAGGCAAACATATTTCATTGAATAAGGTGCATTGTATCTAGCTGTGACCAGGTGATTATTTTCTTTTTATTGTAAGAGCAGAAATAAGCACTTTCCTATAATGACTCAAATTACATTGATTTTCACAGTTATGGGCTTACCTGCAGCCTGCTGCTAATCACTCATGTCATGCTAATCATGTCTTTAACTCTATTTGAATTAGACCCACTTTACTAGGTACAGCAAGAACAAGACACAGGTTGAAACTTGGAAATACATGTCACTTTGCTTTTCTTCAATTGGTGTAAACCCTACGTTATTCTAAACTGATCTTTGTTATGGTTCTAAGGCAATCACTTTCAGAGTAGATACTTGTTCCCCTAGATCTACCTTTAGTTGATCACAACTCCGTTTATAAAATGTAAATTGATTTTCACCAAAAAACCCTTCTTCAAGAAAATGATTGAACATTTCTTCATGAAGCTGGTTAATATTGTAATGTACTATTAAATTACTCTGTAATTTAGAGCAGATATCAACTGTACCTTGAGCCTTAATTAGAATAATTGTTTCATTTATGATCAGTGTAAGTTAAATAGCCTATGTAGTGACAGAATACATTTATAAACATTTTCCTGCATGTAGTAGTTAAATGCAATGATAAGGCAATACTGCCACCTAGAGGGAAAAGTATAATAAACCCTTTGGATCAAGAATTAAATTATGAAAAATTTCATCTTAAAATAATGCCTGGAATTATTACTATAGATTAGGAACTGTCATTTTTGTCTGTAAATGCCTTGATTCAGTACCCAGATTCTTGAACTGATGCTATTTCAGTTTGGACACACATAAAAAAACGATGAAAACTGTTTTGGAAGAAACCACTTTATCAATTTAATCAAGAACTATGGAATCCTTGGGTTTCAAATTATCCACTATAAGGATATTTAAAAGAAGTCCAGAGTACAATACAATGAGGGCGAGGGTAAACAAAGACAGAATAAATTTAAAACAGCAGTTCACCATACTTTGACCAGAACAGCAGTTTGCAAAGTGCATTGCACAGCCTACACCCAAAAAAGTTCTGCAAAAAGAATAATGAGAAAGCCTTGCAATTCACAGGGCATATGGGCATGATGAAGGCTGTGGGAAATCCTGCAGGAAAATTAAAAAAAGGTTTACCTTGTTTAGCCTTGAGCTGCACAAGCATTTTGATTACAGAAACCTTTCTTCCTTCAAAACCTATTTGACATCACCTTGCCCCCACCCCGCCCCCCAGAATTGGGAGTACCGAGAAATTTAGAGTTATGGTTACCATATTTGCCATGTCCTTTCTTTGACTGTATTTTAAGGACACACCTTCTGCTGTCTTGACTTTTCTAAACACGAAAAGGTGGGGCAGGGCACAGAATTCTTTAGTTTAGGATTAAATCTGATTCTCTTACAGAATTACAGCAGATGAGAATAAGGCTCACTGAGATTTAAAACAAATTACTTTCAAGTACATTACTTGCCTCTGTATAGGTTATTGAGCCACGGATTTTATTTTTAGTTTTTAAATTTTATTTATTTATTTTTGGCTGCATTGGGTCTTCATTGCTGTGCGCGGGCTTTCTCTAGTTGCGGTGGCTTCTCTTGTTGCGGAGCACGGGCTCTAGGTGTGCAGCCTTCAGCAGTTGCAGCGCGTGGGCTCAGTAGTGTGGCTCACAGGCTCTAGAGTGCAGGCTCAGTAGTTGTGGCACACGGGCTTAGTTGCTCCGCGGCATGTGGGATCTTCTTGGACCAGGGATCCAACCCGTGCCCCTCGCATTGGCTGGCACATTCTTAACCACTGCACCACCAGGGAAGTCCCAAGCCATGGATTTTAAAACTCTGCCTTAAACACTTCCAGATTTTTCTTCCTTTATTCATATCTGACGACCAAGGGAGTAGTTCCTTGTCTTGGCATTCTTTGACCTCTGTCATTTGATTTTCAGGTCCGTTTCTCCAGCGGGGAGGATTTCCACGTCCCCCATCAGATCTGTTAGGTCTCCGTTACTCCTCCGGAAGGCTCAGATGCCCACCATGCCCCCAGGCCCCGAAGTGCCTCCCCCTTGGAAGCAAGAGGGCTACATGGCTTCATCTGAGTCTGAGATGAGAGAAACCATGGTGACAAGTGCTACTCAGATCAGGACAGAGGAGAGATGGGAAGGGAGATACGGGATCCAGGAGCAAGTGACCATCAGCGGAGCGGCAGGGGCTGCCGCCAGTGCTACCTTTGCGGCAGGGACTGGTGCTGCTGGGGCTGCAGAGGTACTGTCAGAGCTTCCTTTCTCTTCCTTTCATGTCTGGTTTCTCCCAATAGAATACTGCCATGAAACGCAGTCTGTGTAGGTTGCAGGGAAAATGCATATGAACATAAGAGTATAACCGAAACTGAAAACCCAATTTGGCTTATGCTCTGTAAATGCGTTTTTTAATTGGAACAACGGCTCTAAATCTGTGAGCTTTTCATAAATGTAGGTTTTCACAGTACCTACCATATCTCTCTTGGCAATGATAAATGCTTATGCATGTGTCTACTGTACTCTAGGTGGCTTGGTTTCCACTCTTCTTTTGTATTTTCTACCGGGCTTGTCATTTCACAAAGTAATGTGCTTGGTCACTGCCAATCCAGGTGAAACAAGAAACTGACAAAAGTGCAGCTGTTGCAACCGTTGTTGCTGCTGTTGATATGGCCAGAGTGAGAGAACCAGTTATCAGTGCTGTAGAGCAGACTGCTCAGAGGACAACCACGACTGCTGTGCACATCCAACCTGCTCAAGAACAGGTAGGCCTGGGGCCATGCACACTGAGCTGTGCATGCAGTCAATGCTCACATCGCTTTGAGGACAACACTGAGCCCACCATGGCCCAGACTTTAAGGTCTTTCAGAGCAGGAGGTGGTCTGAGACCAAAGGTGTTCAAGATACAAAAATTCTAAGTACCTGGTCTAAGTCAGACAGCTAGGCAGGTAAGAGTTAACTCTCAGAAAGTCAAGACAGGAGGTCAGACAAGGTATCCAAAGTATCAGGGCACTCCTGAGTTAATACAGGCAAAGGTGGCCGAGAAAGTCAGCTGAACAAGACGGTACATGTGCATTCAGATCTGTAGTTCCAGACCGGTCCATCCAGAGCTCAGTCTCTCCAAGAGCCAGGCAGGAAAACCATTATTTCAGGGCTGCCATTACCTTTCTCTAAGCTTCCCCCAAAGACCTTTGCTTTTACTTTCCTCAAAACAAATGTGACGATTCATAGCTGAAAGGTGTTATAAATCCAAGATAATTTCCCGTTTCATATTTGAATAGATTTTCTGTTATAGTTTAAAATCACTCTAGCTTTCCTCCTTGTCATCTCCTGTGTGACATTTATGTCTTTATCCTGATTTATTATTGTGACTTTTTATATGAGGCGCATTACAGTATTTCTTTCCTTTCCCCTATGAAAATCAGATAAAAAAGGAGGCGGAGAAGACTGCTGTAACTAAGGTGGTAGTGGCCGCCGATAAAGCAAAAGAACAAGAATTGAAAGCAAGAACCAGGGAAGTAATTACCACAGAACAAGAGCAGGTGCACGTAACTCATGAACAGGTGAAAATGGTTTTTGATATGAAATTATTATTGTGATTACCAGCGTCAACACAGATAATAATGTTTACCACGAAGGGTGTCGTTTCGTGAGCAACACGGTTGTTTCACACTAATAAAATCCCCTGTATCTCTGTATCCCTGGGTACTGGATACCAAAGTCCCTTAGAGTCACCAGGCGCTTCCCTTGTGTAGACAAAAGGGACCTCTAGGAACACATAGCAGAAGTAGAAACAGGCGTCTCATCTACAGTGGCCTGGAGATGCACTGGCTAAATATGTGACTACGAGGGACAGAGAAGTAGATGCTGAGGTGGGAACTGGGAAGAGTGGAAAAGAACACTGAACACACAGTGCTTTGAAAATAGCTTAGCAACTGCTTCCTGACTCCTTAAGAGAACATTTGAACATGGATTTGAAATGAGATGGAGAGCATGGCCTTCTCGGGTGAAATAACAAGAAAAAGTGAAAAAGGCAGCCCCATGCTTGGAGGCATTCAGGAGCGAATTAGATGAGGCCAACTGATAGGGCTATTGGCCACCCAAGCCGATTGTCAGTTGGGCGGGTTTGGAAAGATAACTCTCGAGCCTCTTTTAACCCTGAGATCCTGAATTTCAGTGATGACGCCTGAGAATGGCAAAGAGGCAAATGGAGAAAACTGCCCCCCCCAGCACCCCCTTTTCCCCCACATATACCTTAGGTGTCCAGATCCATACAGAGTATCTTCAGGGCGTTAAGGATGTGGAAAATATTTTGCCTGGGATGTGTACAAAACTTTTCTCCCTTTAATGTCTCAATTTTAGAAAAGTAAGTCTTGATATTCCAAACCATCACAATATTTAGGAAATTTTTCGAAGCAAAATTATCATATAAATGTGGATTATGAATCACCTATACTTGATTTTTTATATATAAAATTAAAGGGTCAGACAGTATTACTTCTAAGGTCTTCCATTCTAATATCCTGTGCTCTAAGATTTCCTTTAGATGACAAAGTGACACAAAATAATATGGCCATATATCCATTTATAAAAATTGGAAGTCTTTTTTTTTTTTTTTTTTTTTTTTTTGTGGTACGTGTGCCTCTCACTGCTATGGCCTCTCCCATTTTACTGTTGTGGCCTCTCCCGTTGCAGAGCACAGGCTCCGGACGCGCAGGCTCAGCGGCCATGGCTCACGGGCCCAGCCGCTCCGCGGCATGTGGGATCTTACCAGACGGGGGCACGAACCCATGTCCCCTGCATCGTCAGGCGGACCCTCAACCACTGCATTGGAAGTCCTTTTAAAGAAGACTACACTCTCCAATTCAAAGCAGTGTTGAATGCAATTTTTTTTCTCTAAGCAACATAACTTATGGTTTAGGCAAATAAAGAGCATGAGCATGGTCATATTAATGAAAATGAGATCATTTATTTAGTGATGTCTCTAGAAAAAGGACTTTTCTTCTTTTACTTCCTCTTTTTTTTATATTTAGTAAACATTATGTCACTTCCATTAGAGATCGGGAGACAATAAGGTTTTGTTTTTATCACTGATTTCAGATAAGAAAAGAAACTGAAAAGGCATTTGTACCAAAAGTAGTAATTTCCGCAGCTAAAGCCAAAGAACGAGAAACTAGAATAACCGGAGAAATTACTACAAAACAAGAACAAAAACAAATAACACAAGAAACAGTAAGTCAAATTTTGTAAATACCTTGTAATTTGTTGACAAATATCACATTCCAGCCAGCTACATGTACCCTCTAACCAAAACCTCTAAGTGGAGGAGTCTTTTGTGTATATTATCTTTCTGTTGTTTCTCTATATCTAGTATTTAAACTCTTTCGTGATGGAAATTCTTCTCTCATTACACAATTTTCCACTCAACTGATCAGTTTCAAGGAAATCGTCTGTCTACTAGAATAGTTTGGGGCACATCAGTGACGTTTCTAGAGCATAATTAAGTGGAAGATAGATATCACGCCAGCCCAGTTATCCACTGGTACAATCAGTTTTTTCATGCATAGCCTGAGCCCTTGGTCACTTAAGTTGTAACACACAAACTTGACATAGTTGGAAGACACATGCATGCATATGCCCCTACACACACACACCACACACACACACCCACACACACACACACACACACACACACACACACACACACACACACACACCAGCCACGATCACTCCAACTAAATATCAAGGGAAAGTGAGGAATTGCTGGACATCAGAGAAGACCAGTACTTCAAGAAAGTGCCCTAATTCCTGGTTGATCAACAGTGACCCTGAAGTGTTTGCTGCTTTTGTGCTATAGAGCCAAGTTGGAAAAACCCCAATATCACCAAAATCTACTTCTCTCCCATGTATGAAATCAAGCCTTATTGGGTCCAGCAAGAGGCAACTTTTGAATTCTTTGATGTTCAAGTAGATTTCAGTGACATTGAGGTTGTTCCAACTTGGCCAGCCTCTCTTAATCTCAAGCTCTTTGTTGCTCCCAGAGCTACTTTTTAAAAGAGATCCAGCTTAGAACACTATATACTTAAAAGGCTGGCCAGAGGTCTTTGGATGAAATTCCCTCTCCTTACAGTGAGTGAGAGACTTTGAAAGGAACCCAAGTTGGCATAATGAAGGGCATAGAAATCCCTGTTGCCATTGCGATGCTGTTGACTGGCGAGTTCAGTCTAACTGTGGTTGTCTAGCCATTTGCTAGCGGGTGCTCATTAAGTTCCCTAATGTGTCAACATATCTTAAAGATGAGACCTTTTCAGTTTCTAGGACAATTTACTCAGGGGCAGGTGGGCAGAAAAGAAGCCCACTCCTGGGTTTTAAACACAAGCATAGGCCCTCAAAATGGAACTGTGATAACACCGAACATTCTGTATTCTCTCGAATGTTGAAAGGATATCTTGCCATTTCTCCTGTGCCTTTTGAAACTCAAACCTTCATTTTACTCTGAAAATCAGACAATACAGAAAGCTGAGACAGCTGCTGCATCCATGGTGGTAGTTGCCACTGCCAAGCCCACTGTCTTAGAAACAATTCTGGGAGCTCAAGAAGAAAGTGTCACACAACAA
>NW_006776904.1:731061-782880 GCF_000442215.2 Lipotes vexillifer | reverse complement strand
CCTGCTGATGTGAAATTCACTCTGGTTTCATTCCATTTGCAAGCCACCTACATTTTCATCCTGGGTCTTAATCATCACCTTTTCACCTCCTTCTCTTCTTATGACTCATACAGAAAACTTCAGAATCTCTCAGGAACCTTTTGCTGTCTATCTAGCTTTCACTGCCACTTTTCATTCCTAACTTTTTGGACTTTCTTTGGATTCTTACTAGTATGATATTATAATTCACCTTAATATTTAACATGTTTCTGTTGAATACTCCAGTGTCAAAGTCAATTGATAAAATGCAAAATTAGGTATTTTTTTATGACCCTGTTGTCATAGAGTCATAAAAAATTATGAGAAGAATAAGGTGAGAAAGAGAAATGCATCCTTTTATTGCTCATCACATTTTTTTCTTTTAGACTGAACTTATTTTGATATTGTTACCAATGAAACAGTATGGATGATCAAAGCAACTCAGATGATAAAATGTCCTTGCATAGGAAGAAATATTCTTCCTGTCTCAGCTTTGACTTAATTTCTTTTATCAGAGGCTATATGAAATTTAATGACCATTTTCTCATCTTTTTTTTATTGTATGACCAGATAATGAAAGAAACTAGGAAAACAGTGGTACCTAAAGTCATAGTTGCCATGCCCAAAGTCAAAGAACAAGATTTAGTAGCAAGAACTAGAGAAGGCATCACTACCAAAAAAGAACAAGTTCAAATAACTCAGGAAAAGGTGAATACAGATATTCGAGATGGGAAAAGTTTCATCTTTAAACTAATTTCCAGTAAACCATTAACTACAGTGTGATATGAATTATTGATCTGTATTTTCCTTTTTGAATCCCCAACTAAAAACCACATGGTGAATGTATGACTTCTTACCATTACTTTTATCTGCACATTTGATTTTCATTCATCTGTAACATTTGTAATTCATTTTATTCACCATTATCCTTTGCACAGAGATTGGCATTTTTAGCCTGACTTCTAAAAAGCAATATAAGGAATCATCTGGAGATTTTTTTTTGTAGTTAACGTTTCTAAGGTTTGTGGTTCCCAGTCAGTGTGTACAAACACTGCCCAGTGCAAGTTAACTTCTTTTGTGTCGTTAACCCTGAATAACCTTGTCTTGCATCCCCACTGAGGGGGTGGGGGTGGGGGGAGGTGTCATACCATATGCATCTGAAGCCCTGCACAATTTAAACCTGGATTTTACTATAATAATCAGATGAGAAAGGAAGCTGAGAAAACTGCCTTGTCTACAATAGCAGTTGCAACTGCTAAAGCCAAAGAACAAGAAACAATACTGAGAACTAGAGAAGAAATGGCTGCTAGACAAGAACAAATCCAAGTTCCTCATGGAAAGGTGACTATTGCTATTCCAAGTGTGAAATCCCCTATTATAATGCATTAACACTAAATCTCACGTGAAATCCCCTATTATAATGCATTCCAAATCTCAGAATTTCTTATGAGACACTATTAACCTGATTTATTTTTAGATGTACAATTGGAAACTAAAAAACGGAATTATTTATTATTGTTAATATTACTACATATTCCTTTCCTCACTTATCTCTTCACTATTATTTTCCATCTTTTATTATTAACAGCTAGAGATTCTCCAGAAGTTGATGATTGAGATTGCATGCAGGCTAATTTTAAGATACTCCATGGACATTAAAAAAAAGTGTTCAAGTAAATAATGAGTCTTACTGTCAAAAAGATGTACATTTTGAAGTACCGTATTAAGTATAAATAAATAAATCCAGTATATTACAGTGTAGAGTATGGACTTATTTCAGGAAAAAACCCATAATTTTCATCATGTGAAACTCTACCTTTTTTTCTCCCGGTAAATATCAGATGAGAAAAGAAGCTGAGAAAATTATGGTGCCTGCTGTAGTAGCTCCCACTAAAGCTGAACAAGATGCAATATTAAAATCTAGAGAAGAAATTATCCAACCAGAGTAAATACACATCAACCATAAAAATGTTATTTGTAGCCTCTATTTGTGGCTATGAAATTTCCATGAATTTACCTTCTTCCTAGGACTCTATACCCCGGGTGAACTATTTACCTAATTTTATTCTTTATTGCGAATGTAGTAATTGGAAATTAGCAACTAGTTTTTCAATTTCTTTAGCATCATAACTGAGTCCTGTCTGTATTCCCCTCAATGCTGTTTTCTATCTCTACATCTTTGGGTTTTTTTTTTCTAAGACACGATTTAAGATCAGCTTTTTTAACATTTACATAAGTCTACTATTGAATGGCATATCAGCCTTCTAGAAGTCTCATTGATGACAGAAATTCCAATATGTAACATACTTCATGAGTGATTATATTTACATTTTTGTTCTGAATCGCATAAATTTGACTGTCTTATTTTTGTTGTTAAAAATTAGCTTTAAAAAAATTAGCTAAGAATGGAAGCTCAGGAAATGTCTAGACCCAAAGAAATAGTTACCACTGCAAAATCTGCGAACCAGCCACACTGCCAAGAACTAGAGAAGGATTTGCCATTAAGCAAGAACAAATACATCTTTTTCATGAGGAGGTGAAAACTGATGCTGTGGATGTGACAAGCCTTGTTTCATCCCATTTCATCATCAGCTCTCTTGACTTTTCATCCATAATGAGTCTCTGTGCTCCTGCTGCTCCATTTAATTGCTTAACTGATCAACAGAACGTTAGAGACCATTAGATTCAGTCCAGTCCTTCCAGTGCAACCGTCAGCACTTCTAGTTGTGGAAAGTCAGATTAAATAACATTAGAGACCATTAGATTCAGTCCAGTTCTTCCAGTGCAACAGTCAGCACTTCTAGTTGTGGAAAGTCAGATTAAGTAATGCTTTTCTTTGTGTCTTCTAAATTAATTCTCAGCTTTAAACTGGTATGAGTTAGGGTCTCCAATTCTAGTCCAATTCTTCTTCCTGATTATCTAGGTTCCAAAAATATGAGGGATATTAGAGTCAGTCCACTAAGAAATAAGAGCAGCTATCAGCATAGATTACTCATTTGTGGCTGTCCATCAACGAGTATATGGGTCCACCAGCGTATGTATATAGAGTTGACATATGTTAACTAAGGAAAAACATAGATGCTTCCCCAACTTAAAATATCTTACTATAGTTAAGATTCTTTTTTGTATAAGTTTTAAATAAAGAATAACATTCATATATGTCAGTTAGCAAAGGACAATTTCTTTGAGCTTAAGTTTTCTCATTATTAAAATAAGTAAAATGAAAACTCGAAACTATTTCATAGACTGGTTGAAAGATTCAAATGAGATATAATATAAATCTAATCATTCTATAAGCAAAGTAATTTATATGTGTGTGTGTATATAGTTGAAGATGTTAACATTTTAAAACATCTATAAAATTAAAGTCAACTAATGGCCTATATGGTTTAAAAAAAGAAACAACCAGAAGAATGAACTTAACCCACCTAATCCTCACGTATATTTTACATTCTTCTAAGATGCAATCTAAATTGAAAATGGTATCTGCAATTCTTCAAGGCAGATTAGATTGTTTGTGGCTTCCTAGATGGAGAACTATAATCACAAAAGGCCCAATTTCGTCTCAGAAACACCTCATTTATATCTTAAATGGTTCAGAGAATAATTTTAACAGATATAGAGGTAGCACACTTGAAAAACACTTCAGATGCAATCTAGATTCTATTCACAGCAGCAGAAAAGAAAACTGAACATTAATAAAATATTCCAGCATTCTTTTAAAGAGCACTGATGGACACGGTGATGTGATTTTTGCGATACGCTGCTTCCAAGTACTGCAGAGAATAATAACGTATGAGCCATATCAACTGGCTTGCTTTCTTTAAAAGAGAAACTCCTTTGCAAAATGTGTTCCCATGTATGATAATCAGATTCATGGAAATGAGAAAACATTTCTTTTTCCTTCTTCACTTTAACTTACAATAGTAAATTGAACTTTGCTGTGAAAGATTGTTCTCTTGAATCCAAATATAACACTTTCATTTTCATCACAGTATCTTCATTCGTGTGTTTTAAGAAAGATACTTTCTAATAGATTCATAAGTAAATTAATATGTTCCCTGTGTGTTCACAAGTTTTCATGTCATCTCAGATTTGCATGTGACTGTACAGTTCTGTAGCAACTGATTTTTCTGGATGGGAGTGTGACAGTATTGAGTGCATTTTTATCATCGCCATCATTGCACCAACGCCGGACTAAATGATCAGCAATAAAAATAATCAATGAAGATAACCAGCCCCGAAGTCCTGATTTCACAAGTGCTAATTGACTGTCTGCCATGGACAAAGTACTAGACAAACTCAAAACCTCCTTTCTGTTTTACATACACATTGTGTTGCCCTATGTTGTGTTTATGTGATTTAATGTCTAATCTATTTAAGCAAGGATTCAGAGTGTGTCTAACTAGATGTCCATGCATTATAATAATCAGTGAAATATTAAATTCGTAAATGCATTTCTAAGTCATATTTCTGGAGACATTAACATAGCTTTGTAATGTAGGTGCCGTCGGCCCATTGTGCCTTTAGACATGACCGACATTACTGAGTATTAATTCTGGAAACCTTGTCTGCAGGTGGGCGTTGGGGAAAAGGCGGAAGCTGTAGCAACAGTGGTTGCTGCAGTAGACCAGGCCCGAGTTCGAGAGCCCAGAGAACCCGGGCATGTTGAAGAGATGTATTCTCAGAAGACCACTTTGGAGTATGAGCACAAGGAACACGTTTCTGCCGCAAAGGCAGCTGAGCATCCGCCACGTCCAGCCTCAGAACCCCACATTGTCCCTAAAGCAGTCAAGCCTGGAGTGATCCACGCTCCTTCTGAGACTCATATCACAACTACGGATCAAATGGGAATGCACATATCATCACAGGTGAGTCTGGACCCACTGACTGTTCCTGGGAAAGCAAGCTTAACTGCTGTGGTCACCTGGTGAACACGGGTATCACTGAGTTCCATTTCCATGCAGATCAAGAAAACTACAGATGTAACAAGTGAAAGATTAGTCCATGTGGATAAACGCCCCCGCACAGCAAGCCCTCACTTTACCGTTTCAAAAATTTCTGTTCCTAAGGCAGAACATGGATATGAGGTAAGAAGTTAATGAGCTTGACAAAGAAACGTTAGGCTCAAAGGAAGAAAGCATCTAATGTGTGACGTAGGGTGTCTTTGGCGAAAGCCGATGTGGGCCTCTTTTTGATGATGTCTGTTTGCTTTCACGGTGGACTCAGAAGCCCCTAAAGTCTGAAACTTGCCCAGCAGGGTGAGCCTAGGCTAGCAGTTGGTTATCTTACACCTCTGAGAAGACACAAATCCATACAGGCTTCTTTCTTTTCACATTTTGTAAAAGGTGATGTGTTACACAGTTCAGTTTTCCTTATTCTGTGAGCCATTTCAGAGTGACTTAAATGAGAATTGATACCAATAATAAAGACATTGAGAAATCATGTGTTCGTATACTCACTGTAGCAAAATGGAGAGGTGGTACTGTGTGGTAGTTGGGCTGCATTGTGGAATCACACAGCCCTGGATAAGTACCCTGGCCCCTGCTCCGTATTAGCTCTGTCATCGGGGGCAAGTTAGTACATGTAAAATCCTTAGCAAGTTGACAGGGCCTAATAACCCTCAATGTTAGTCACAACTGTTCTTACTTTACACACCCAAGGCATAGAATCTAAACTTTGTATGCTTCAAAGGATTGTAAGGTATATTTAATACCTACATTTGGGGTAGTCTCAAATTACTATTGAAACCAAATAACCATGGACAGCAATAGAATAAAAAGAGTAAGGAAGCCTTTAAAATATTTTTCTAAGTGTCTCCATTTTCACCTTTCACACAGATTTGTGGCCGAAGCCTAAATGTGCTATTTTAAAGTAGTTCTTAGGAATTAACCAAGTATTTAAAATTTTTATTATTTTTGAATTTCCCACTGTAGTATTTTCAAATACAGCTTCATTGGGATGGTTAAGTGAAAATTCATGACCGAGTTTTAGAAGACCTTCAGTCCCTTTATGATAAGAGCATAAAATAAGAAGCTCTAAGTATAACTCTGTAAGAAAGGTTTTCAGATATATTTTAGAAACTGGCAGGAATGACAATGAGGTTTATAACTGGCTTATCTCTGACATTTCATTAACTATAAAAGTGATAATGAGAACAATAAAAAAAGGGACCATATAGGAAAGAGACTCAGACTCACCCCAGGAATACTAGTGGCAAAGCAGTTCCGAGTAATGACTGGGATGACAGTTATGTGACTCTATTTTCTGACTCCGTTTCTATTCAGGCATCAATAGCCGGTAGCGCTATTGCCACATTACAAAAAGAGTTGTCAGCCACACCTTCTGCTCTGAAGGTCACCAAATCCGTGAAGGCACCTACTGTGAAGCCCGGTGAGGCTAGAGTGAGAGCAGAGCCCACCCCTTCACCCCAGTTCCCCTTTGTGGACACACCAGAGACTTTTAAGAGTCAAGCTGACATTGAGGTGAAGAAGGAAGTCGGGGTGAGCATCACTGGTGGCGCAGCCCGTGAAGAGCACTTCAAAGTACTGCACGAGCGTGAAGCCAAGGTTGGTCACCGGAGCGCCCGCTGTCTCTTGATCCATTCCTGTGGAGGAGGGCCAGGCGCTTGGCCAGTCTGTGCTACAGCAGTGGTCAGCCAGGTGTCCTGCCTTTCTCCATCACCGTGCTCACACTTCATTTTATTGAGCATGGTGTGGGTCGGAGCTCTTTTTCTCAAGTTATTTTTATACTTTTGCATATGCTAAGAGCTTATGAGGCTTCCCCTAATTTCCTGAGCCATTTGTAACATCCTTTGTAAAAATTGTAGGTAACAGAAACAGCAAGAATACCTGCACCTGTTGAAATCCCTGTTACGCCACCAACTTTAGTCTCGGTGAGTAAAGTTGATTGTGTTGGATCATATGCATATCTGATCAAATAATTTTCGTATATGCAAAGATCAGTTTCTCAAACTGGAAAATTCCACGAGTGCATTTACAAGTACTAATTTTAAGACCACATGCTATTTGGCAGGGAGAGGGGGAATTCTGTGTGACAGCCATCAGTCATGTATTCAACAGATTTAATGAGTTTCTGTTATGCATACGGCACTATCGCAAGACCAATCTGGCCCTCTTTGAAATCTTTGTCTTACTATCAGAGAAGATGTACGTAAGTAAGCATAATAAAATGTAGAAGGTGATAAGCACTTCAACAGAGGGAGCGTCTGAAGGAAAGCTAGATTACTTCCAATTCAAGATAGCATGGAAAGCTTTGCTGAAGAGGCAGCGTCTGCTGCTGAGCCTTCAAGCTTCGTTAGGATTTGAATATGTGCAAAAAACAGAGGGTACAGAGTTGCCCCATTACATGGTATTAATACAGTTCTACCCTATGAACCTGGAAATGCCTTACATTTATTTCAGATTGGGGATTTTCCAATTTCCAAGGGAGTTTCTCTACTAATATTTCTAGAGTCTTGATCTTAAGAAAGCATTTTATGACAATTAGAGTGTGCAAGGTCAAACCACCCCCACATTTGTTACAACACAGAGATGATTCATGAATATGCACATGTATCAATACTTCCTTTTTCTCTCTTTAGGGCTTAAAGAACGTGACTGTTATTGAAGGTGAATCTGTCACCTTCGAGTGCCACATCTCTGGATACCCATCCCCAAAAGTGACATGGTACAGGGAAGACTACCAAATAGAAAGCTCCATTGATTTCCAGATAACCTTCCAGAGTGGAATTGCTCGTCTTATGATTCGTGAAGCCTTTGCGGAGGACAGTGGGCGATTTACTTGCAGTGCTGTGAACGAGGCTGGGACTGTCAGCACATCCTGCTATCTAGCTGTGCAAGGTCAGTGGCCACAGCCCCACCAACCTTCCACACATGCCATCACTGTCGCCTGACACTTCTTTTCACCATACGGTGTCTGCACACCTCGTAATGGAGCGCCCTTTTGTTTTTGTTTTTGTTTTTTTTTGCGGTACGCGGGCCTCTCACTGTTGTGGCCTCTCCCGTTGCAGAGCACAGGCTCCGGACGCGCAGGCTCAGCGGCCATGGCTTATGGGCCTAGCCGTTCCGCGGCATGTGGGATCTTCCCAGACCAGGGCACGAACCCGTGTCCCCTGCATCGCAGGCGGACTCTCAACCACTGCGCCACCAGGGGAGACCTGGAGCGCCTTTTTGGAATTGAGGGATTGATTATGGGGTCAACTTAGCTGTGATGCTAAGCAGAGGTCACTAATGAAACAAACTAAATATCTGACTTAACAAGAGAAACTTCTGTCTTCTAGTGTCAGAAGAGTTTGAAAAGGAAACAGCTGTGGCTGAGAAAATTACCACAGAAGAGAAACGGTAACACGCTTTTTGCTAATGAGTTTTGTTGTAGTACCGTTTTGCTTTTTCATTCCTTACGTATTGGCAAATTGCAGTCCAGAAGCTAATATGAAAGGAATTCTCTTTCCAGCTCTGTCGAATCAAGGGATGTGATAATGACAGATACTAGCATCACAGAGGAACCAGCAGGGCCTGGAGAACCTGCCGCTCCTTTCTTTATTACAAAACCAGTGGTACAGAAACTGGTAGAAGGCGGGAGCATTGTATTTGAATGCCAGGTTGACGGCAACCCAAAGCCCCATGTCTACTGGAAGAAGTCTGGTGTTCCTCTAACCACTGGATACAGGTATTTTGGTGGCTGAATGATAGAGTTCTCTGTGATTTGTCTGATATGTATATGAAGCCAAGAGAGTAGTAGAATTTACCTACCCCACCATCCCTCAAAGGTAGGCTCTTTTGTTATGAAGCCTTCATAGTGTGCTTTGAGGTATCTTCATGTTTTCACATGAAGTCTTATTGAGAAACAAAGCTATGTGACAAAAGTGGATGGAAGATGCATTTCTTTATATTCTATTTTGGTTCACTTATAGTGCTAGTGAAATGGAGAAAATGGTGTGGAATTTTACACACACAACATATTCTTGTAGAAGGGATTGGAAAACAACTTTCAGTAAAAATCCTTAGTAATTAAGCCACTAAAAGATAAAAGAAAAAGGTCATGTAATGAAGAAGAAAGCTAGTTATACATGAAAATCTATGCTAATAAATTTGCTGCAATTGAATATAAAATTAGGTTTGAATTTCCTGCAACTTAAACAATCTAAAAGTGTAGCCATCGTATCTTGAGAATAAATATAGTGTGCCAGAGGCTTAATATTGAAATGTTTAAATGAATTTATTGTTTTGATTATTCATTTGATCTTCACATAAAACAATGAACAAAATAATGAGCAAAGAGAAATATCTAAGTGTTTAAATGGCCTCATCATTTGCTAACATAAACACTGAAACCCCTTATTTCCATACAGTTGATTCTAGTAGTATTATAGTCTATTATTTATTTTCAAGAATATATTACTATTATTTAAAATGAAAATTTTAACTTGCTTGGCCCGCATTACTCATGCTCATGCATTTTCCTCAATTTTCAGCAATCTTATATTCTATGATGGAGCTTAGTCCCATGTTTAGGATCATTGAATTTTATACCACAGATCCACATAAGGGTTACTTATGGCTGAATTTTTTGTTTGTTCATTTCCATAAAGATACAAAGTGAGTTACAACAAACAAACTGGCGAGTGCAAACTGGTGATTTCGATGACGTTTGCCGATGATGCTGGAGAATACACTATTGTTATTCGTAATAAGCATGGAGAAACTTCTGCATCTGCCTCCTTGCTTGAAGAAGGTGAGTGCAATTCTAAGTGGTTCCGTGTGCACAATAAGAATGGAAATGCAGGGAAGTAGCAGTGCTGGGTGATTGTCAAAAGGCCTGTTGCTATATCCTGGTTCTGATACTGGCTGTGCCCCCATCTGACCCATCTCTTGGCCTCAGCTGTATAGGAAATGTTTTAGATCACACAGCCTCCAAAGCCATACCAGTGCTAAACTTCAAAGGTTCTAACAATAGTTTCTTTTCGGTACCTTTATTTCTAAGCATATAATGCCTTTGAAAATGCAGGGATTCTAAGTCCAGTTGCCTTCCAGATCCAGATAGATATTAGTGATCGCAAGGCAGATAGTGGCAAACTGGAAGGAGTATACGCCCTGCCTCAAGGGGGCAGTAGCTCCCCAACTCCAGTACGTTGTTGCCAGGCATGCAGTATCAGGCTCAGTGTTGCTAGAGCTTACGATATATATGTATATTTAACATCTTTATTGGAGTATACTTGCTTTACATTGTTGTGTTAGTTTCTGCTGTATAACAAAGTGAATCAGCTATACACATACATATGTCCCCATATCCCCTCCCTCTTGCATCTCCCTCTCACCCTCCCTGTCCCACCCCTCTAGGTGGACACAAAGCGCCAAGCTGATCTCCCTGTGCTATGCACCTGCTTCCCACTAACTATCTACTTTACATTTGCATTACTTTTACATTTGGTAGCGTATATATGTCCATGCCATGGAGCTTCTGATGTTTTAAAGAAAAGCTGGAAATCAGGATTTTCAATATTTATAAGTAATTTGAAAAAAATAGTGTAATAACATGTAGGTTAAACAAAATGTATCTGTGGGTCTCCGTTATCTTTGCCTAGATGTTCACATTTATAGTGGACCATCCACGTTCTGTCTCATTTGAGCTGCACAAAACTCCTTAGGGTTAGGATATTATCCCCATTTGGCAAAGCACTCAAGACCCAGGAAGATAAATGAATTGCCAAAAGCCACATAGCAAATTAGGAAGACCTCTAGGGTTGATCCCAAAGGACTGACTACTAATATAAAATTCTTTCTACAATAGTAGTGGCTGCCTTGACTTCTTAACGTAAGTTTGGGTTTGAAATTCAATCTAATTAGTCTATACTGAGCACTTTGATAGTAAAATTTGGCAGATCTGGCTTTTGGTTATCAACTTTCCGTGGTGTAGGACTTCCTTGAATGAACAGTGGCATGAAGGCTTTTTCATAAGAACATTAAAAATTAACTTATGTTCTTAACTCCTAGCTGATTATGAGTCACTGATGAAGTCCCAGCAAGAAATGCTTTACCAGACACAAATGCCTGCATTTGTGCAAGAACCTAAAGTTGGAGAAATAGCACCTGGATATGTATACTCTGAATATGAAAAAGAGTATGAAAAAGAGCAAGCCTTAATTAGGAAGAAAATGGCCAAAGATACTGTAATGGTCAGAACTTTTGTGGAAGACCAGGTGAGTATAACAATAATGACCAAGTAAATCACTTCATACAGTATACTTTCCTCCCACAATGCCCCTTTTTTTGTTTGATATTTTCATTTTCAAGTGATAGGTCAGGGTTAGACTACTATAAATATGTCCAGGTTCACTGCTGATGAGGTTCCTTAATCTTCATAATATGTTGCACATATGACTTTAGAAATAGGAATTACATATAAGCAGGAAAAACAAATACTAGCACAACCAAGTTCATTACTGCCAACATTTTTTCATTGGTAGGATGAACATCGCATATATAACCCATACTCTTAGAATGTCATTGACCCAAGACACCACAGCATGAACTGACAAAGATGACTGGAATGCAGATTTATAAACAAAACAAACCATGACCCATCTAATTCTCACTGAAAAACAAACAAGCAAAAGCAAAAGCCGTCTAGATTTTTCTTCCAGTTAAAAATTTTAATCAAACCTTATCTCTGAAATGAATGCTCTTAATGAATTTCTATCAGTCGGCATGTATCTTTTTAATAAACTGTCATCTTTTTCACTGCGTAGGAATTCCATATTTCTTCCTTTGAAGAGAGACTTATTAAAGAAATTGAATACAGAATAATAAAGACTACATTAGAAGAACTTCTTGAAGAAGACGGAGAAGAAAAGATGGCAGTTGACATTTCTGAATCTGAAGCCGTTGAAGCAGGATTTGATTTAAGAGTCAAGAATTACAGAATTCTTGAAGGGATGGGTGTTACTTTTCATTGCAAGATGTCTGGGTATCCATTACCCAAGGTAAAATATAAACATTGATCATACCTCCATGCTACATTACAATAAAGACATGAATAGGTTACAGTATAACCATTTTATCTAAATTATATTGACATATGCATGATATTATTTGCAGATTGCATGGTACAAAGATGGCAAGCGCATCAGACATGGAGAGAGATACCATATGGACTTTCTACAAGATGGCAGAGCTAGTCTGCGCATACCTGTTGTTCTTCCGGAAGATGAAGGCATCTATACCGCGTTTGCCAGCAATATTAAAGGAAATGCAATTTGCTCAGGGAAATTGTATGTGGAGCCCGCTGCGCCACTTAGTGCTCCGACTTACATACCCACACCAGAGCCAGTGAGCAGAATCAGGTAGACTCATGATAATTTGTGTTGACTAGTATTGAAATTGTTTAAAACACCAAATATCTCTGTAGCAAATTGCTATTGTGTGGCAGAAAAAATTGAAGGCTGAGATAGCACAGAAATTTGCCATTCGCAATACCGGCAGTTGCCCCATTTTTATTTCTTGCCCCTATGTAAGCTGAGAAAAGCATTTTCATTGTGAAGCATATTATTTATTTTGCCAGTGCTGTAGCTAACGTAATGAAAGCTATAAAGGTTTATTTGACATCAGATTTTACATATGTTACCCTAATTTATACAACAACCTTGCCATGGCGGGATTATCATTGCTATTTTGGAAGTGGGAACACTAAGCTTCCATGACCCTGTGAAAATTGCCTTAGTTCACCCAGCCTGTGTGGTGGTGTCAGCCCTTGAAATCCAATCCAAGCCAATCTGGCTGCAGTGTATAGATGGATTTTGGGATTTTTTCAAATATAATTTCTATGTTTTTCCTCTTCTGGGATAAAGAAGTATATTTTTCTTTTTCCATAAATGTATTCACATGGTTGTTTAAGCAACGAGCATTTATTGAAATATTTTGGTAGTTGAACCACAAAGGTTCGGTAACTAATTAAACCCAGTGGTGAGGGAGAGACAGCATTAAGGACCATTCTAAATGAACAGCATAGCTTTGGGGGCAATAATAATGTATTCCGTTTTGGATCCCAGCAAGTTTGAGGTACCTTTTAATACGTACACAAAGTAAATTCTAAAATAACATTAAGAAAGAGCTTTGTCTTGCTGAGTTTTCTCTATGCCTCATGAAAATATTCTGCTTTGCCTTTTTTTTTTCAGGTCCATCTCTCCACGTTCAGTGAGCAGATCTCCGATACGCATGTCCCCTGCACGGATGTCCCCTCTGCGGATGTCCCCTGCACGGATGTCCCCTGGACGTAGGCTGGAGGAAACAGATGAGTCACAGCTTGAGAGACTGTATAAGCCAGTCTTTGTGTTGAAACCTACTTCTTTCAAATGTTTAGAAGGACAGACTGCCAGATTTGACTTAAAGGTCGTGGGTCGACCTATGCCAGAGACCTTCTGGTTTCATGACGGTAAGTCATAATGCTCACAAATCATTAAACACAAAAATAAGCTTATATGTGTGTCTAACAATTTAAAAATAACTATTTTAACATGTTTTCTTTTTTACTCAATTTTTTTTACAGGTCAGCAAATTGTCAATGACTATACCCATAAAGTAGTCATTAAAGAAGATGGTACCCAATCACTAATTATTGTCCCTGCAACACCCAGTGATTCTGGAGAATGGACTGTGGTTGCCCAAAACAGGGCAGGAAAATCATCAGTTTCAGTGATTTTAACCGTGGAAGGTATTTGCTCTGAAGATTAAAAAAGAAATTACCTTATCACCTGGGTTATAAACAGATAGTTCAGCCCTACTCACTCAGAATCATGACCTTTCTCTTTCAGCTGTGGAACATCAGGTAAAACCAGTGTTTGTGGAAAAACTGAAAAATCTCAACATAAAGGAAGGTTCCCGACTTGAAATGAAAGTCAGAGCTACGGGTAACCCCAACCCTGACATCATATGGTTGAAAAACAGTGAGATCATTGTACCTCATAAATATCCAAAAATCAGGTAAGTTTGCTTGAAAAATAATAAAACTAAGCTCATTACACAAATCCAATAACCAAGGAAGCCACAACTACTTCTGTACTGATGATTAATTTTCCCATTTTTAATAGAATTGAAGGAGCCAAGGGAGAAGCTGCCCTTAAAATTGACTCCACTGTCAGCCAAGACTCTGCCTGGTACACTGCAACTGCCATTAATAAGGCTGGCCGAGACACTACAAGATGCAAAGTAAATGTTGAAGTTGAGTTTGCAGAGCCTGAGCCAGAGAGAAAGTTAATCATCCCACGAGGGACATACAGAGCAAAGGAGATTGCAGCCCCAGAACTGGAGCCCCTCCATTTGCGATATGGTCAAGAGCAATGGGAAGAGGGTGACCTCTATGACAAAGAGAAACAACAGAAACCATTTTTCAAGAAAAAACTCACTTCCTTAAGACTCAAGCGCTTTGGGCCTGCCCACTTTGAATGCAGGCTAACACCAATTGGTGACCCAACGATGGTGGTGGAATGGCTCCATGATGGAAAGCCACTGGAAGCTGCCAACAGGCTCCGTATGATCAATGAGTTTGGGTATTGCAGCCTTGATTATGGAGTTGCATATTCCAGAGACAGTGGTATCATTACTTGCAGAGCTACTAACAAATACGGAACAGATCACACATCTGCTACCCTTATTGTCAAAGATGAGAAGAGTCTCGTGGAAGAATCTCAATTGCCTGAGGGGAGGAAAGGCTTACAGAGAATCGAAGAATTAGAGCGGATGGCTCATGAAGGTGCCCTTACAAGTGTGACAACCGATCAGAAAGAGAAGCAAAAGCCAGACATCGTCTTGTTCCCAGAGCCAGCAAGAGTACTTGAAGGGGAGACCGCCAGATTCCGTTGCCGAGTGACAGGCTACCCTCAGCCCAAAGTCAACTGGTACCTCAATGGGCAGCTCATCCGCAAAAGCAAAAGATTCAGAGTTCGCTATGATGGCATTCATTATCTGGACATCGTGGACTGCAAATCATATGATACAGGTGAAGTCAAGGTCACTGCAGAAAACCCTGAAGGTGTGATAGAGCATAAAGTGAAGCTTGAGATCCAACAGAGGGAGGATTTTAGGTCTGTCCTTAGGCGAGCCCCTGAGCCAAAGCCTGAGTTTCACGTACACGAACCTGGAAAACTTCAGTTCGAAGTACAAAAGGTAGACAGACCTGTTGGCACCACTGAAACTAAGGAAATTGTGAGGTTGAAAAGGGCTGAAAGAATTACCCATGAAAAAGTGTCTGAAGAGTCAGAAGAGCTGCGTAGTAAGTTCAAGCGCAGGACTGAGGAAGGCTATTATGAAGCCATTACTGCTGTGGAGCTCAAGTCTCGTAAGAAGGATGAATCCTATGAAGAACTTCTAAGGAAGACAAAAGATGAACTTCTCCACTGGACCAAAGAGTTAACTGAAGAGGAGAAGAAAGCCCTTGCCGAAGAAGGCAAAATCACTATTCCAACTTTTAAACCTGATAAAATTGAGCTAAGTCCTAGTATGGAGGCTCCTAAAATCTTTGAAAGAATCCAAAGCCAAACAGTGGGCCACGGATCAGATGTACACTTCCGGGTCAGAGTGGTGGGGAAACCAGATCCTGAATGTGAGTGGTACAAAAACGGTGTAAAGATTGAGCGCTCTGACCGAATCTACTGGTACTGGCCTGAAGACAATGTCTGTGAGCTGGTCATAAGAGATGTGACAGCTGAGGACTCTGCCAGCATCATGGTAAAAGCCATCAATATAGCTGGGGAAACCTCAAGTCACGCATTCTTACTCGTCCAGGGTAATTTGAATTTCTTTCATTTGATGGATCTGTTTCTATTTATCCGTGAATATCCAGTAGTGTATTTCTTTTTATTTTCTTTTCCCATTATCCAAATTGCGAATTTAATTTAATGTGTTTTTTTTTTCCTTTTTCTTACAGCCAAGCAATTGATCACTTTCACACAGGAATTACAAGATGTTGTTGCTAAAGAAAAAGACACCATGGCAACATTTGAATGTGAAACCTCAGAGCCATTTGTCAAAGTGAAATGGTATAAGGATGGTGTGGAGGTTCACACGGGAGATAAATATAGGATGCTCTCTGACAGGAAAGTTCACTTCCTCTCCGTCCTGACAGTCGACACATCTGATGCTGAAGACTATAGCTGTGTACTTGCCGAAGATGAAAACGTAAAAACAACGGCTAAACTTATTGTCGAAGGTAGTAAATAATGATTTCATTCCTAAGTTTTAAAGTCACCCTTAGTATGTGATAAAATTAGCTATGCAATTTTCACTTCATAAAACGAATTACTTGGGAATTAAATATAAGCTCCATAGCAAGACTCATGAATTTATACTGGTAATTAAGAATATTGACAATTTGGATTTTTTATTTTTTTGGCCACACTGTGCGGCATGTGGGATCTTAGTTCCCTGACCAGGGATCGAACCCGCACCCTTGGCAGTGAAAGCACTGAGTCCTAACCACTGGACCACCAGGGAATTCCTGACAATTTGGATTTTGAAAAGCAAGGTCATTCTGATGTCTTGCTTTTAAATTTTTTATTGAAATATAATTCTGTGCTTTAAAAATGATTTTTAAATTAAAGTAACTCCTTTTCATTGACAATTTATTTCTCAGTCCAGCAGTTAGATATTAAGAATATTCCTGATAGTATGGGGTGGGGGGAATAAGAGATTTACAAGGAATTTTCTCTATCCTAAGTCTAGATGCATAACTCTCCAGGGAAATTAACTTCTCCTTCTCTTATGCCTCAGGTGCAGTCATTGAGTTTGTGAAAGAACTTCAGGACATAGAAGTGCCAGAATCATTTTCAGGAGAGTTAGAGTGCATTATAACCCCAGAAAATATAGAAGGCAAATGGTATCATAATGATGTGGAGCTTAAATCCAATGGCAAGTACACAATTACATCTCGCCGTGGACGTCAGAGCCTCACAGTCAAGGATGTGACCAAAGAGGACCAGGGAGAATACAGCTTTGTTGTCGACGGGAAAAAGACAACCTGTAAACTAAAGATGAAACGTAAGCCTTCCCCTTCCTGTCAGCCTGCAGTGAGCATCACTATGGCTTATTGATAATAAATAATCATAACATTCTTCTTTCTCCCCATATTTCACAGCCCGCCCTGTTGCTATCCTACAAGGACTCAGTGATCAAAAAGTCTGTGAGGGTGACATTGTTCAGCTTGAAGTTAAAGTCTCCTTAGAGAAGGTGGAAGGTGTCTGGATGAAGGATGGTGAAGAAGTGCAGCCGGGCGACAGGGTTCACATTGTGATAGACAAGCAGTCACACATGCTGCTTATTGAAGACATGACTAAGGAGGATGCTGGACATTACTCCTTCACCATTCCTGCCCTTGGACTGTTGACCAGTGGGCGCGTCTCTGTCTACAGTGAGTGCGACTTGCATAGTCTTGTTGTATGCTGTCAAGTGAGCACACGTTTCCAACAAAATTTGTATTCACAATTCTTTTGTGTGTGTGTGGTTTCGCAGGTGCTGATGTGATAACACCTCTAAAAGACATTAACGTGCTTGAGGGCACCAAGGCTGTGCTCGAATGTAAGGTCTCAGTCCCTGATGTGACTTCTGTTAAGTGGTACTTAAATGATGAACAGATCAAGCCTGATGATCGCGTGCATGCCATTGTCAAAGGCACTAAGCAGCGACTTGTGATTAACCGGACCTATGCTTCAGATGAAGGTCCTTACAAGCTGATGGTTGGCAGAGTTGAAACCAGCTGTGATCTTTCTGTAGAAAGTAAGAATTGTTCCATGTCACTTAGTATTATTTTAAGCATTCTATTTTCCCAGTATAATAGTAACCAAGTGATCATTTTATTTTTCCCCCCAGAAATTAAAATTATCAGAGGTCTTCATGACCTTACCTGTACAGAGACCCAAAATGTGGTCTTGGAAGTTGAACTGTCCCACTCGGGAATTGATATCTTGTGGAATTTTAAGGACAAGGAAATCAAGCCCAGTTCTAAATATAAAGTTGAGGCTCATGGAAAAATATATAAGTTGACGGTTCTAAATATGATGAAAGACGATGAAGGGGAATATACATTTTATGCTGGAGAAAATATGACTTCTGGAAAACTTACCGTGGCAGGTTAGTACATTTATCATTTAACCTAAGTTCTTATGTAGGGCAGTTGTTTTAACTTAAGAAATCATTGCCCATTTCCTCCCAAATTCCCACCAGTTTCCCACTTCCTTGCCTCTGCTTATGCTGTTCTCAAAACCAATAGTACCCTTGACACTATTCCCGTCAGCCTAAATTCCAAATGTTCTTCCAGGAAGTCGTAGCTCAAATGCCATCTCCTCTGTGAAGCCTTCCTTGATCTTCCCATTTTTGAAGATCTTAATCCTCCAACCTCAGGATCACTTTATGTGTGTTTCTTTCATGACCCTGACTTATACACTTGTTTCTTCTTCCCACACCTGAGTAGATGCTCCCCAAATGTGGAATTGCTTCTTTCTCATCTCTGTATAGTCCAATACGTTGCGCATGATAGATCGATGAGTTGACGTTTGCACTGAGTTTTATTTAAACTCTCCTACTCTAAAGATGTATTTCTTTTTTTCATTGCTCTTGTTTCATTCACTTTTGTTTTCTTTGTTCCCTTCATACTTTATAATGAACCCAATGAATATTTTAAAAATATACCTCAGTGTATGTGTCTGTGTGTCTCTTGTGAAATGAAGTAGGCCATTCTCAGCAGAAGCCACCAGCTTAAAAATGAAGAATCAAAAGTCTAAATCAGCTGTCAAGAAAAAACTAGGCATTATCATTAATTTGTTTGGTACATAACAATTTAGGTTTTGAGGAGATTAAATTGTGCAAGCCGTGGTATATAAACAAGTCAAATAGGAATAGTGTCTTCTCTGGTATGAAAATTTCATGGTTTATACTTTATTACCTTATAAGATTTCCTCAAAGATTTGACCATGAAAAAAACTTCTGAAACAGAATTTTAGATTCTGCACTTTGATATGTTTAATATAAATTACGTGTTTTTAAATGTGTGGAAACAAGAAAAAACTATGAGCCTCTATGTGATTTCACCCAACATTTTTAAAGTACCTGCCACTGGCCAGGTGCTGCTAGGAACTCAGGATACAAAAATGAATATGGCATGATGTTTTTTTTGAGGAATTCACAATATAGAGAGGGACAGATACATTAGCAACTAACTTGATGAAGGAGTAATTATTTCTGCCAGCGATGATGGCACTGGAGCCAATGGGGGAAAACTTTGTAGAAAAGATGACATTTGTCAAAACAGTGATTTTTAGTATATAGGAATCCCTAATCTTCTAGACACACTGATGACTATACATTTTGTTCAGCAAAATTTTTTCCAGTCAGATATTAGATGTATTTTCAGGAAATCATCCTTAGAAGACTAAGCAGAATGCTTTTGAGGAAGGAACTGAGTTACGGGCCGTCCACGAGCTGTGCTTCACATTAAGGTTCTCAGAGTTCTGTATAACTTAACAGTTGCTTTTCCTTTGCAAAACCTTTCTGATTCCAGTAGTTTCCCTGGTTATCAGTGATACATACTTGGAATGAGGGGTTTCTGTGATACCTTCTTAAAGTGCGTAAAAATAATTTTATTAGACATTTCATGATGTTCAGAATCATGTTTTAAAATCTGATGTTTTATATTTAATTGTGCAAAGGTTTTTCTATTGTATAAATATTTTTAAAAGACTCCCACTTGTACCTCTCTTGATCCAAAGGGGGTGCCATCTCCAAGCCACTCACAGATCAGACTGTAGCTGAATCCCAGGAAGCTGTGTTTGAATGTGAAGTTGCCAACCCAGATTCCGAAGGAGAATGGTTGAAGGATGGCAAACACCTACCGCTGAGTAAAAACATCAGAAGTAAATCTGATGGCCACAAAAGGAGGCTTATCATTGCTGCCACCAAACTAGATGACATTGGAGAATACACCTACAAGGTGGCCACTTCCAAAACATCTGCCACACTTAAAGTTGAAGGTCAGTGATATAATAACAGATTTATCCACTAAAAAATCGTATTGTATTTTTGACAGTTATTCTAAAAGTCAAATGGTATAATCATTTTGGATGCCATAAATCCTCATTTCATAGAATCATTATAAACTCTCGAACTTTCTTTCTGAGCCGTGTACCACAAGGTGCAAAACTGCTTATGAGTTAATGTGAAGAAGCCACGTCTTAGGTTCCAGCTCTGTGGAGCAGCAAATTAGAGGCTCTCAGTCTGTATTCTTCTTTCACTCTTCTCTGATCCATTGATTAAGTCATTAATATACAGCTATGCAAACTACATCTCATTCAAGTATAGAAAAGACGTTATACAAGGTACATTTCAAACTGGACCCAGGTTTTCCTGAAAAATCTCAAAGTGTCTTTTAAAAACTCTAGAGGTGCTGCATAACTGCAAATTCTTTGATAACCATTCTTTTGCAAGATGGCCCAGTAACAATCTTATTTGGGACTTCTCTTGCCTGAATGGTATCATCTTTATTCTCTAAACAAATCATAAATTTGTCTTCAGCTGTCAAAATTAAGAAGACTCTGAAGAACCTCACGGTGACAGAGACGCAAGATGCTGTTTTCACTTTGGAGCTCACACACCCTAATGTAAAAGGTGTCCAGTGGATCAGAAACGGGGTGGTGCTGGAATCCAATGACAAGTACACTGTCTCAGTCAAAGGAACAATTTACTCTCTGAGAATTAAAAACTGTGTCGTTGTGGACGAATCTGTTTATGGCTTCAAGCTTGGAAGGCTGGGAGCCAGTGCCAGACTGCACGTTGAGAGTAAGTTGACTTAGAAACACTTTACAAGTAGCCAACTCGTGGTTCCCACGAAGTTAACCATATCACTAAATGGCTTCAACTTTCCTTATTAGCCGTCAAAATCATTAAGAAGCCAAAGGATGTGACTGCCTTGGAAAATGCCACCGTTGCCTTTGAAGTTAGCGTTTCCCACGACACAGTGCCAGTGAAATGGTTCCACAAGAATGTGGAGATTAAGCCGAGTGACAAACACAGGCTGGTCTCAGAAAGGAAGGTCCACAAACTGATGCTGCAGCATATTTCCCCCTTGGACGCTGGGGAATATACAGCTGTGGTGGGGCAATTGGAATGCAAAGCGAAACTATTTGTGGAGAGTAAGTATGAGGCAGCCGCTGTGGCATTTCTAGGTGATCTCCATGTATTCATTCGTTTGTTTGCTCCATCTTTTTTTTAAAATAAAATATATTAACCGAAGTGCTCTCTGATTTTCCCAAGCATTACATATTACAAAAACCATGAAAAACATTGAGGTACCTGAGACCAAAACTGCCTCCTTTGAGTGTGAGGTCTCCCACTTCAATGTGCCTTCCATGTGGCTAAAGAATGGGGTGGAGATTGAAATGAGTGAAAAGTTCAAGATCGTGGTGCAGGGGAAACTCCACCAGCTGATCATCATGAACACCAGCACAGAGGACTCAGCAGAATACACATTTGTCTGTGGCAATGACCAAGTCAGCGCCACCCTGAAAGTGACCCGTAAGTAAAATATATATACAAATATATATATATACACACACACACACAGAATATCCAGTAGACTCATTGTTATTCCATAGGCTACACTTTTTCTTCCTGACCAGTTACCTTGATTGAAACATCTACTGTGTCTACACTGAGTTAGGCATCTGGATAAAATTTTTGATTAGGGTAGCATTGAAAGGCTACCTATAAAGATGCTCCATTGTCTATCTCTTACTTTTTCTGTTCCCCTGTCACTTGACATTGTCCTGTAGAGGGGTACCTGGAAGGTATCATGGCTCATCTCTCTGAACTGTGATACCTAAACAGACGTACTAAGAACATTCCAAGTTTTCATTCTGTGCCTGTCATAACCCACCGTCGTATTGACACAAAATCTCCTCGGGTGTATTTCCTTCCCCCTTTGCAGCAATCATGATTACATCCATGCTGAAGGACATCAATGCTGAAGAAAAAGACACCATTACCTTTGAGGTAACAGTGAACTATGAAGGCATCTCTTACAAATGGTTAAAGAATGGTGTGGAAATCAAATCGACTGACAGGTGCCAGATGAGAACCAAAAAGCTCACCCACTCACTGAACATCAGGAATGTTCACTTTGGGGATGCTGCTGCGTACACCTTTGTGGCTGGAAAAGCTACCTCGACAGCCACTCTCTATGTGGAAGGTATGGTTTCATAAATGTCATATCCATTAAAATAAATGGCAAACACACTGTATAAAATGTTAGAGCATCAGCTAATGAATGGATAAATAAAATGAGGTATATCCACGCAATGCAATATTATTCAGCAATAAAAAGGAGGTACTGATACATGCTACAACACGGATGAAACTTAAAAAACTTTATACCAAGTGAAAGAAGCCAGTCACAAAGAACCACATATTGTATGATTCCAGTTACAGGAAAAGTTCAGAGTGCACAAATCTGTAGAGACATAGATTGGTGCCTAAGTCTGAGGGGAGGACACAGGGAGGGGTCTGGAGGGTGATGGCTAAGGGGTACATGGCTTTTTGGGGGGTAATGAGAATGCTTTGAAATTAATTATGGTGATGGTTACACAACTCTGAATATACTGAAAGCCACTGAATTGTATACTTTCACTGGGTGAATTGTATAGTAATGTGAATTATATCTTAGCAAAGCTTTTAGAAAGATTAATTTTTTTACACGCTGTTCTCCAGCTCGTCATATAGAATTTAGGAAACACATTAAAGACATTAAGGTTCTCGAGAAGAAGCGAGCCATGTTTGAATGTGAAGTTTCTGAACCTGACATCACTGTGCAGTGGATGAAAGATGGCCAGGAGCTGCAGCTTGTGGACAGGTCCGTTGGTTTGTTTGCCACATCCCAGTGATTCCCAGTTTCCTTTGAGTCATCATACGTTAAACCTCAATTTCCCTTTCTTCCATAGAATAAAGATACAGAAGGAGAAATACGTCCACCGCCTTCTGATCCCATCCACCCGGATGTTTGATGCTGGGAAGTACACAGTGGTGGCTGGAGGCAACATGTCCACTGCCAGCCTCTTTGTAGAGGGCAGAGACGTTCGCATCCGAAGCATTAAAAGGGAGGTTCAGGTAATTGTCCACCTGCTGAATTTTTGGAGAAGTCATCAGTAGCTCCTAATCTATCATTTTGTCACTTAATTTTTTTTAACATCTTTATTGGAGTATAATTGCTTTACAATGGTGTGTTAGTTTCTGCTGCATAACACAGTGAATCAGCTGTACATATACATATATCCCCATATCCCCTCCCTTTTGCGTCTCCCTCCCGCTCTCCCTATCCCACTCCTCTAGGTGGACACACACCGAGCTGATCTCCCTGTGCTATGCGGCTGCTTCCCACTAGCTAGCTATTTCACATTTGGTAGTGTAGATATGTCCATGCCACTCTCTCACTTCGTCCCAGCTTACCCTTCCCCATCCCTGTGTCCTCATAGAGAATGTCACTTAATTTTTTGACTTTTAAATCTTCTAACCACAGTCTTCTAAACAAATGAAATCAGCTTATCCCTACCAGCTTACACTCTTGTGCTGACATCAACTTAGTCACAGTTTCCTCTCGCTTAGGGGATAAGTGTATCCTTCCCAGCTGTCTAAATACTTTAATGAAAGCAGCTGTAGACACTTCACTGTCAAATGGCCACTTACCAAGCAACATCCACCCTAAAGGAAGTAAAATTTAAATTGTGGTGTTCGCACAGCAACTGGAATTAAAGGAATTCAGAACAAGGTGGCATTTTCTCAGAAGCCTTCTACCTCAGAGAGGCAGCTGTGTGGGGACTTGACTGGGAAAACTCCCTCCGAGGTCCAAGAGGAAGACCAGTTTGAGCAAAGCTGGATTCCTAGCAGGGATGCTGAGCAAACACCTTCGCTCTCGACTGCACATGTACGGCTTGTCCTCATGGGTGCCAGTCTTCCCACGTGATATAACGGGGAGATAACATGTGAAGAGCAGTATCACTTGAGCTCCTGTTTATCGTATTTGCTCATCCAAGGAGAGCCAGGCATTACGTTAGGCCAGAGTGAAAAAGCCTTCAATGCATACTCAGATAGCCCAAATATGTCCTCCATCCTTTACTGACCAATTCTGAACCTTGATTTTCTCACTTTTAAAAATGAGGATAGTGCTTCCCTGGTGGCGCAGTGGTTGAGAGTCCGCCTGCCGATGCAGGGGACACGGGTTCGTGCCCCGTTCCGGGAAGATCCCACATGCCGCGGAGCGGCTGGGCCCGTGAGCCATGGCTGCTGAGCCTGCGCATCCGGAGCCTGTGCTCCGCAACGGGAGAGGCCACAGCAGGGAGAGGCCCGCATACCGCAAAAAAAAAAAAAAAAAAAATGAGGATAATAGTTCCTACCTAGCCTACAAGGTTCACATCATATGAAATCAAATTGAATAGTAACTTAAAAGAACTTTGTCAATGATAAACAGCCTTCAGATGTAAAGTGTCATTATTTCTTTTTTATTTTATTTTTATTTTATTTTATTATTTACTTTTGGCTGTGTCGGGTCTTTGTTGCTGCGCACAGCCTTTCTGTAGTTGCAGTGAGCGGGGGCTACTCTTTGTTGCAGTGCACAGGCTTCTCATTGCAGTGGCTTCTCTTGTTGCGGAACACAGGCTCTAGGCACTCGAGCTTCAGCCACTGTGGTGTGCAGGCTGTAGTTGTGGCACATGGGCTTAGTTGCTCCACGCCATGTGGGATCTTCCCGGACCAGGGATTGAAGGATTGAATCTGTGTCCCCTGCACTGGCAGGCGGATTCTTAACCACTGCGCCACCAGGGAAATACCGCACAGTGTCATTATTTCTGTTATGATTAACTAAGAAGCAAACATTTAAGGGTGAAATAATTGCCTCCGTGCAGATGTAAGCAAAAGAAGTATGGGCACCTTTTGTCCAAGGATATGCAGGAAAACTTAGAATGTGCTATAACCAGTCAGTTTTCTATATCATAATATATAGGTTTGACATGCTCTTCAAATGAGCTGTTTTGGAAACAGGTTAAAACCGAAAGGAAACCAGGGCTTCAATTTTCTTTTCCTGTTGCTCCGTTAAAAGGTTATTGAGAAACAACGTGCTGTCGTTGAGTTTGAGGTCAATGAAGATGATGTAGATGCCCACTGGTATAAAGACGGCATTGAAATCAATTTCCAAGTTCAAGAACGACACCAGTATGTGGTGGAGAGGAGAATCCACCGGATGTTTATCTCTGAGACCAGGCATAGCGATGCTGGTGAATACACCTTTGTGGCAGGAAGGAACAGGAGTTCTGTTACCCTCTACGTCAATGGTAGGTAGAGATATTAACATATTTTGTGCATCCACCTGTAATAATCCCCCTTTCAACTTACTGAAGTTCTGGTAGTTTCCAGGCAATTTCTCAAGAACCCATGGTACTCATATGTTTGAAGTTATTACATTTATTTTCATATTATACCTGTGGAAATGGGATGGTAGCTGTTAAAATGACCAAGATGTCATTTTCAGAAGGCACTTAATGGCTTGATCCTTATTTAGTTTGGTCAACATTATTGAACATCCACTGTATGTCAATTATAATAGACCCCAAATGGGTTTCTAGGTACAGTTTTCAGCTGTTCTAGCTCTCTGCCCTTGGCCCTAACTGCTTGAATACTAGTAGCAATACCAAGTGATGGGGCATTTCCAGTCTCTGGTGGGGCATTTCCAGCCTCTCTTAGGGCATGCCTGGGAGAACCTAGGAAGCCACCGGCAAGCTCCATGCCCTAGGACCAGGGTCTGACTTTAGTGGGGGATTCCATATGCTACCAAGTCCTCAGAGGAGCACCATTAAACCATCCACTTTCCTCATTAGAAACCTTAGAGCCGAATCTGAGGCTGGTCTAGATCCATTCCTGTCCTGACCTTGGGTCCTACGTGTCTGAACAAATACCCCTGAGACAGATGAAGGAACAGTAAGAGTAATTTCAAGTTTCATAAAAATGAACCATATTGCCAACATCCCCTTGGTCCCTAGAAGACCAAATGGTCATGGTATCCAGTTATTATTATTTCTGTATTAGTGGTAGAGAAACTGAGGCACAGAGAAGTAAAGGTCTACCCATATGGCTGTGTCAGAAATCAGCCTCACAGAAGTCATTTCTCCCCCTTTCTTGGTTCCATGAACGGCCCAGTTTCCCTCAGTCATCACAACACCAAGAATATGTTTTAATTAGCATAACGGGAAAGCTGAATTTTTTAAAAAATTACCTAATTGCCTTTAGACCTAAAATGACATTCATTCATTCATGCATACTGATTGCACTTCACTGGCACCTGTATATTAAAAATGACTATCACATATACACAAATACTTGAAAACCGAACCCGAATGGGATGAGCCACATCACCACATGATTTGCCCAAACGACTGTTAAAAATAGGTAGCATGTGGAAGTGTTCTAGCATTCTTTAGAGGACTGTCCATTGTCACCCCGATCCAGATCCCAGCCAGGAAAGGGGTGACCATGTTATGCTGAAAAACTCAGCACTCCCAGCATCACCCCCGCACCAAATATCAAAAGTATCTCCCTCTACTTAGGGACAAAATTCCAATTTTTTTTCCTTCGTAGCGCAAAGAATGTTCTAATATTTTGAGGCAAGTAAAGATATCACCATTCCAAAGTTCTGTTTCAGGGTACATAACCACCTGGCAACAAATTAATGTAGATTTTCCTGTGCTTTCCTGTGTTTTCATGGGCTATTTGTTTTCTTTTCTTCCCAGCCCCAGAACCGCCCCAAATTCTGCAGGAGCTCCAGCCTGTTACCGTGCAATCTGGCAAGCCCGCCCGCTTCTGTGCTGTGATATCCGGCAGACCACAGCCCAAAATTTCCTGGTACAAGGAAGAGCAGCTGCTTTCCACGGGTTTCAAGTGCAAATTCCTTCACGATGGGCAAGAGTACACACTTCTGCTCATTGAAGCCTTCCCAGAGGACGCGGCTGTCTATACCTGTGAAGCCAAGAATGACTATGGAATTGTCACTACCTCAGCATCGCTCTCTGTGGAAGGTACCTTGCTGCTTCTCAGCTTAAAGTAAAACCTAAGAAACCCGCTTTTGCCTCCTCCCAGGGCATTTAAAAATACAACTTGGAGCTCCTAAAAGTAGATTGCTACCTAACTTGGAAACTTTGAAAGGGCTCCACTGCCAGATAAATTAAGAGAAATCTGCATGCTTCATTCTGTGAGGTCTGTAGGCTGACTTACTCCTGACAAGTCTGTGGTCCCTTCCTTTAGTTCCAGAAGTTGTGTCTCCTGATCAGGAAATGCCAGTTTATCCTCCTGCCATCGTCACCCCACTTCAGGACACTGTCACTTCTGAGGGGCGGCCAGCCCACTTTCAATGCAGAGTTTCTGGAACAGGTAGGTTTACAAGCAAAGGTAGAGTTGCTAATATTTAAAAAGAATGATGTGAGGAAAAGGTTTTCTTACGTCTCATGCATAATTTGAAGTTTCATGGGCATCTTGCAGAAGACTTACTTGGATTATTGAATTGAGAATTAGATCAGTGTTTTCCGCTACTGGACTGTACACCTAAAAATGGTTAAGGTGATAAATTTTATGTTATGTGTTTTTTTAAACTACAATTTAAAAAAGAATGAGTTCAGTGTTTTTCAATGTTTTAAACTTGAAAAATGTCATATTTTCTTTATGATTGTAGTTACACTTCTGTTATCTCTTGAAAAAATATGACAAAACCTACAATTATTATTAGATTAATTATAGTGGCATCTACATATGTTTTAAGAGTCCATTTATATGTAAGACGTTGTTCAGTCTATGGACAGTGCTTGTGTGAAAAGCCATATCCCTTTGGAAGGTGGTATCCTGTAGTGGACAAAACTGGGGGTGTTATGATCAGAGAGGTTGGATTTGAGTCTTGGCTCCACTCTGTGACCTTCGGCAAACCTGATTTCTCTGACCTTCGGCAAACACCTGATTTCTCTGGTTCTCTTTCCCTCGTGAATAAAGTGAGGATAATATTGCATTCAGTCTTAGAATGTACATTTCATGAGGGCAGGGATTCTGTCTTAGTACCGAGAACATGGTGCCTGAAAAGCAGTAGCTACTAGAAGGAAAGCTCTGTGAAAGCAAGGGTGGATACTTGTCCTAGAATAGCTCCATACATAGTAGATACTCGGTAAGTAATTGTTGATCGGACAAAAGAATGCTTGTTAAATGGCTGATATCAATCGCTTCAGATCATTGTCATGATTATGTCAGCTAACCCACATCAGCACATATCGCAGCGGCCCTCATACAGTAATCCCTCCATCTGTTAGCTGTTATGATTTTTAATTGGTGCATATTTCCCGGAACCACCAGCCCCTCCCCTCACCCCAGGAGTCTGACCTTAGTAGAATGAGACAAAATGTTTACAGCGCATTTCTAGCCAATTATAATTGTAGACCTACCTCACACAGGGACAGGGTAAATCAACCTTATCCCGAATGAAAATCACTCCCCCATTTGCTTGACTGTTGTATACCACCACAAAGGGAAATTCTCCAAGCTCGGGCATCTCACAGCACTCCTAATAAACGTTTGTTTTGCTTATTGTGCTTCTCGCATTGGGTTATGGCCCAGTCTCTACCTTGCCAAGAGCCGTTTTCTTAAGCAAGTTAGTATTTCAGTTGGGCTTCTATCACCTAAGGATTTCCTCCTCTGGGATGGAGATGCTGATCTAGAAACCAAATAGACCTGTTTGATTTTATGAGCATAATTAAAGGATATGAGGTATATAAAGCACTTACAGGCATGGCTAGCAAGTGACTGGTGCTCAATACATTAATTTTATTACAACCATTGAGAGGAGTTATAGAAACATAAAAGTCTGGTATTGGGTGACCAACATAGATAAATACTATAGACTTTGTGACTTCAGAGCATGGTATTTGAAAAATGCCAAATATTAAGAAATGAGGACTGATTCGGTGATATCCTACTAAGAAGAAAAATGCATTTTAATATCAAATTCACTAAAGCCATACTAAAGAATTTATCCATTCATTGAATTTTTAGAGGAACTTTTTCAAATAAACATATGTATATGGATTATCTAAAGTAGTAGTCTTAACTATATTTGCATAATGCTCTTTAGTTTATAAGTCATTTTATAGTTTGCCTTTAAGGCATTGCAAACATACATTTGAAGCTCTCTACAAGACTCCAATTGGGGTAGAAAAAGAAAAATATCTTTTCAATGTGACTGATGTCCTTAAATATTTGAATGGACTTTATAAATTCATGTGATCATTAACTCTCTATGTGTGGTAATATTAATACACATACAGAGGTTTTAGAACCCTTTCATAAATGTATTTTCTATATGACAAAAATTAAATTCACTGAATAAATGCCTTTTTAAAATAAAAGCTCACCATATCACGTTTCATGCCCCTCAGACTGAAAATATTCACACAGCTTCCCTTAAGAAAGTAAGTGCAGCTCTGCTTTCTACAAATTGGGAAAAAAATATGAATCTGCAGAGGCCCCAGTCTCATGTTTTTGGGAACTCAGTACTTGCTGAAGCATGGAGCGTGGTCCTGAGCAATCTGGTGGTGCTTTTGTTAAGTGGAAATGTTATCTGTTGAAGGTCTCTGGTGCCACCTACTGGTGGAAGAGAAGTTTGGAAAAGTAGAATTTTAAAACTTGTAGTAAAGCTAGCTTTTTGCTAGTGCTCATTCTATAAATAATGGTCAGTATCATTTGGTGGCTTACAGAGTGGCAGCTAGCTAAGTGAGATGATAAATAATTAGTTTAGCAATGAGGAATGCCCACTGTTCATTTAAGCTACCAACATCTGTGTTCCTGCTATTGAGACATTATACTAGGTTCTAGGGATGCCAGGACTTGTCTCTTGCCTTCATGGAGCTCAGTGTGTAGATGAGGAGACGCGCATGCACAGCTAGATCCCAAGGTTGTAAGTGCTGTAACAGCCCACCTACTCAGTGCTCTCTGTCTGGGAGAGAGCTGGAGAAAGAAGCACAGACAGCACATTGAAGAATTAATAGGCTCATGAGCACAGTCGTGCTCCAGGCAGAGAACAACATTTACAAAGTCATAAAAGCTTGCCAGAACACTCCATGTGCTGGCAACAAGTGGTTTAAGTATGGTTGGAAAGTGATGTAATGAGTGGACGAAAAGCTAGAAAAGAAGGCAAGGGCCAGATCCTAAAGTGTTGGTATTCTGTGCTTAGGACTTTAGATTTTATCTTGTTTACTTTGAGGAGCCACTGAGAGATTTTGAAACCCCTGGGTAACATGATCAGGTTTTCTTTTTAGAAACAGCACTCTGATCATGAAAGGAGGAATGGACAGATGTGGGAGGTGAGGCTGAAGGTAACGGACCAGCAGAGAGGCTATCATATTATAATAGGCTTGGAAAGTGTTGACAACTGAGTCAAGAGAAAGATGGGGGTAGATTGTGCAAGAGTCCAGGAGGTAGAATGAACGAGACTCAGGGACCAAATACAATGGAGTGGTGGGGGTGAGGAACTGGGGCAGTGGGGTGGCCTCACAGAAGCCATGAGAGGCCAGTGACTGACACAGATAGTGGCAGCGCAGTCAGAAGTACCAAGTCCATTACCAAGACAGGTCTTGCCCTTTAGCTCATTTATTATTGGCAATTCATGCCTGTCCTCCTGCTTCACTCAATTCACCAAAGGAAGAAGTTGTCAGGAAGAATAAGCAGGGAACCGTGTGAGGGAGAGAGAGTACCAAACTCTCCATCCTTCCCTTTCCATTGATGTTTAAACAAACAAACCAAGTATTTGTAGGATGACTTTTACATCCCATGTGATGATGGTATTACTTGTATATCCTATGGCCCTGTTTATTAGGTAAGTTATTGCTGATCCCTTGTGATGTTAGACATTCTCGCTTTAATGACTGACTTGTGCCTGTGGTTTATGAAGCCCTTTCCTCTGTGTATGTCATTGAATTCACACAGCAATTTTATAGCCCATGAATAGCCTATGAATTATCATGCATCTTATTTTACAAATGAGAAGACTGGTCCAGAGATTAACTGACATGTCTAAGGTCACAAAGCTCGTAAATTGTAGTGTCAGGATTCCATTTCCTACCTTACCTTGCTACCTAAGGAAGTAAAAAGCTTTGTTTTTTTAAAAGGGGAACTTGTAGTTTATAACTACCACCCTAGTGGGAAGCAGGGGAATATTCATAAGCCAATATTTATGCAACAGTGCAGACAAAACTAGAGGATTGGACTATTAGCAGATCCCCATGGGTGGTATTGAGAAAAGGAAGTAATATAGTGACCACATTCCAAAAACAAGATGGCTTCTGATTTTTGGCTTTTAAAACAAGTAACTAAATTTGAATCCACGCTTGACTTACAGGGCTATTGCTTTAGTGGAAGTATAATATTTTTTAAAGTACACATCATCTTAAACTGTAACAACATAGTAATATTTATCCTTGATTGGGGGTTTTTATTTTCTATCATTTTACGATGGTTCAAATCCTTGTGTGGAAAGAGCTACGTTTTTTTTTAAATTTAATTTTATTTATTTTTTTATACAGCAGGTTCTTCTTAGTCATCAATTTTATGCACATCAGTGTATACATGTCAATCCCAATCGCCCAATTCATCACACCACCAGCAATTCATCACACCCCCCTGCGGCTGTCCCCCCTTGGTGTCCATATGTTTGTTCTCTACATCTGTGTCTCAACTTCTGCCCTGCAAACTGGTTCATCTGTACCATTTTTCTAGCTGCCACATACATGCGTTAATATACGATATTTGTTTTTCTCTTTCTGACTTACGTCACTCTGTATGACAGTCTCTAGATCCATCCATGTCTCAACAAATGACCCAATTTTGTTCCTTTTTATGGCTGAGTAATATTCCATTGTATATATGTACCACAACTTCTTTATCCATTTGTCTGTTGCTGTGCATTTAGGTTGCTTCCATGACCTGGCTATGGTAAATAGTGCTGCAATGAACGTGTCTTTTTGAATTATGGTTTTTTCGGGTATATGCCCAGTAGTGGGATTGCTGGATCATATGGTAATTCTATTTGTAGATTTTTAAGGAACCTCCATACTGTTCTCCATAGTGGTTGTATCAATTTACATTCCCACCAACAGTGCAAGAGGGTTCCCTTTTCTCCAAACCCACTCTAGCATTTGTTGTTTGTAGATTTTCTGATGATGCCCATTCTAACTGGTGTGAGGTGATGCCTCATTGTAGTTTTGATTTGCATTTCTCTAATAATTAGTGATGTTGAGCAGCTTTTCATGTGCTTCTTGGCCATCTGTATGTCTTCTTTGAAGAAGTGTCTATTTAGGTCTTCTGCCCCTTTTTGGATTGGGTTGTTTGTTTCTTTAATATTGAGCTGCATGAGCTGTTTATATATCTTGGAGTTTAATCCTTTGTCCGTTGATTCGCTTGCAAATATTTTCTCCCATTCTGAGGGCTGTCTTTTCATCTTGTTTATGGTTTCCTTTGCTGTGCAAAAGCTTTTAAGTTTCATTAGGTCCCATTTGTTTATTTTTGTTTTTATTTCTATTACTCTAGGAGGTGGATCAAAAAAGATCTTGCTGTGATTTATGTCAAAGAGTGTCCTTCCTATGTTATCCTCTAAGAGTTTTATAGTGTCCGGTCTTACATTTAGGTCTCTAGTCCACTTTGAGTTTATTTTTATGTATGGTGTTAGGGAGTGTTCTAATTTCATTCTTTTGCATGTAGCTGTCCAGTTTTCCCAGAACCGCATATTGAAGAGTCTGTCTTTTCTCCATTGCATATCCTTGCCCCCTTTGTCATAGATTAGTTGACCATAGGTGCGTGGGTTTATCTCTGGGCTTTCTATCCTGTTCCATTGATCTATATTTCAGTTTTTTTGCCAGTACCATATTGTCTTGATTACTGTAGCTTTGTAGTATAATCTGAAGTCAGGGAGTCGGATTCCTCCAGCTCCGTTTTTTTCCCTCAAGACTGCTTTGGCTATGCGGGGTCTTTTGTGTCTCCATACAAATTTTAAGATTTTTTGTTCTAGTTCCACAAAAAATGCCATTGGTAATTTGATAGATAATGCATTGAATCTGTAGATTGCTTTGGATAGTATAGTCATTTTCACAATATTGATTCTTCCAATCCAAGAGCATAATATCTCTCTCCATCTATTTGTATCATCTTTAATTTCTTTCATCAGTGTCTTATAGTTTTCTGTATACAGGTCTTTTGTCTCCCTAGGTAGGTTTATTCCTAGGTATTCTTTTTGTTCCAGTGGTGAATGGGAGTGTTTTCTTAAATTCTCTTTCAGATTTTTCATCATTAGTGTATAGGAATGCAAGAGATTTCTGTGCATACATTTTGTATCCTGCAACTTTACCAAATTCATTGATTAGCTCCAGTAGTTTTCTGGTGGCATTTTTAGGATTCTCTATGTATAGTATGTCATCTGCAAACAGTGACAGTTTTACTCTTCTTTTCCAATTTGTATTCCTTTTATTTCTTTTCCTTCTCTGATTGCCATGGCTAGGACTTCCAAAACTATGTTGAATAATAGTGGTGAGAGTGGACATCCTTGTCTTGTTCCTGATCTTAGAGGAAATGCTTTCAGTTTTTCACCATTGAGAATGATGTTTGCTGTGTGTTTGTCGTATATGGCCTTTATTATGTTGAGGTAGGTTCCCTCTATGCCCACTTTCTGGAGAGTTTTTATCATAAATGGGTGTTGAATTTTGTCAAAAGCTTTCTCTGCATCTATTGAGATGATCATATGGTTTTTCTTCTTCAGTTTGTTAATATGGTGTATCACATTGATTGATTTGCATATATTGAAGAATCCTTGCATCCCTGGGATAAATCCCACTTGATCACAGTGTATGATCCTTTTAATGTGTCATTGGATTCTGTTTGCTAGTATTTTGTTGAGGATTTTTGCATCTATATTCATTTGTGATATTGGTCTGTAATGTTCTTTTTTTGTAGTATCTTTGTTTTGTATCGGTGTGATGGTGGCCTCATAGAATGAGTTTGGGAGTGTTCCTTCCTCTGCAATTTTTGGAAGAGTTTGAGAAAGATGGGTGTTAGCTCTTCTCTAAATGTTTGATAGAATTCACCTGTGAAGCCATCTGGTCCTGGACTTTTGTTTGTTGGAAAATTTTTAATCACAGTTTCAATTTCATTACTTGTGATTAGTCTGTTCATATTTTCTATTTTTCCTGGTTCAGTCTTGGAAGGTTCTACCTTTCTAAGAATTTTTCCATTTCTTCCAGATTGTCCATTTTATTGGCATAGAGTTGCTTGTAGTAGTCTCTTAGGATGCTTTGTATTTCTGTGGTGTCTGTTGTAACTTCTCCTTTTTCATTTCTGATTTTATGGATTTGAGTCCTCTCCCTCTTTTACTTGATGAGTCTGGCTAATGGTTTATCAATTTTGTTTATCTTCTCAAAGAACCAGCTTTTAGTTTTATTGATCTTTGCTATTGTTTTCTTTGTTTCTATTTCATTTATTTCTGCTCTGATATTTATGATTTCTTTCCTTCTGCTAACTTTGGGTTTTGTTTGTTCTTCTTTCTCTAGTTCCTTTAGGTGTAAGTTTAGATTGTTTATTTGAGATTTTTCTTGTTTCTTGAGGTAGGCTTGTATAGCTATAAACTTCCCTCTTAGAACTGCTTTTGCTGCATCCCATAGGTTTTTGATCGTCTAGTTTTCATTGTCATTTGTCTCTAGGTATTTTTTGATTTCCTCTTTGATTTCTTCAGTGATATCTTGGTTATTTAGTAATGTATTGTTTAACCTCCATGTGTTTGTGTTTTTTACATTTTTTCCCCTCTAATTCATTTCTAATCTCACAGCATTGTGGTCAGAAAAGATGCTTCATATGATTACAATTTCCTTAAATTTACTGAGGCTTGATTTGTGACCCAAGATGTGGTCTATCCTGGAGAATCTTCTGTGCGCACTTGAGAAGAAAGTGTAATCTGCTGTTTTTGGATGGAATATCCTATAAATATCAATTAAATCTATCTAGTCTGTTGTGTCATTTAAAGCTTCTGTTTCCTTATTTATTTTCATTTTGGATGATCTGTCCATTGGTGTAAGTGAGGTGTTAAAGTCCCCCCCTATTATTGTGTTACTGTCGATTTCCTCTTTTCTAGCTGTTAGCAGTTGCCTTATATATTGAGGTGCTTGTATGTTGGGTGCATATATATTTATAATTGTTATATCTTCTTCTTGGATTGATCCCTTGATCATTATGTAGGGTCCTTCCTTGTCTCTTGTAACATTCTTTATTTTAAAGTCTATTTTATCTGATATGAGTATTGCTACTCCAGCTTTCTTTTGATTTCCGTTTGCATGGAATATCTTTTTCCATCCCCTCACTTTCAGTCTGTATGTGTCCCTAGGTCTGAAGTGGGTCTTTTGTAGACAGCATATAGATGGGTCTTGTTTTTGTATCCATTTAGCAAACCTGTGTCTTTTGGTTGGAGCATTTAATCCATTCATGTTTAAGGTAATTATCAATATGTATGTTCCTATGGCTGTTTTCTTAATTGTTTTGGGTTTGTTTTTGTAGGTCCTTTTCCTCTCTTGTGTTTCCCACTTAGAGAAGTTCCTTTAGCATTTGTTGTAGAGCTGGTTTGGTGGTGCTGAATTCTCTTAGCTTTTGCTTGTCTGTAAAGTTTTTGATTTCTCCTTCGAATCTGAATGAGATCCTTGCCGGGTAGAGTAATCTTGGTTGTAGGTTCTTCCCTTTCATCACTTTAAGTATTTCATGCCACTCCCTTCTGGCTTGTAGAGTTTGTGCTGAGAAATCAGCTGTTAACCTTATGGGAGTTCCCTATGTTATTTGTCATTTTTCCCTTGCTGCTTTGAATAATTTTTCTTTGTCTTTATTTTTTGCCAATTTGATTACTATGTGTCTCGGCATGTTTCTCCTTGTGTTTATCCTGTATGGGACTCACTGCCCTTCCTGGACTTGGGTGGCTCTTTCCTTTCCCATGTTAGGAAAGTTTTCGACTATAATCTCTTCAAATATTTTCTCTGGTCCTTTCTCTCTTTCTTCTCCTGCTGGGACCCCTATAATGCGAATGTTGTTGCACTTAATGTTGTCCCAGTGGTCTCTTAGGCTCTTCACTCTTCACTTCTTTTCATTCTTTTTTCTTTGTTCTTTTCCACAGCAGTGAATTCCACTGTTCTGTCTTCCAGGTCACTTATCCGTTCTTCTGCCTCAGTTATTCTGCTCTTGATTCCTTCTAGTGTAGTTTTCATTTCAGTTATTGTATTGTTCATCTCTGTTCGTTTGTTCTTTAATTCTTCTAGGTCTTTGTTAAACATTTCTTGCATCTTCTCGATCTTTGCCTCCATTCTTTTTCCGAGGTCCTGGATCATCTTCACTGTCATTATTCTGAATTCTTTTTCTGGAAGTTTGCCTATCTCCACTTCATTTAGTTGTTTTCCTGGGGTTTTATCTTGTTCCTTCATCTGGTACATAGCCCTCTGCCTTTTCATCTTGTCTGTCTTTCTGTGAATGTGTTTTTTGTTCCACAGGCTACAGGATTATAGTTCTTCTTGCTTCTGCTGTCTGTCCTCTGGTGGATGAGGCTATCTAAGAGGCTTGTGTACGTTTCCTGATGGGAGGGACTGGTGGTGGGTAGAGCTGACTGTTGCTCTGGTGGGCAGAGCTCAGTAGAACATTAATCCGCTTGACTGCTGATGGGTGGGGCTGGGTTCCCTCCCTGTTGGTTGTTTGGCCTGAGTTAACCCAACACTGGAGCCTACCTGGGCTCTTTGGTGGGGCTAATGACAGACTCTGGGAGGGCTCACGCCAAGGAGTACTTCCCAGAACTTCTGCTGCCACTGTCCTTGTCCCCACATTGACCCACAGCCACCCCCGCCTCTGCAGTAGACCCTCCAACACTAGCAGGTAGGTCTGGTTCAGTCTTCCATGGGGTCACTGCTCCTTCCCTGGGTCCCGATGCACACACTACTTTGTGTGTGCCTCCAAGAGTGGAGTCTCTGTTTCCCCCCAGTCCTGTCAAAGTCCTGCATTCAAATCCCACTAGGCTTCAAAGTCTGATTCTCTAGGAATTCCTCCTCCTGTTGCTGGACCCCCAGGTTGGGAAGCCTGACGGGGGGCTCAGAACCTTCACTCCAGTGGGTGGACTTCTGTGGTATAAGTGTTCTCCAGTCTGTGAGTCACCCACCCAGCAGTTATGGGATTTGATTTTACTGTGATTGCGCCCCTCCTACCATCTCATTGTGGCTTCTCCTTTGTCTTTGGATGCCCATATCTTTTTTGGTGAATTGCAGTGTCTTCCTGTCGATGATTGTCCAGCAGCTAGTTGTAATTCTGGTGTTCTCACAGGAGGGAGTGAGAACACCTCCTTCTACTCTGCCATCTTGGTTCCTACTCGCTAGTTTTATTATTATTTATTATTACTCCTACTTTGAGAAAAGCCAAATATATCTAGGATGCCCATATTCCATGACTCTTTCCATTTTAAAAATTTTCTGTTGTGCTGGGAACTTCCAATGCTTGCCTACTGGTAACAAAATAATAGAGATTTTTCTCTTCATCCTTTAAGGGTGTCTCTTTTAGACCTTATGGAATGTTCATCTTCTCAGGTCTGTTTTTGATGGGTCTTTCTGCCTAACCAGAGTGCAGATTTTCCTCACTCCTTGTCTCAGTAGGTAACCACAATCTCAGATCAAACCCTTTATGATGACTGTTTCTCAGGACAGTCTTTTTCTCATTTGACTGAATATGTCAAAACCTCATCTTTGCTTCCATAGCATGACATGCAAATGGTTAAAAAGAATATAACTAAAATTGTAAAATTTCAAACATTATAACCCATCTATAAGTTGGATTTTTCTAGAATCATGTTTCCTTTTAAAAATTAAAAGAAATTATATAAGATCAGATGTGGCATGCCCAAAAGAAAAGTATAATGTTATTTAGATAAATATAAAATTAGTCACTAATATAGTCAATATTGTGTTTGCAGGTAAATAAAAATATCCACTTGTTGCAGTGATTTAAAGATCCTCTTCCTTTCACGTTACAGATCTAAAAGTGTCTTGGTACAGCAAAGACAAGAAAATCAAGCCATCTCGGTTCTTTAAAATGACTCAGTTTGAAGACACTTACCAACTGGAAATTGCTGAAGCTTTTCCAGAAGATGAAGGAATTTATACTTTTGTTTCTAGTAATGCTGTAGGTCAAGTATCAAGCACAGCCACTTTGAGACTGGAAGGTACAGTAAAACAACTTTAAGAACCACATTTAAATACGGATCTAATCTCACAATATCAGTAACAAATCACTAAGGATTTCACGTAAATCATTGTTGGTCCTATCATTCTCTTAATGTGACTAATTGTTCCCATGTTATATGTGACGATCTCGCTTTTCAGTTACCCCTTCTCATTATGAATCACAAACCATCGTTTTTTATTTTGCCCTGCTTTGTCTCCATAGAATTTTGTAATGTGTTGCTCTCATCATCAGCTTTCATGCTTCCTGATCAGCCTGTATCAGAATGGGGAAAAATATGCTAAAGAATTAGATAGATTTGTTTTCTCATCTGGCTAGGATGCAAATTCTAAAAAAAAATGTTTTTAAATCTAAGAGTGTTACCATCCCACCATTGTACTGACACAATTCTGATTTCACAGAAGCTACAGTGGGTGATTTCAGGTCTGTACACAAGGTGGATGTGTTTACTGTGATTCAAAGAATGCCTGGGGGTTGAGGGGCTCCACTGTATGATAGTTTAACATCTCTGTTACTTGGGGCTCTTCAGCTGCAATCAGAAACACTTCCTCAGTATCGGGGTGGGGGGCACTTTGATTCAAAATGAGATAGTATTTTTATTTTTTTTTATTTTTTATTTATTTATTTATTTTTTTTTTTTGCGGTACGCGGGCCTCTCACTGTTGTGGCCTCTCCCATTGCGGAGCACAGGCTCCGGATGCGCAGGCCCAGCGGCCATGGCTCACGGGCCCAGCCGCTCCGCGGCATGTGGGATCCTTCCGGACCGGGGCACGAACCTGTGTCCCCTGCACCGACAGGCGGATGCTCAACCACTGCGCCACCAGGGAAGCCCGAGATAGTATTTTTATAGAATCAGGCTGTTTTTCCTGAGCTAAATTAGTCTCTGTAATATTAAGCATATACAAATACATAAAGAGTTAGGGCAACTTTTGCTTTTTTCCTTGATTTTAAACACTTATTATAATAACCAGAGGTTTTCTTAATAATCAATGTAGTGTGGTTTACAAAAAAGAAAAGCTGGTTTGACAACCAGAGGGAAAAAAATAACAACAGAAAACAAGAATACCTAAACTGAACTGCATACTCCACAACTGCCTTCACACGCAATGTAGTGAAGTTCCTTAGACTAGTTATGTCTCAGCATGTTTGTCTGGAAAATGGAAGGGAGCTTGTGTGTCTTTGAATCAATGTGTGTATGTAGTGACATACGCTGACAAGGCATCAGGATTGGTCTGGATTCTAGTTCACCATGGAAATTTACAACAGATCTGTAGACAACTCCCAGTAAGTTCTGGTTTCAGTGCAGGGTAAGACATTAAAGGTTGGCATGCTTCTTTTCAGGATTTAGCAAACTTGAAGAAGTTACATCAGACTCTCAATGGCATGTCTCTTCGTCAGTTTCATTTAAGAAGGAGCCCCTTGGCCAAAAGCCCATCTTCATCCAGCCTCTGTCAAGCCTCAGGGTGCACAGCGGGGAGACAGTCAGATTCCATGCCAGGGTTTCTGGCATTCCCAAGCCAGAAATCCAGTGGTTGCATAACCAGCAACCAATTCTACCAACAAAAGATGTAGTTTTCCATTTTGAGGAGTCCACAGGCATGGCTTTAATGCTTATAGTTGATGCTTACTCAGAGCATGCCGGGCAGTACTCTTGCAAAGCAGCCAATAGTGCTGGGGAAGCCATTTGCGCAGCTATACTCACAGTGACTCCAAAAGGTAAAGAAAGCCTGGCTTGCTTCAAAGACTTTGATCTGCTGCATGCCTCCTACTCCCACTGTTACTAATGAGAGTCTCTGCTGTGTGTCTTGGTGCATATTGTGGTCGGTCCATAATTTATTAACAAAGTAACACCCAGGTGCCCCTAAGTCCTCAATTATAGTTAAACCAGTGTACTTTAAATCTCGCTGAAGTATGTGTTCTGGGCATTACACTAGTTATTATTTGGCTAGGCATCAACTTTGCTTGACATTTTTACTTTTCTAAACAGCATCTCATCATTGCATCATTAATGATTTATTTGCTACATATTTTTGATAAAGTATATGGTGGAGGGAGGACAAATGATATCCCGAATGGAGTCAGAAAAAAAGAGGGAGCTGCTATGTCATTCTGGATAGCTGCAATGACAACAAAAAGAAGGAAGCAGATACTGTATGGCATCCGCATGAGCCTTCATCATCCATCCATCACTGGATCACTGGGAATGAATTTTCTTTTGTGTCACCCTGACATCCTGGAGCACACTGCATCTGGCATGCTGCTTCCAAGTAACAGTGATGTCTTTCATCTTCATCTTCCATGCCATTTTATGTTACTAACCTAGCCAGGTGACAAAGCTTAGATCCTAATGTTCTTTTCTTTTTCTTGTCACTTGATCGTACAGTGCAAGCCCTAGCTAGGCAAAGTTCTGGGGAAAATGTAAGAGAGTCCACCAAGTCCCAGGCAGTGGCAGATTCCTGTTTCACAAAGCAGGAGAGCAAAATATCCCAAAGCGAAATTAAGTCATTTCAAGGATCATCATATGAATATGAATTTCAGGTTTTTGAAGGTGTATCTCAAAGTTCTGCCCACACAACTGCATCCATTCGAGATGTAGAGTTGCACCATACTGCATCCCTTTCACAAATTGCAGAAAGCACTGAGTTAACTGAGAAATGTGCTGAAGAGCCAATGGATGAAGCACCAAGGATTCTCCTGCATCTTCAGGACCTCTCTGTAAAGTGCGGCGACACGGCTCAATTCCTCTGTGTTTCAGAAGAACCTTCCGTTGACGTAACCTGGACTCATGAAGGTGTAAGGATAGAGGAATCTAAGAGAGCAAAGCAGTCACAAAATGGCAATACTCAGTTACTTACCATATGTGACGTTCAGCTGGTAGACCAAGGATTGTACAGCTGCGTTGTCCACAATGAGTACGGAGAGAAGACGACATCAGCAGTACTAAGAGTAGAAGGTGGTTATTTGATATTTAGCTCTGACTTGCTTCATTTCATCCTCATCGCTTTATGCAGCTTTTCCATCATGCAGATTGAATCAATGAATATATTAAATAGAATACACTTAAATTAGCACTCTGTTCATAAATGACTTATGAAAGTCAGCCAAAGTCGTTGGCCAGACTTAAGAACATGTAACTTTCCAGTCTAGATTCAAGGAAGTTTAACTTTCAAATCTGAGTTCAGGAAGTTAAGCTTTGTTTCGTATGTGCTCTTTTTTCTAATACTTACCAAATGTGCCACCTAGGAAGTGTAGCAAAGAAGGTTCAGATGTTAGAGTTCATCATGTGTTTATTGAGTATTTATTATTGTGCCTGGCACTGTCTGGACCAAAATTAGTAGTCTTTAGATACTTCTCAATAAATGCTGCTGCTTTATAGTCTCAGATCCTCCCAGAATTGTAGAATTATCTCACAGCAAGATCATTATTTTTGTTGTTATTGTGCTTGATTCACCACTGTGTCTGGAAGGGGCACAAATATATTTGGGCAAAGGTTAACTTCTTCCTTCCCTCCATGGACTTTCTTCCTGGATGCTAATAAAATGAGAAAAGTATTCTTCAGTTACTAGAAGCCTGTGCTGTGTGTCTGCAGCAAAAGACCTTCACTGAATCCCATGGAGGGAAGCTGGTGGAAGAAGTTTAGGCATCTCCAGGGGTCTGTGGAGAGCTGTGGCCTCTAGCTCTTCCCTGATCTGGCCATGTTACTGTTCAGGCGTCAGAGATGAGCGGGGGCAATACAGTGCTGTGCGCACGGCCATCTCTGCACTGAATTTTGAGATAGATTCATTAATTCACTTAACGTATCTGCAATCCTCACTCACCAAAAGGAGGATTTGCTTTTTCTTAATCTGACATTTTGGTCTATAGCTATTTCTGATTAATTTTCAAAGCCCGAGAAAGGAATAGCTCAAGAACTGAGGTCTAATTAAGCAAATTAGGTAGAAAATTCCACCATCCAGAAAGCTGACCCTCAGTTTCACCATAGCTGCTGGCTAGCACAGTAATCACACAAGAAACTATGTATCTGGAGGCGTTGTCCACAAGTCACGTAGGTGTCAACTGTGACGGTTTCCGCAGCAAGATAATTGGGAACTGGTGTGTTGCGGAGGTGGGAGAAATGTAGGTCTTTCAACTCGCTTCCTAAAGAACCTAGTGCCCTAGGACAGTGCTTCATCATCATGTTCCCAGAGTGGATTTGAGCTGGACATTTTTGCCTCAGGATTTCCAGTTCACTCAGTTCCAACAATTATATTATTAAAATGTTCCTGGTGCGTGAGCATTTTTTTTTTCCCTTGGGAAGTCCAGACTGCCTTACTTAAGAAAATTAAAAGAGAAGCCACTTTTCAGTGTTTGAAGAGTGAAGGATCAGGCACAGTTATCTAATTATCTAATATAGGCCAGTCTTTATCTGTTCCTCTTCGATTTGGGCCTAATAATTTTACATAGGCTAGTTATCCATGAAAATCAGGTAGGAATGTGAACCCCCATAAGTCTGTTTGAGTAGAGTTCTTATGTGTGTAGTAAGCATAGATATATCCTAGTTTGGGGACTAATGTGCTGCTTTCCCTCTCATCCTAATGACATTCCATCTTCTCTAAATTCCACGTGTGTTTTACTCTTACAAACACAACTAATTTATTCCTTTTCCAAACTTTATTCTTACCTAGCAAAAGAATCGCAAACCAGACCACTTAACAAAATTACCCTTGGTTCAGTCACTAAACGTATTAAAACACTCAAAGAGTCCCAAATTAAAACAACCCATGAAGTAAAGAGAGCATCGTCAAAGAAAACATCAAGTTTGTCAGTAACTTCATGCCAAAGACCACAAGGAACTGAGAAGCCAGGGCGGCAAGCACACTGACTTGTGTCACACAGACGGGAGAATGAGAGTGTTACCGGAGCACCTGCTTTCTCTGAAACCACCCAGAGACAATTGTGTCTAAAGGCTGTGACTTTTCCTTATGTAATAAAAGTAATTTTGAGTTGAGGACTCTTTGTTCTGCTCTTTAACATATAATTGGACTTTGCGTGAAGTTTTAAAGGTGGTTCAAATCAAAGGAGTATTTACTAGCAGAAAACTCTTAATTCTGCAGGGAAAGCTGAGAATGGCCCTCAGTTAAAACTGGCAAGTTAGAAAGTGCATGTTCCTTCTAAATGTGATTTCATCTCCTAGCAAGTAGTCAGTCAACAAGACATTAAAAAAGAAATATTCCTTTTGTTTGTGGATTGCTTTTCTCAGTGCATGTAAAAGGCATGGGGAATTGTGGAACTAAAAGTGGAAATTTCAAAGAGAACCTAAAATAAAAATGTTTTAAAATCTTTCATCATTGTCATGTACTTTATCAGCTCATTGATTTGTTTGGCATGGATTTTGGGGGGTGCATTTGGGGGATGTAGTTTTCTATTATAGTAAAGAGAAAATTGTAATTGTATGAATCATGAATTGAGGCAGAAAGTACATGGAATTAATCATGAAAATCTCTTGTTTTTGAAATTCTAGCTCCTGAATCAATGTTGCATGAGCAGATTGAGATGGAGATGAAAGGTATGGTTATATTGAATATGAGATTTAAATAGAAATTCTGAAGGATTAATAGAATCCTTGAGCTGCCTTCTGTTAGTAGTATTGAGAAAAATGACATAGATGTACAAATATATCTCTTACAGTATATATTACTGTGTTGCATGCCTGGTTTAGTATGCTGATAGTTACATGCATTTCACAGTAATTTGTTTTATGGTAATTTAAAATCTTATATTTAAAATTCATCAGCCATAATCAACTTCATGTTTGTAGCCATTTTCAAAAGCGTGTATCAGAAAAGGTTGTCATCGTAATGCATGAAATCATGAACTAGAAGTTTGTTTTCAAAATCACAGTGAATTAAATTGAACAATAACCTAGCTGTCATTCTCAGAATGCAACATCATGAATGAATTATCATTGAGACGCTTTTTTATTTAGGGTGTGTGAAAATGTTACATTCCCATTCTGGTTTATACTTCATGCACATACATCATTTTAACATTGATATGTCTCTTACACTGGCTTGCAGATAGCTGCCTTATGTGATCCTTATTGCCTGCTTTTCTTTGCATAACATGGTGACTTTATGGCTGTATTAGTTCGAATAAACGCCTTCTCATTTTATTTTATTTTAGCTAATCATTTATGGTTATAGTTCTTGTATATATATTTTAAATAGTTAATTCTCCAAAAATACAATAATTTAATCTATAATCAAAAGGATCAGAAAGGGCGTTTATTCCACTCTCTCTGCAAGTCAGGTAAGATTTTCCTCTTAGCCATCAAAAGAACAGTTTTCCTGCTCTCAAAACAAATATGCACAGGAACATGTTATTTTGAAATGCATTTTTGCTTGTTCAAGAAGAAATTTCAGCAGTTTGAAGAAAAGACCAGACAACGAACGATTTTCGTGTCAGAATCTTTTAAACAGAGCATGGTGTTGCGTTTATTCGAACAAATATGGTGAGTGAAATTTTTTATGGATTTGTGAGAATCTGTAGCATGCACTTTATTTCATTTCCTATTTTGCAATTTCATTTATTTTCAACTTTTTCAAATACTATGGAAAATAGTAAAATGCTTTATAATTGAACTTTTTTTCAGAATTGTTCTCTGAGGAAGCATCTGAACATTCAGAAAGAGATACCCATGTTGCCTTCTCAGATTCTGAAGACATAGACCACAGCTCCATGGCTGCTAAAAGATATGCAAGTAGAATATCATCTACAAGCTCCTGGCCCAAATATTTCAAGCCTTCTTTTACCCAAAAGCTTATGTTTAAATATGTTTTCGAGGGTGAACCTGTTGTTTTTACATGTAGATTAATTGCCTGTCCAACTCCAGAAATGACTTGGTTTCATAACAATCGACCTATCCCAACAGGTCTTCGGCGGGTTATAAAAACAAAGAGTGATTTACATCATCACTCTTCCAGCTTAGAGGTTAAAAGGGTCCAAGACAGAGATACTGGAAGTTACAGATTATTAGCAATTAATAGTGAAGGGTCTGCTGAATCAACTGCATCGTTGCTTGTTATTGAAAAAGGGCAAGATGAGAAATATTTAGAATTTCTGAAAAGGGCAGAACAGACACATGGAAATATGGAGGCTTTAGTTGAAAGGAGAGAAGATAGATTAAAGGTTGACCTGAGGTTTACTGGCTCTCCCTTTAACAAGAAACAAGACGCGGAACAACAGGGAATCACGCGAACTATACACTTTAAGACAGTAAGTCCTGGCAGGAAAACAGATTTAATGTATGATGAAGAATATTTAGAAAGTAAATCTGACACAAGGGGATGGCTTAATGTAGGTGAAAGTTTCCTGGATGAGGAGACCAAAATGAAGTTGCAGCATTTACGGGAGGCTAGAAAAATGTTAATGGAGAAAAAGAAATTATCTTTGTTAGATATATCATCTGAAATAAGTTCAAGAACTTTGAGAAGTGAAGACAGTGATAAAGACGTTCTGTTCTCTCGAGAGGAAATAAAAAGCAGGTCTGTATCTGATCTAGCTGACAATAGGGATAAGGTAGATAATTCAACTGAGGGTATTGTCCAAGATCCACAGGTCCTTCCTAATCTAATGGATCAAAATGTAGAATCTGGAGGACCTCCCACAAGCTTTCAAACTACTGTTGATGAGGAAATTCTCCAGACTGAAATGAGAATGAGCCAAGAGGCATTCCTAAGAGAAAGTCTATCAAGGGACCATTTATATGGTAGGATTCTAGTAAATGAGAATATCCAAGCAAGAGGACAACTTGAAAAACTTCTGACCCAAACGGAAATTGTCGAGTCATCTAAAGATATCACAAATGTAAGTAAGAATGAGGAAATATATGAGACCCCTGAAAAGGTGTCTCAAGTTGCTATACCATACACCAGTGAATCTTTTGGTGCAGCTGTAAATATTCAAGAAAGTGAAGCATTAGATATTGACCAAATAAGAAAAGATGATTTGAGAGAATTTCAACACTCCACTTCCACAAAAGTCGATGAATTCAAAACTGAACAGGAAGAAAACACCACAAGATTTTTCGAAAATTCTTTCCAGAAACATCCACAACGTTGCCCACCTTCATTTCTTCAAGAAATTGAACCTCAAGAAGTTTATGAAGGTGATAGCTGTGAATTTGTGTGTCATTTTCAAGGATATCCTCAACCCATAGTGACATGGTATAACAATGATGTACCAATCCCATGTAATCGAGGCTTTATCACTCAGACCTTCAGAAACTATTCAACGTTAACATTTTCTTCTGTCCATCCTCAAAATGAAGGTTTCATTACCTGTGTGCTGTTTAACCAATACGGAACAGTAAAAACAACCGGTGTACTTAAAGTGAAGTCAAAACAAAGGCATGGTGTCGAAGCACATAGGGTCCCAGTGTTGCATGACTCCACTGATGAAGAAGAGGTGCTGACACTGGTGTTTGACCAAGCAAAAGGCATTCCTCCATCTCTGAGACAGGAAGGCCAAACAAATCTCCATATGTTAAAAGCTAACCCACTAGTTCCTCCCTCTGCAGACATAGAACTGCTTTCCTTTCCTGTAGAAATTCAGATAACGGCAGCTACTCCTACCCCAGAACAGGATAAAGAGTCAAGAGAGTTGTTTCAACTGGAGGAGTTGGAACCTAAAGCAACACCTCAAGATGAGGCTACTCGGTCACCAAAGCACAAATTTATATTTTCATCTGATATTACTAACGAGCCGCCAGAAGTGTTACAAGAAATGCCAAAGTGTGCCAGTTGTAGAGAAGGGGATTCCATAGTCCTTGAATGTTCACTGTCTGGTGAGCCTAAACCCGCTGTGACATGGTTCCACAATGGAGTCCTTTTAAAGCAGAACCAGAAGTTCCAGTTTGAAGAAGTTAATTGTAGCCACAGGTTATATATTAATGATGTTAATTCTCAAGATTCTGGAAAATATGAATGTGTTGCTGAAAACAGTTCAGGAATGGTTGAGAGTGTTTCAGATCTAACAGTGGAATCTGTCACTCACAGGGAATATAGTCAATTAGAAAATATGGGTGGAATTTATGCCAAATATTCCAAAGATCAACACATTCAGGGAGAATCTGAAAGGGCACACTTTCATGATTATCCAGCTGGTCCTTTTACTCCCCAATCCAATATAAAAGAATATTCTGTAAGAGAATATTTTCAAAGCCTTGAGACAATTGAACAGATAGACCAGAAAGGCCAGGTTTCTTGCACATCTTCTAGAGAAAAACTGCCCATATTTATGCAGGGTGCTTCTAGATCCATAACAATCAACAAGCCTCTCCGAGCTGAACTCATACAATGTCAGGATGAAGAGAAACAGGAACATGTAAATGAAAAATCAAAGCTACACCAAGCAGAGGGGACTGTCTATCCATCTGTTGATGATTTCAGTGAAGTTAAAATTAGGAAAGAGGTGAGAAATGATTTGGGGAAACTTGGTGGACCAGAAAGGGAAAACGTGCAAGAATATGCCCAAAGTGACTATTTATCAGATATCCACTCTGAGAGAACTTCTGATGGTTACAACACAAAAGAATCGCCCATCATTGTATACGAAGAACCCTTTGGGGAAGGGAGATACTACCCAGGAAAAAAGGTGAGGCATAGAATCATTGCATTTGAAAAGTTACAACATATAGAAAAAGGCGTTCTAGAAAAGAGACCTACCAAGAAATCATTTGTGAATCCTCCTCAAAAGAAGCTTGATGACAAAGACTTTCCCTTAAAGCAAAGAAAATCAAGATCAAGTAACCTAAACACAAATATGCATCAGGCAGAGGAAATGCCTCCAAACACTGAACAAGATTCATCTAACATTGTAATGAATTTAAAGCTGCTTTCTTCTCAAACTCATAAGGTACTTGAATTACAAGAGAGGGAACAACAGAAGGAAGTAGGTCTTATAGATCAACCTGCAGTTGCTGAAAGGGCTGAACATGAAGCACCTATTACATTTGACCTAAAGCAATTTCATGCTCAAATAGAAAATGCGGATGTAAAATTTCAGGAAGTTAGACTAGATAGTGATCAATCAGAAGAAGCTTATTTTCAAACCCAGCATCCTGCTTCTGAAACAACCAAGGCTGAGAGCATTGTATTTGATCTGAAGCAAATGTATTCTCATTTAGGAGACCCAGCTAATGAGTTTCAAGAGCAAGAGACTAGGCAACAGCAGGAAACACCATATAAAGAGGAAGTTCCTAGCACTGAAACATTACAATCTGATACACAGAATACCTCTAATAGCGCACAAAGTAACATATTTACCAATCCAGAGATTTCTTCCAGTAAGGAGTTTTTAGATAGGACTGTGAGGGAGAAAAGTGATAGTGATGAAAGTGCCTCTTATTTGGAAAAACATATGCAGGAACAAAATTTAGAAATTTTAAATACTGATATTTCTCTTAAAACTATTTCTGAAGAGATCCATAGTGAACCGCGTGCCCTACTTTCAACCTCATCCACAGATGTAGGAAAAACTGATATTGCTGAGAAAAATGGGGATAGGAGTTTCATTTCACATGTGAAAAAAGCAAGTGAGGAAAAGCTTATAGAGGTTTGTAAAAAGGAGGAGGAGCATACTTTGGAACCAGAGTTGGCGTCATTTCAAAAGCAAGATGGAGGGACACAGGGATATGCTGCTGGAATTTTGGGAGACCACATAAGTGATGTTCAGGAAGCAGACACATGCCGCAGAAAAATTTCCCTGAGTCAGCACTTTCCATTCTTGATGACTGAGGAACAACGGAATCCAAATGAACAAATAAGTGAGAAGATGGATGCTCCTGGAAAAGAAAAATGTTATGAAGAAATTCAAGTTCAGAATGAAACTTCTTTCTCCAGTACTGAAAAAGAAAAGATAGAAACTTGTTTTTCTAAAAACCCTCCTAAGTTGGATGAGGCACATACAACAGAGGTAATGGAATGTGAGACCTCCCTAACACAGTACTTACTGGCTGCTGGAAAGCATGAAGTTCCCGAGACTGCAGACACCAAGCACAAGGCAGATCTTGTCCACAGTGAATCAGTCACATCAATGGAGGTCGAAGAAGTAACTTTCAGCACTGTGTATGAGTACTACAACCAACAACAGGAATCACTGGGACGCCCATTTTCTCCTGAATCTGATATTTCAATTGATGTGGGAAGTACAAGCAGTGAAGCACTCTCTGAGCTAGATCAGTTTTATACCCCACCATCCTCTGTTGAACATCTTGAAACTCCAGAGTCTCCTGATTGGTATCTTACTCCTGTAGGCACAGCTAAAAAATCCTCAACAAGTTTAGGAGGTAAGACTATTGAAAGGACCACACCTTTAGAGGAAGCTACTGAAAGGTACTCAACACCTTCCGAAGGCAAGGTAGCAGAAAGGTGTTCCACACCCTCAGGAGAGACCCTGGAGAGATGCTCCACACCCCAAGGAGAGACCCTGGAGAGATACTCCACACCTCCAGGAGAGACCCTGGAGAGATACTCCACACCTCCAGGAGACACCCTGGAGAGATATTCCACACCTCCTGGAGAGACCTTAGAGAGGTATTCCACGCCCTCAGGGGAGACACTAGAGAGAGATTCTACACCTTTAGGAGGAGAAACTGTTGAAAGATATTCTGTTCCTACTGGAGGACCAAACCCCACTGGAATCTTTAAAAGGTGCCCATCAAAACTAGAAAGGGAGGACAGTCCATCAAGTGAGCATTTCCACACACCTACAGAAGAGAGAAGCTCAGCTTATGAATTATGGCGTTCTGATTCCTTTGGCACGCCCAATGAAGCCATTGAACCAAAAGACAATGAAATGCCTCCATCTTTTATTGAACCTCTGACCAAAAGGAAGATCTATGAAAACACAACCTTGGGCTTCATTGTTGAAGTTGAGGGCCTTCCAGTTCCTGGTGTGAAATGGTATCGAAATAAATCTTTGCTAGAGCCAGATGAAAGAATCAAAATAGAAAGGGTGGGTAATGTGTGTTCTTTGGAAATTGCTAACATTCAAAAAGGAGAGGGAGGCGAGTACATGTGCCATGCTGTAAACATCATAGGGGAAGCAAAGAGCTTTGCACATGTAGACATTGTGCCCCCAAAAGAGAGAGCAGTGGCCCTTCCACCTCCAGTAACACATCAGCATGTCATGGAGTTCGATTTGGAAAACACTGGGTCATCAAGAACCCCTTCTCCTCAAGAAATTGTCCTGGAAGTTGAATTAAGTGAAAAAGATGTTAAAGAATTTGAGAAGCAAGTGAAAATAGTCACAGTTCCTGAATTTACTCCTGATCATAAAAGCATGGTTGTGAGTCTGGATGTTCTCCCATTGAATTTAGCAGATCCAAGTATGGCTTCAAGGGAGGAAGAAGACAAAGATTTAAAAATTGACTTAGAAGTATTTGAAATGCCTCCTCGCTTTATAATGCCTATTTGTGATTTTAGAATTCCAGAAAACTCAGACGCTGTGTTCAAGTGTTCAGTCATAGGCATCCCAACTCCTGAAGTGAAATGGTATAAAGAATATATGTGTATTGAGCCAGATGACGCTAAATATGTGATTAGTGAGGAGAAGGGAAGTCACACCCTTAAGATTCGCAACGTCAGTCTTTCTGATAGTGCAACGTACCGGTGCAGAGCTGTGAATTATGTAGGGGAGGCTATCTGTCGGGGATTCCTCACCATGGGAGATTCCGAAATGTTGGCTCTGCTGTCAAAGAAAAGTAAAGTGACACTTAGCAGTGTGAAGGAAGAATTAGTCTTAAGGAGCAAATATTCAGACAGCTTTTTTGAATTTCAGGTGGAGGAAGGGCCTCCCAGGTTTATCAAAGGTATTTCTGACTGTTCAGCACCATTAGGTACAGCAGCTTATTTCCAGTGTTTAGTCCGTGGCTCTCCAAGGCCCACGGTTTACTGGTACAAAGATGGGAGATTGGTGCAAGGAACAAGGTTCAGTGCCGAGGAAAGTGGCATAGGGTTCCACAACCTGTTCATAACAAGCTTAGTGAAGGAGGACGAAGGTGAGTACAGGTGTGTAGCTACGAACAAATCGGGCATGGCTGAGGCCTGTGCAGTGCTCACCCTAATTTAAAGCTCCTCATGCAATGTGTTAGTGCCCCCATAATGATGAGAATTGACTTGAATGCTTTCACACTTTCCAGATTATATAGTTCTAATAAATCTCCAAATACATCTACTCTATTTGAACAAATGACATTGAAAAACCCCAGGGAAAACAGTTTCTCCATGTGGAAATCTCATGTTTGTAATACATGTAAATATTCTATTATCTAAACTGTGGAGTTATCACCTGTGTCAATTCTGCTGTGAATCATCAAACACTATTAAACATCTCCTTGGCTACCTAATCGTTGGTACCTCTACTTTACCGTCCTTCTACTCCATAAAGTCCTTCAGCA
>NW_006776904.1:713615-731051 GCF_000442215.2 Lipotes vexillifer | reverse complement strand
TCAGCAGGATGCATTCTCTTTTAGCAGATAAACTGTGTATGTCAAGTAAAATGTGAAATGGAAGACCATGTCAGATGACCACACAGACAAATTGGTAAGGTAAAATCTCTCTGCTCTGAGTATAAGTCATTTTGGAAACAAGAACTCTTTTGCACCCAAATACATGCTTATTTACTCAGACTTAGAACAAACCAAGCAGCAACAGAAACCAGCTTTGCCCAATTGGTAACTAACTCTATAATCTGTTTTACCTTGCAATCTTCATGTTTATTTTTAGCTCTTTAAAAAATATTTTCATTATTAATATCCCTCTTCTTAAGTGTTTTAACTCTTGCTGCTTTTGAAGGGACCAATGGTGCTCTCTTGGTGGGTAGAGTTCACCTAGACATTTGCAGAATATGCAAATAAGTATCTTTCCACTTTTGGGACTGCCTCATTTTCTCCATTTCTGAGATAGCATTAAGTGTAAAATGCAGCATTAATTTGATACTGGACCGGGGGTGGGACAAGAAACTACTGTGTTACATCTATATATAAATTTTAAACTGCAGTACAATTCCAGAATCTTTATAATTAGAAAAAGATGGTGGGACGTCTCTAGTATTGAAGCAATATGGTAATTTGTATTTCAGATTATATACAAATAACAAGATAATTAGCTTTCCTGTCATTTTCTCTGAATTTTATTTTTAAAACTAGAAATTAATAAGCATTCAAATTTAAGATGTATAAATATATATGTTTCTAAAGTGGCTGTTTTTGTTTTTCAAAATTATAATTATAGTAAGTTCACAAAATCCTTAACGTACCTATGTGCCACTGTGAACTAAATCTTCTCATATAAGCTGTAATAAACATAAAGAAACTTAGTTTTTTCTTACCTGAAAACGAAGGGTTAGACCAAAAGACCACAGAGGTGATTGTTCAACTATGATTCTGTGTCATCCCAGTGGTAACTTTTCTTAATATAATTCGGAATACATTTCAGTTTTGCAACAGATGACAAGAGGAATAATAGAATATAGTAATTTGATTGTGAGACTTCTCTTCCTCCAACTCTGTAAATTACTCACTGTCACCTAGTGGCTATTTTCTCCCCTGCATTGAGCAGTTTTTACATAACATGATCATATTAAATACATTAATTTTACTTTAATTCTAAAACATTAATCATTTAATTTAAATTTAATTTTCAAGAGAATCCATATATCCAATCATGTTTATTATGCTTCTTTCATCTGTCAAATTTTTTATTCCCACAATGGGACTTCCCTAAAAGCCTTTCAAATTAAAGAATAAACTGGGAGAATGCATAGGATATAGACAGACCAGTCAGGCTTACACCCCACCCACCCCAGCCCCCAAAGAACATTCGCTTTGCTTTCTTTGAGTCACCATAACTTATCAAGACACTATTGTGGAACAATCATTTCTGTTTCAACCAGTGAGCAGACAATATCTGTGATCATAATTATAGATATGATATATATCTATATATCACATCATAATCTATCACATCATAATATATATTATATATTATAATATATATTATATATTATATGTATATTTTTATATATATTATATAATATATATATATATATATCTAATACATCACATCATAAATCCCTGAAATAAAACTAATTCTATAGTTTAGGGACTTAAGGATTTATTCTACTCTGAGTCACATAATGGATGTTTAAATAAATTAGAAATTCAGGTCATGACAAACGTGCTAAGCACACTTTACCCAAACATTATACAGCATAACAGTAGTTCAAACCTGTTCTTAAAAAAAAAAGAAAGAAAAGAAAAAAAAGTTTTAATGCCATATTGGATTGGCAGTAAGGGCTGAAAACTATACTTTTATGCTTATAAAAAGGTGGGCTTTATTTGATTTTGCTGATTAGAATTCTGTTAGTCTTAAATTCATTGCACTTGAGGATATTCAGAATAACTGACTGAATAAAGAAAAATAAGCCTTGCCCACCCTTGGCTTACTTATTAATTGTTGCAGATAATTAAATGGAATTTTTTATTTTCTGACTCAATGGCATATAACTTAAAAGCCTGAAATATGAATTTCTCTGATGCTGGATAAAGAATTCATTGTTTTATGCATAGTAGAGTTTAGACATAATTATTAGCTGCTATTACTACATGTATTTTTAACTACACCTTTCATGTTTCAGGACTCTTGAATTTCATCTGGTATCTTTCATATAGTTAATATACCATGTTTAGAAGAAAGGAAAAACAATTGAAAATATTTCAACACGTTAGTGAGTAGGGGTATTTTCGCTATACTGACATTCACTCCCTTTACAGATATTTTGGAAGTTCAAGTGAAAAGGGAAAGCTGACATGAGTGATACATTATAGATTAAATGTTAAGTGGTCACCATTAGCATGTGAAATTAATCAATGTTTTTACAGCTTACTAACTGAAATAATAATAACTGAGTTTGTATTCTACATGCTATAGGTAAGTTTTACCAGTATATTTATATAAGCCAACAGATACTGGAGTCCTGCCTTTTACTGCTTATGCATTTGAATTAAAGCATAAGACTGTTCCACGTGATGAAAGTAAACTAATACAATAGTAAAACTGCTCTAGGTAAGGTAATAAAGCTATTATTAACAGAGCTGTTCTATTTACCTAATAGATTTAATGAAAAGCTAATTCCTTGTTATCAAATTACGTCTTTCATCCTGTCCATGATACTGTTTAAAGAGTATCTGTTATTCACTGTTTGTTTTCCTGTTCAATAATACTGTGTAGGTATTTCTCATGCAATAAAATATAATTAAATTTTTAATGTTGGAGTTTTCTCTCATTTCTGATTCTCCCATTTTCTTAACATAAGCCTCATTATAAAAGCTTTGTTGAAGTAATAGGGCAATTTACACAGGCAAAGGAAGGCTTGCATTTCTAGTAACTGAAAACAGTTATAAGCGGTAACTAGAACATAGATGTTTTATTTTGAAAATAAACAGTCTTCAATTTGACAATGAAGATCACTCTTAAACTCAAGAAAATTCTAAATGTAAGTAACAATTCTGGATCTTTTTAGAAATTTATTTAAATGATCCTGAATTCTTTTTTAATTAATTAATATTTAGTGGAATTTTTATTTAAAAGTTATGTTTCAAAGAAAAACATTTGGATCCTGAATTCTTTGATTAGCAATATTTAGCCAGCCAGCAGTTTCTCAAACTTTAGAATTAGGACTGTATCACAAAGGAAAACTCATAAAAGCATCTTTAAAATGTATAAACTCTAATACAAATGAAATGGACTGAAAGTTGCATCAGTACAGTATTTATAATCGTATAATATAATAAGCTAAGGTTAAAATTTTAGAAGTGTGCCTTTTGATAAATTAATCTCAAGATAATCTAATGATTTCAGGAATAAAACAGAAGGCGGCCATCAATTGGTGCATAATTCTTTGACGACTTCTTTGTTTTAGTAAAATAATAATCATTTTTCCCCATACAGAGTTTTCTAGTTCTCTTCTGTCTGCTGAGGAAGGAGGACCTCAAACCTCTAGCTCTGGCCTTCAGTTGTCTGATAGAAATGAAACACTGGAGCTTTTGTCTGAACCTCCAGTTCATTCAACTAAATTCGATTCCAAAAAGGAAGGCAGTGTCCCAGTTTTCATCAAAGAAGTGTCAAATGCTGAAATAAGCATAGGGGATGTGGCTAAGTTGCCTGTTACTGTCGCTGGTATTCCCAAGCCTCAAATTCAGTGGTTCTTTAATGGAGTAATGTTAACCCCTTCAGCTGACTACGAATTTGTTTTTGATGGTAATGATCACAGCTTGATCATTCCGTTCACCAAATTAGAGGATGAGGGAGAGTATACATGTATTGCCAGTAATGAATATGGACGGGCAATATGTAGTGCCTATCTGAAAATAAATTCCAAAGGAGAGGGGCTCCAAGAACCAGAATCAGCAGAAGAGAAATCTCTGGAAAAGCTCGAAGGTCCTTGTCCTCCTTACTTCCTTAAGGAGTTAAAACCAATTCACTGTGCACAGGGGCTCCCTGCCATCTTTGAGTACACGGTGCTTGGAGAGCCTGCACCCACTGTTTTGTGGTTCAAAGAAAACAAGCAGCTTTGCACCAATGTTTATTACACTATCATTCATAATCCTGATGGTTCCGGGACATTCATCGTCAACGACCCTCAGAACGAAGATAGTGGTTTCTATGTCTGTAAAGCGGAGAATGTGTGGGGTGAATCCACCTGTGCCGCAGAGCTGCTCGTGCTTCTGGAAGACACACACATGACTGATGCCCCCTGTAAAGCAACGTCCACGCCAGAGGCTCCTGAAGATTTTCCCCAGACATCGTTAACGGTCCCTGCAGTTGAGGCACTTGACTCAGAAAAGGAGACTGCAGCTTTTGTAAAGGACACCATTTTGAAAGCTGCTTTAATTGCAGAAGGAAAACAGCAGCTTTTTTATGAGCATATTGTTAAAACCAATGAACTGAGCAGTCAAGTTACTTTCATAGCCAAGCAACTGCAATCCACAGTCATGTTACAGCAGGATATGCCCACTCCTGAAAGCATCGGTGAACTTCTTTCCATCAGTGACACTATTCATGTCCAGCCTATCAAGGAACCATCTCCCAATGTACAGCTGCAGATTGTCCAGTCTCAGGACACCCTCCCCAAAGAAGATATTCTAATGTATCAAGAGCCTGAATTACAGGTGGTTCTATCAGATACTGAAAAAATCTTCCCAAGTGCCATGTCCACAGAGGAAATTAGTTCATTAACAGTTGAGTCTCTGCAAACTTTATTAGCTGAACCTGAAGGGAGTTATGCACAGTCATCAATAGAAGAAATGCCAGCCCATTCATATCCAACCTCTGTGGCTGGGGAAGTGCTTTTACCAAAAGAAAAGATAATATCCACAGTGGACGAAGAGCAAAGAGTGATCCTTCAAGAGCAAGAAGCGCAAAGTGCTCTCATCCTGAATCAGAGCTTAGCTGAGGGACACGTGGAAAGTTTCCAGGGTCCTGACATCATGATCTCCCGGGTCCCTTCAGAACACACGTGCACAGAAGGTGAAATCTTAATGGAAAGTGTGGATCAACTGGACAGTGCAAAGCAAGATTTCGCAGCCAGTGTTGAGGAAGGCAAGTCCTTAAGGTTTCCGTTGGCAAGTGAGGAAAAGCAGGTGCTGCTCAAGGAAGAGCGTTCTGACAGCTTGGCAATGCCCCCGAACCAAACCACTGAATGTAAAAAAGAGCCCATGGCAATAAATGGTGTGCAGGAGGTGCAGGGAAGTGACCTTCTTTCTAAGGAAAGTTTGCTTTCTGCTATTCCTGAAGAGCAGCGGTTAGACCTAAAAACTCAGATCCGCAGGGCTTTGCAAGCAGCAGTGGCCAGCGAGCAGCTGAGCCTTTTCTCTGAATGGTTAAGAAACATTGAACAGGTAGAGGTCAAGGCCATAGACTTCACCCAAGAGCCCAACCGCGTTATGTGCACCTACTTTATTACCTCAGTGAAGTCTCTAACAGAAGAATTAGCCATCACTGTTGAAGGCATTGATCCTCAAATGGCTAACTTGAAAACTGAACTTAAGGAGGCTTTGTGCTCTATAATATGTGAGGAAATGAACATCTTAACAGCTGAGGAACCTGGAATTCAGAAAGGAGCCACAATAGACTTGCAGGAAGAAATGGATTCTTTTTCTAATCCACAGAAGACTGAAGCAATCACCGAACCAGAGGTTGAATCTAAATATCTTGTCCTAAAGGAAGAGATAAGTTATTTTAAGGTGGAAAGTCAGGTCAAAGCTGTGGGTGCCACAACTGCTTCCACTGCTGTCTCTGATGAAAAACTGGATGAGATACCAAAACCATCAGAGGAAAAAGAGAAATCCTCTGAAGGTGGCACTGAGAAGGCTGGTACAGTAGAGATACGGGAGGCTGAGGGTAGCTCACTCAGAGAGGGTGGTCCTGATGTACAGACACCCTTGGTGGACACGATTGCCAAGGAAGGTGACACCGTAAGCCTCGCGTCATCCATGACAAATGCCAAAGAGGTGAATTGGTATTTTGAGAGTAAACTGGTGCCTTCAGATGAAAAGTTCAAGTGTTTACAAGATCAAAATACATATATGCTAGTGATCAACAAAGTAAATAGAGAAGAACATCAAGGGATATATACGTGTGAGGCCTTGAATGATGACGGAAAAACAGCAACTTCAGCAAAACTCACTGTAGTCAAAAGAGGTTGGATTTTAAGGATTCAGTGAATCAAGTTCTAACATTCACTGGGTTGTAATGATTTAGGTTGCCTCACTGAATTTTCACTTATCTGCCATTGCCAGAATGCAGTTTATTTAGAGTAAGAATGAAATCACAGACATAATCATGGTTATTAACTTTCCCCTTTTCCCTTACTGCCTTACTGGGTGGTATGTTATATCTACACTACTACTTATTTTTAAAATGAAACGTATTTTCATATATTTCATAATACTGATAAATGCTTTTTAGTCTCTTTCTATATGAAAATACTTTAATGATATGTAATAAAAAGCTGTCAGTGAATACCTAGTTACCCTGAAATCACTGGTCTCATCCTTAAATTCAAAATAACCATGATTAATTGTCCATTTGTGTTTCTTGTTTCGATTATCTTTTTTGCTGTTGTTTCACTTCATCACTTTATTTAGTAGATCATGTTTTTTTCACATTATTCGCAGTGTTCCTAGTCAGCATGGTATATTTAAAGAATATATCATGTTGTTATGCATGTAAGCCAAGAGCATCACATCATTTTAATCATTTTTTCACAATTCACTGAAAAGTAACAATTGAATATGTTGAAAGCTGCTTGCTGTCTTCTTTTGCCTTCAGTGATCTTCCTCATTTTCCAGTCACTTGTCTTAAACTGCTGCAATCCACTTCACTAATTTCAACTGTTTCGCTCCATTAACAGCAACAAAAGTTAGAAGGAAAAGAAAAATGTGGGGTACGTGAGAAGGAGGCGTGCTAATGGGCTCTGCTTCCCTCTGCAGCTGCCCCAGTGATCAGGAGGAGAATTGAGCCCCTGGAAGTAGCCCTCGGCCACCTCGCCAAATTCACCTGTGAGATTCACAGCGCCCCCAATGTCCGCTTCCAGTGGTTCAAAGCTGGCCAAGAAATCTATGAGAGTGACAAGTGTTCTATTCGGTCTGCAAATTATGTCTCCACCCTGGAAATCCTGAGAACCCAGGTCGTTGACTGTGGCGAGTACACCTGCAAAGCTTCCAACGAGTATGGCAGTGTCAGCTGCACAGCCACACTGAATGTGACAGGTAAATGCCATACACTGACACGGATGTTATTCCATTTCATATTATTGCCTATTTTACTTTTTGTAGAGGTGCAGGAGGTACTTGTCCTACCAACTGGAGAGACCAGTAGCCAAGATGGTAACACAGTGGCTAGGTAGTGCAGAGCCTATGAGAGACAAGAAGTCATTGTTTACAGTCATATTTCTAAAAACAGCTAAAGAAAAAAAATTTTTTATTTCAAGAGCAATGTGAAGGAATCACACAAGCAGTGGCTCCTGATAGTTTGGTTTGGGTTTTTGTTTTCTTCTGTTCTTTTTGTTAAATGGTCTGGCTTGACCTCTAGCATAAAAAATTTCAGGACAGTTTGGTGCTACTAAAAAGTAAATGATGTCCGAATGTGTGTAATAATTTGGAACCAGTTAACCCATTAAGAACAGAATTACAAAGTGAAAAAAGCCAAAGCATAAGACTAAAGTCAAACAAATCCTACTAAGAGACAGGGAGCTAGTACAGAGCTACAAACTAGGATTCTCACCCTAAGCTTTATTACTAATTGAAAAATAAAAGTAACTACACAAATATTCTGTTCTCCATTTCCTGAGGACACACAGGATGACTGTCAACCAGGTAACACTCATCAGGTGTTTGAATTCCCTCATTAGCAAAAAAAAAAAAAAAATAACCCTTTCCTACCTCTTTTTCTCACTCTTTCTTTCTCTTTTGCTCTCTTCCTACAAGGGGAAAGTGTGAGTATGAACTTATGAACTATGGTTTAGGGTCAGAAGTAGCAATGACTTGTGCTGTTGACAGAAGCATGCACGAAAGGCCAGGGTGAGGCTGTCCCTTTGTCTTCTTTTTCTTTTTGAAGTATAGTTGGTTTACAGTATTACCTTGGTCATCTTTTTCAATGACAGCATGGAGGGGAAGGGTAAATGCAGCGTGCGTCTTTGACTTGAAAAAGCCAGGGTTTCCTGTAGCTTCCTCTTCTCTACAACTCTTTTATATTAGAAACTCTGCACCCCCAGGCCCATGGTGACCCATTCAGTGGATTTCGCTTTGTGATCAGAGTCTCCGTACTGCCAAGTGCATGGCATTATTCTTAATGACACTTTGGGAAATTTCTTTACCAGTTCAGTAATGGGACTAACACTTGAGCTTCAGTTCATAAGAGGAAAGAAGAAAGAGGAGGATTTTTTTTTTAATAATCGGAAAGAGAGGTTCCTAAATGTTTGCTTCCAAATGCAGAATGGACATGGGAAATTACTGCTATAAATATTTTTACAAGTTTGAAGTGATTTAGTGGATACGTTTAAAGTTGTGCCATTTAAGGATTTGCTAGTGGTCGTCGACATGAGGGTTAGAGAGACTTTATAAAACTACTGAAACTTTTTATTACTTAATATCCCTACTCTTCAGAAAAGTCAAGTACGTTTTCTTTATCTTCCTTATACGGTCTTCTAATTTGCAGAATTAAAGTACCAGCTAAATTGCTTATCAGATAATTCAAACAATTAATCAGCTCATAAAATGGACAAAGCTTTAGCAATAGTGAGTCAATGTTGTGAAATAAAGGAACGTTTGTTCTTTCCTTTGATAGAGACATTTAAAGGGCTGTCTTGCTCGTCTATAAAAAAAAAACCTCTCATCCCTTTCCTTTGACACATCTTTTCACCCTAATACATTACCCTACATTGAGTAATGTCTCATGTCTATCTAAAGCTATTACTCATCTTTTTTCTTTCTTGGAATATGTAATTACAGCAAGAGCTTTGTAGGGACAAAATATAACACTGAAAACTTTTCTTTTACAGAGGCATATCCACCAGCCTTTCTCTCCAGACCTAAGTCCATAACAACTTTTGTGGGTAAGGCAGCCAAGTTCCTCTGCACAGTGACAGGGACTCGCGTGATTGAAACCATTTGGCAGAAAGATGGCGTGGCCCTCTCACCTTCCCCTAACTGCAGGATTTCAGATGCAAACAACAAACACATTTTAGAACTCTCAAATCTTACAATTCAAGATAGAGGAGTTTACTCCTGTAAGGCTTCTAACAAGTTTGGAGCCGACACTTGCCAAGCCGAGTTGGTCATAATCGACAAACCACATTTCATTAAAGAACTAGAGCCTGTGCAATCAGCTGTCAATAAGAAGGTACACCTTGAGTGCCAAGCAGATGAAGACAGAAAAGTCACAGTTACATGGAGTAAAAACGGGCAAAAGCTCCCCCCTGGGAAAGATTATAAGATCTGTTTTGAGGATAAAATAGCATCACTCGAGATCCCTCTGGCCAAACTAAAAGATACAGGAACGTATGTTTGCACAGCTTCCAATGAGGCTGGAAGCAGCTCCTCTTCAGCGACAGTAACTATCAGAGGTAAGAAGTGTGTGAATAATATTTCCACTCCCTTCTCTGGAGTTGGTGCATTTTGTGATTAAAATAATTTCATCCAAGCAGCCTTTTTGGTTTGGGGAAATCCTGGCATTGTTTGATTTTATTTTTTCAGTCTTCTTCAGAATACACTTATTCTTGTTTGTTTAAAACTGTCTGCCATTAACAAAGCTTACTTAAAACTTCTAAGAACTTCGAGTGTCTAGGCAATCCTTAACTACCTTCTTTCATAAAGTTGCTCTTTGTATGAGTAGAATTTGGTTGGTTTTGTTTTTGTTTGTTTGTTTGTTTGTTTTAACCAAGAGTCTGGGGAAATGTTTTGGAGTCATAGAAACATGGAAAGCTATTGAGTACACCACAGCCTTTTATGTGTGTTATGTGTCTCTTTGTTGTATGATGTCTACTTTTCTTTTGCGTAGTTTATGATTCAGTCATCCTTTCCTTTCTCATTCTGTTAACTTCATGTAGAGCCACCGTCCTTTGTGAAGAAGGTGGATCCCTCTCATTTAATGCTCCCAGGTGAATCAGCACGCCTCCACTGCAAGCTGAAAGGCTCCCCTGTGATCCAGGTTACTTGGTTTAAAAATAACAAAGAACTTACCGAGAGTAACACAATCAGAATGTCTTGTGTCAATTCTGAGGCTGTCCTTGATATTACGGATGTAAAAGTTGAAGACAGTGGGAATTACTCGTGTGAAGCAGTGAATGATGTTGGCAGTGACAGTTGCAGTGCCGAAATGGTTATCAAAGGTCTGTTTACTCTGTCGTAGTCCATTGTTTCCCTGAGAAAATATTTTCTTTTCAATTGCTTGTAACACATGATTTATACAATGCTTTCATGCTTTTGTAGAACCTCCTTCTTTCATCAAAACTCTAGAGCCTGCAGATATAGTGAGAGGAGCAAATGCCCTCCTTCAGTGTGAAATCTCAGGCACTGGACCATTTGAAATTCGCTGGTTCAAGGATAAGAAGCAAATTCGAAGTAGTAAAAAGTACAGGTTGTTTTCTCAGAAATCTGTCGTGTCCCTGGAGATCTTTTCGTTTAATAGCGCGGACGTTGGTGAATATGAGTGTGTGGTTGCTAATGAAGTTGGGAAGTGTGGCTGCCTTGCAACCCACTTACTAAAAGGTTAGTGCTTGAAAAACTGGTATCTCTTTAAGAAATTGTCAAAATAGCTTTCTTAAACCAAGGAAGGAAAACTGGTATCTCTTTAAGAAATTGTCAAAATAGCTTTCTTAAACCAAGGAAGGAAAACTGGTATCTCTTTAATAAATTGTCAAAATAGCTTTCTTAAACCAAGGAAGGAAAACTGGTACTTTCTTTTCTTCTCCTAATCTTTGAAAATATCTTTTTTGCCTTTGGTTTGACCTGGGACCCTGTGGGAAATCCAATCTTTATCTTGAGACCAGTGTAAATATTTAATCTCTGATAACAAAAGTGAACTACATAATAAGCGATTTTGTCAGCTGATAACCGTTTATCTTCCTTGCTTCTTTCTCTTGGATGGAGTTGTAATTCCTCTTGAATTTGATTTCTTCTTCTAATTAACCAACACTATGGAATAGCTAAATGTAATCTAGATAAAGTTCTTAAATGCATATGGTGTTGAAGTGTTTGGGAATTGATAAATTTTGGATGCTCTCTTTCTTTAATTAGAACCACCAATCTTTGTAAAGAGAGTAGATGATTTTACTGCACTAGCAGGACAAACGGTTACCTTACAAGCTGCTGTGAGAGGGTCAGAACCCATTTCTGTCACATGGATGAAAGGACAGAAGATCATTAAAGAAGATGGAAAAATCAAAATGAGCTTTGCCAATGGTGTTGCGGTCTTGATAATCCCTGATGTGCAGATTAGTTTTGCTGATAAATACACATGCCTGGCTGAAAATGAAGCTGGAAGCCAAACGTCTGTTGGGGAACTAATAGTTAAAGGTTCGTGTAAGAACATTTTAACTTTGAGTTGATATTTCCTTTTAAAATGAAACCTTAGGGCTTCCCTGGTGGCGCAGTGATTGAGAGTCCGCCTGCCGATGCAGGGGACGCGAGTTCGTGCCCCGGTCTGGGAGGATCCCAAATGCCGCGGAGCGGCTGGGCCCGTGAGCCATGGCTGCTGGGCCTGTGCGTCCGGAGCCTGTGCTCGGCAATGGGAGAGGCCACAACAGTGAGAGGCCTGCGTACCGCCAAAAAAAAAAAAAAAAAAAAAAATGAAACCTTAATACACACTTCAGAATTCTAACTATTTAATACCATTGTAGAACCTGCCAAAATCGTTGAGAGAGCAGAACTGATCCAGGTGACAGCAGGAGACCCAGCCACGCTGGAGTATACAGTCACGGGTACCCCAGAGCTCAAGCCCAAATGGTACAAAGACGGGAGACCTTTGATTGCCAGTAAAAAGTATCGAATAAGTTTTAAAAACAGTGTTGCCCAACTCAAGTTTTATTCCGCTGAACTGCATGATAGCGGCCAGTACACATTTGAGATTTCCAACGAAGTGGGCAGCAGCTCCTGTGAGACAACTTTCACTGTCTTAGGTTAGTATCTTTAGAAACCTTTGAAACCCAACATATTCCTTTGAATATGAATATTCATATTCATATTCCTTTGAAACCCAACAAACAACCAAAACTAAAATCACTGAGCACTGTTCCACATTGTTCTTTCTTCTCTTCTTGTGCCGTGAACAGATCGAGACATTGCTCCATTTTTTACCAAACCCCTACACAACGTGGACAGTGTGGTTAGTGGGACCTGCAGGCTGGACTGCAAAATCGCTGGCTCCCTCCCCATGAGGGTGTCCTGGTTTAAGGATGGTAAAGAAATAGCTTCCTCTGACAGATACAGAATAGCATTTGTGGAAGGCACAGCCTCTTTGGAGATAAGCAGAATAGACATGAATGATGCAGGGAATTTCACCTGTCGAGCCACAAATTCCATGGGAAGCAAAGACTGCAGCGGAGCCCTGATTGTGCAAGGTTGGCTGGAAACTGTGCCTTTCATTCTTACGTAGACGATGTTCAAATTGAGGCTTCTTCCCTTCAGTCGCGCCTCTTAACTCTTTGAAATTCTTTCTTATCCCCCATCTTTAGAACCACCCAGTTTTGTAACTAAACCGGCATCAAAGGATGTTCTGCCCGGCTCAACTATCTGCCTGAAGAGCACCTTCCAAGGGTCTACCCCTCTCACAATCAGATGGTTTAAGGGTGACAAAGAGCTGGTTTCCGGTGGAAACTGCTATATCACCAAAGAAGCTTTAGAAAGTTCCCTGGAATTCTATGTAGTAAAAACCTCCGACTCAGGCACATATACCTGTAAAGTCAGCAACGTGGCTGGAGCCGTGGAGTGCAGTGCAAAGTTATTTGTAAAAGGTTTGCATAGTTTTCTTGACATCTTTGTGCCACCATTGTCAGAAGTTCTTTCCTCTTTCTCACGGTTCTGGGTGATTTCTTTCCTTCCACAGAACCTGCCACATTTGTTGAAAAGTTAGAGCCATCACAGCTGTTAAAAAAGGGAGACGCCACCCAGCTAGCCTGCAAAGTAACGGGCACCCCTCCAATTAAAATAACGTGGTTTGCAAATGACAGAGAAATTAAGGAGAGCAGCAAACACAAAATGTCTTTTGTGGAGTCCACCGCGGTTCTAACACTTAAAGATGTTGCCATTGACGACAGCGGTGAATATATGTGTGAGGCTCAAAATGAGGCTGGCAGTGACCACTGTGGTAGCATTTTAATAGTCAAAGGTTTGTGTTCACATTGCCCCTTGTGATACCACAGTTGTGGCCCAGGGCACAGACTCCACCCCCATTAACTCACAATAATTCCTTTTCTGCTATAGAGTCGCCTTACTTTACCAAGGAATTTAAGCCCATTGAAGTGTTGAAGGAGTATGATGTCACGTTGCTGGCCGAGGTGGCAGGCACACCTCCCTTTGAGATCACTTGGTTCAAAGACAACACAACACTGCGAAGTGGTAGAAAGCATAAAACCTTCATTCAGGATCAGCTGGTTAGCCTGCAGATCCTGAGGTTTGTAGCTGCAGACGCGGGTGAATACCAGTGTCGGGTGACCAATGAGGTGGGCAGCAGCGCCTGCAGTGCCAAGGTGACTTTAAGAGGTTAGTGTCAGTTCTAATGACGGACTGGCTTTTCTGCGGTGTCAGTGATTTCATTTTTTTAAAGGCAGTTTCGCTATAGAGCTGGTATTCATTGAGAATTCACTCTTCTACTAGAACCCCCAGCTTTTGTAAAGAAGATCGAGAGCACCAGCTCCCTTAGAGGAGGTACCGCTGCCTTCCAGGCCACTCTGAAGGGCTCCTTGCCAATCACGGTGACTTGGCTGAAAGACAACGATGAAATCACCGAAGATGATAACATAAGAATGACCTTTGAGAACAATGTGGCCAGTCTGTACCTCAGTGGCATTGAAATCAAGCATGATGGGAAATATGTCTGTCAGGCCAAAAATGATGCGGGAGTACAGAGATGTTCCGCATTACTCTCAGTAAAAGGTTGGTTCAGAAAGTTTGCCGTGGGTTTTAGGAAAAAATGCAGATGTAAGCCTTTCAGCAGAGCAGTTCACAACCCACACCTATCCCTTTGTTTTCTACAGAACCTGCAACAATCATTGAGGAGGCTGTGTCTATAGATGTCACCCAAAGAGACCCAGCCACTTTGCAGGTTAAATTTTCAGGGACTAAGGAGATTACAGCCAAATGGTTTAAAGATGGCCAAGAACTGACCCTGGGCCAAAAATACAAAATCAGTGTCACTGACACGGTCTCTATACTGAAGATTATTTCTACAGAAAAGAGAGATAGTGGAGAATATACTTTCGAAGTCCAAAATGATGTCGGGAGGAGCAGCTGCAAGGCTAGCATTAATGTATTAGGTTGGTACAGCTTTTCTATGGAGAGAAACTGGGCATTTCTGTGCTCCTTCATCTCACAATTTTAGAGAAAATAAAAATTGGTAGATTGACCATTTTTTTCTTTTTCATTGCATAGATCTTATCATACCTCCCTCATTCACCAAAAGGCTGAAGAAAATGGACAGCATTAAAGGGTCTTTTATTGACTTAGAATGTATAGTGGCTGGGTCACATCCCATGAGCATCCAGTGGTTCAAAGACGACCAAGAAATAACAGCTAGTGAAAAATACAAATTCTCTTTTCATGACAATACTGCCTTCTTGGAAATCAGTCAGCTGGAAGGTACAGACAGTGGAACCTACACTTGTTCTGCCACTAATCAGGCAGGACACAACCAGTGCAGCGGCCATCTGACAGTCAAAGGTTGGCAATTTTTATCCCTGCCTCTCAAGAACTTATTGCTCTCTCATTTCTTAATTCTTACCTTGACTGATCATTCTAAAATAAACCATTCCTTTCCCCTTTTGCTCCTTTTTCTTTCACCCCAGAACCCCCTTACTTCCTGGAAAAGCCACAGTCACAAGATGTCAATCCCAATACAAGGGTTCAATTAAAGGCTCTTGTGGGTGGCACTGCACCCATGACAATAAAATGGTTTAAAGATAACAAAGAGTTGCACTCGGGAGCAGCTCGCTCAGTTTGGAAGGATGACACCTCCACCATTCTAGAGCTCTTTTCAGCCAAAGCTGCCGATTTGGGGACCTACATTTGCCAACTGAGCAACGATGTTGGCACAGCAACCAGTAAAGCCACTCTCTTTGTCAAAGGTCTGGTCTCTACATTTTCTCATTGTCTCGCTTGCCTAGATTTTCTTGGAGGGAGGGAAGAGGCTTAAGAAAACGATTCTCATTGGCCTTTGGTTTAAAAAAGGTTCAATATCACATGTTTTCCCCCATCTTTAGAACCTCCTCACTTCATTAAGAAGCCCAGCCCAGTCCTAGTGCTGAGGAACGGACAATCCACGACATTTGAATGCCAGATAACAGGCACTCCTGAAATCAGAGTTTCTTGGTATCTGGACGGGAATGAAATAACAGCCATTGAGAAACATGGCATTTCCTTCACTGACGGTTTAGCCACTTTCCAAATTTCTGGTGCCAGGGTAGAACATAGTGGGACTTATGTCTGTGAGGCTCGTAACGACGCTGGCACGGCAAGCTGCAGCATTGAGTTAAAAGTGAAAGGTTCGTTACTGCATCTTCTCTCCTTTCTGGCTGTGCTGCTGGCTAGTCCTCCGGTCTTCCTTTGAGTAAGCTGTCCTCTGTCTTCCCTTTGAATCTTTAGAACCTCCCACAGTTATCAGGGAGCTGAAACCCGTGGAGGTCGTCAAAGATAGTGACGTAGAGCTGGAGTGTGAAGTTATGGGAACGTCTCCATTTGAAGTCACTTGGCTGAAGAATAACAAGGAAATTCGAAGCAGCAAAAAGTATACGCTGACTGACAGAGTGTCAGTGTTTAATCTCAATATCAACAAGTGTGACCCCTCAGACACTGGTGAATACCAGTGCATCGTATCCAACGAAGGCGGCAGCTGTTCTTGTAGTGCTAGAGTCTCTCTGAAAGGTCAGTTAGACACACAAGGAGCAGGCTACCTGATACAAATTCTGTAATGCTCTTTAACCTTGTATGATAGGTAGGAGTTCAAATATACCTCTTCTTTTCACACTGTCTACTTTAATCACAGAGCCACCCTCGTTCACTAAGAAGATAGAAAACGTCACTACTGTTTTGAAAAGTTCTGCCACCTTTCAGAGCACTGTGGTGGGCTCTTCTCCCATTTTTATAACCTGGCTCAAGGATGATCAGATTCTGGATGAAGATGATAATGTTCACATCTCCTTTGTGAACAGTGTGGCCACAGTTCAAATCAGATCTGTGGATAATGGACACGGCGGGAGGTACACGTGTCAAGCCAAGAACGAGTCAGGAGTTGAGAGGTGTTATGCTTTCCTTTTAGTACAAGGTGTGTAAGCCAATCCCTTTCAAGAGTTATTCTGTGAAGACAATTTCACAAGCAGTTCCTTGGTTCCATGGAATTATTAATGCAAGTCATCCACGTTTTCATTCTTACTACAGAACCCGCTCAGATCCTAGAGAAACCTAAGTCTGTTGATGTCACTGAAAAAGACCCCGTGACCTTGGAGTGTCTTGTGGCCGGAACGCCAGAACTCATAGTGAAGTGGTTTAAAGATGGGAAACAAATGATGCCCAGTAGATATTTTTCAATGAGTTTTGAAAATAACGTGGCCAGTTTTAGGATTCAGTCAGTAATGAAGCAAGACAGCGGGGCATATACTTTCAAGGTGGAAAATGACTTTGGAAGCAGTAGCTGTGACACCTACCTGAGAGTGCTAGGTTTGTATCTTGGCCCCAGTCAGCTTCCCTTATGTATATTATTGTCCTTGGTAAACAAATGGCAACATATTAATGGATGTGTTTTGCTGTTTGCATTGGCCAGATCAAAATATTCCTCCATCATTCACCAAAAAATTAAGCAAAATGGATAAAGTTCTAGGCTCTTCCATTCATATGGAGTGCAAGGTTTCTGGCTCACTTCCTATTAGTGCTCAGTGGTTTAAGGATGGAAAAGAGATAACTACAAGTGCAAAATACAGGCTCGTCTGTCACGAAAACACTGTGTCGCTGGACATTAGTAATCTGGAATTAGAAGATACTGCGAATTACACATGCAAAGTCTCAAATGTAGCAGGGAGCGAGGCATGCAGTGGCATCTTAACTGTAAAAGGTTAGAATTTCTTTACCTCTTTCTGACCATTTTCTGCGATTGCTTTTCAAATATAGCACTCTTTC
>NW_006776904.1:676031-713422 GCF_000442215.2 Lipotes vexillifer | reverse complement strand
ACTCTTTCCTGGAGTTCTTTAAAACTAAAAGTCTCCATAATTCTGTTTCTTTAGATACATATATATTGAGTTCAAGAAATATTCAGTCATTACCTCTTTTCAGTAATGTTTTTTTATACGTCCACAAAACTGTCAAAATAACCCAACAACAAGGAATTTAATTACATGTATTTCTCTTGAAATCTATAGAACCACCAAGTTTCCTAGTGAAACCTGAGCGACAACAAGCCATACCTGATTCTACAGTGGAATTTAAAGCTATACTAAAAGGAACACCACCGTTTAAAGTAAAGTGGTTTAAGGATGATGTGGAACTTGCCTCGGGACCTAAATACTTCATTGGCTTAGAAGGATCAACTACCTTCTTAAATCTCTATTCAGTGGATGCTTCCAAGACTGGACAATATACTTGCCAAGTTACCAACGATGTTGGTAGCGACTCTTGTACCACAGTGTTGCTTGTGACAGGTGTGCCAGTTTGACTGTTTTATGTTTCTGTCTGACCTGTGACTCCTGTCCTTTCTGTGATCGTTTACAATATATGTACCCAGTCAAGAAAGTACCCTTCTTTCTAACACGGTACACGCTATTTGCCAGGCATTGTTCATGTTTTTCTCTTTCCTATGTAGTACCTAATTGAACTTTTGTTATTTATATCTGCTCTGTTCCCTCATAAATCTCCTCTTTTCTTCACTCTCTAGAACCACCAAAGTTTGCAAAGAAACTAGAAGCAACCAAAATAGTGAAAGCAGGTGACTCAGCGCGACTTGAATGCAAGATAACTGGATCCCCAGACATCAGAGTTGTGTGGTACAGAAATGAACATGAACTCCCAGCCAGTGATAAATATAGAATGGCTTTCATTGATTCAGTGGCTGTCATACAGATGAATAGTCTTGGTACTGAGGACAGTGGGGATTTCATTTGTGAGGCTCAGAACCCTGCTGGCAGCACAAGCTGCAGTACCAAGGTTATAGTAAAAGGTAGAAACCTCTTTCCTCTGTTCCTCATTACCTGAAACCCACCTTCTTCCCCCCGGGCTATCATAGCTCTTCATTCTTTTGCTGTCATTTTTAGCTTCCATGTGAGATCATAGAACATTTTCCCAAACTAGTATTATGTCCATTTTTAGATGTTTTTGCTTCTTAAGATTTGCTTACATGTAGCCAGTCATTCTGAGATAGTTTTCTTGTTATTCCAATGCCGTAATTCTACTCACCTCAACATATTAGCCAAGCAGTTCAAATTTGATGTTTCCAAAATGCTCAGAAAAACAAAGTGGGCATTTTAAAATTAATTTTTGCCTTCAATCAACTTATAAGTATATCATCATCCTTACTGTAATCTTTATCATTAAAAGCAAGGAATATTTACCACATATATGCAAGGTTCAAGCAATAGAGATTTTAACCTTACATTTACAACAGGACAACTATGTATATTTTTCTCTCTCAAATGTCAGTTCCTAGTTTTTTAAATTATATCATTATACTTTGTTGCCAATAGCACTAGTATTTTCCAGAATTTTTTTCACAAAGTCCAAGTTTGTCATATTGTAAGGCGATTATTGCAAAAACCATTTGTTGACATGGAAGACTTAGAGCACAAATGTTGTGATAACTTCCAAGTGTCCCAATTGTAATGTGTATACAAAAAATTTCATCCCTGAAGTCAGGACTCTGTACCTCGTGCAAATCATATTGATTCTTACACTTGGGTTTGGGGGTCTGTTTGGTTATTGTTTTGTTTTGCTTTACAGTTTTCTGCATCAATCTTTATAGTCCCAGAAAAAGTAGTAAGGTGGAGTAGACAGAATGTTGAACTGCTCAGTAAGATCACCTGAGGTCTAGCCCAGGTTCTCGGCCAGTGAAGCAGAGTGATTTTGTAAAGGCTGATGGCTTCTCTGAAGCTGTTACTCCTAAAGTGATAGTGCTAGAGCTATTATAGTATCTTGACTCGTTCTTCCAATTTAAAAACAAAGAAATAAAAATATTCTATGAAGTTAAGTAGCCCAATTCATGAGGAATTCTTGTTTTTTACAGAACCACCTGTTTTTAGCAGCTTCCCTCCTGTGGTAGAAACCCTTAAAAATGCTGAAGTTAGTCTTGAATGTGAACTTTTGGGAACACCACCATTTGAGGTGGTTTGGTACAAAGATAAGCGACAACTCCGAAGTAGCAAGAAATACAAGATCGCATCCAAAAATTTCCATGCAAGTATTCACATTCTCAGTGTCAACACTTCAGATATTGGTGAATACCACTGCAAAGTACAGAATGAAGTAGGAAGTGATACCTGCATTTGTACTGTAAAATTAAAAGGTATGCATTATTTCCTGCTCATGGCAGAAATGGCAGGAACGTGCAAAATGCTTATTTGTTTTCTCTCTTCCATTATCTCGACAATCTTTCCAACAATCTCCATCCATCTTTCCCTCTTCAGAACCACCAAGATTTGTCTCCAAACTGAACAGCCTCACGGTTGTAGCTGGTGAGCCCGCTGAGTTACAAGCATCTATAGAAGGCACCCAGCCTATTTCTGTCCAGTGGCTTAAAGAAAAGGAAGAAGTGATTAGAGAAAGTGAAAACATCAGAATTACATTTGTGGAAAACGTTGCAACTCTACAGTTTGCAAAAGCAGAGCCAGCTAATGCTGGGAAGTATATCTGCCAAATCAAGAATGATGGTGGAATGAGGGAGAACATGGCCACGTTGACTGTTTTAGGTTGGTACAATATGGTGCGATAGTTCCTTGATGCAAGGAGGTGCCAAACGCTGAGATGACTTACTAAGAGATACTGGTAGAGTCTCCTGTTTTGAATTTCTAGAACTATATCAATCGTCACCCATTTCAAAGGTTTAGGGGAAAGGACCTTTCAAACACTCTTTTCTGTGTCTGTGAGCCTAACAGAAATGAGCCGTCTCTTTTATTATTTTCTTGATGGGTTAGGAGATGTAATCATGACTATCTTTTGTTGAAGCATGAAAAAATTGGGAGCCCAGCATATGCTACAAGGAAATTTTTTCCAAAAGTAATAGTTGTTAAAGCTGACAAGAACTCCAAAGATCAAAGTCTGATAGGAACGACTTGCACTTTCATCTTTGGGCATATTCATTTTCAATTTTGCCATTGTTTGGATAACAGCTTTCAAAAAACTGTCTTTAGCACCTTAAAGTAGAACAGAAATACTGAGTAATTCATAACAACATGTAGGCTTTGTTCTAGAGAGGGTCAAGTGCAAATCAATGTATATCAACATTGATTTGTACACTGAATTGTTTTGGAAGTCAACTAATGCACCAACATATTTCTTAATAATAACTCGTATAATTTCATGACAGCGTGTAATTATGGAATCACATTTTAAGGTCTAGAGAAAGAGAGAGAGAGAGAGAGACAGAGAGAGCCCTAAGATATCCATATCATTGGAAGAAACAGTGTTAATGAATTTGATAGTAGAAACAAGGTAAAGGTAACAGGCTTTGACAGATGGCTATCACATTTTATTTCAGAGCCTGCGGTCATTGTCGAGAAGGCAGGTTCGATGACAGTGACTGCAGGAGAAACGTGCACTCTGGAGTGTAAGGTGGCTGGCACTCCTGAACTCTCAGTCGAATGGTACAAGGATGGAAAGCTGTTGACCAGCAGCCAAAAACACAAATTTAGCTTCTACAACAAAATCTCTTCCTTAAAGATTCTCTCCGTTGAAAAGCAAGATGCAGGCACGTACACTTTCCAGGTTCAAAATAATGTCGGAAAAAGCAGCTGCACGGCTGTGGTTGATGTTTCAGGTTAGTTCGGATATGTTCTTCCCATTGCTTAAGCAAATTCCTTTCACACGCTTTCTTCTCTCAAGTGTCTTCTATTCTTTCAAACCACGAGTCTCTTGCCTCTCCTCATGCAGACCGAATGGTTCCTCCCTCTTTCACACGAAGTCTGAAAGATACAGTTGGGGTGCTGGGTACATCTTGCATCTTGGAGTGCAAAGTAGCTGGATCATCGCCTATCTCTGTTGCCTGGTTTCATGAGAAAACCAAGATTGTCAGTGGAGCAAAGTACCAAACTACGTTTTCAGATAATGTGTGCGTGTTGCAGCTGAATTCTCTGGACTCATCGGACATGGGCAATTACACATGCGTGGCTGCTAATGTCGCTGGGTCTGATGAATGCCGTGCTGTGTTGGCTGTACAAGGTCAGTGTTAGAATGCTCACACCCTTCCTTATGAGTTCCTCTTTGGGTGCATATCCAGGTTGACACACATTCAAAAGTGCTCTTCTTTTTGATTCAAAATTGCAACTGAATTCGATGCTTACAGGATCTTATCATTGTCCTCCTTGTCTATGTAGAAGCACCCTCTTTTGTGAAGGAACCTGAACCTTTGGAAGTACTACCAGGCAAAAACATCACCTTCACAAGTGTCATTAGAGGAACACCTCCATTCAAGGTTGGCTGGTTCAGAGGTGCCAGAGAACTGGTGAAAGGAGACAGATGTAACATCTATTTTGGAGACACTGTGGCAGAACTGGAATTATTTAATGTCGACACATCTCAGAGTGGGGAATATACCTGTGTTGTTTCTAACAATGCCGGCCAAACATCCTGCACTACCCGTCTCTTTGTAAAAGGTTTGCTCCCGTGCATTTGTGCTTCCTACTTTTTAAGGGACATCTTTGTTTGTGTTTTCACTGTGTTTAACTGCTGTGCTTTGTCACTCCCCAGAACCAGCTGTATTTGTGAAGAAATTAAGTGGTCACTCTGTAGAGCCAGGGAAGTCCATCATTCTGGAGAGCACCTACACTGGAACACTCCCCATTTCAGTTACCTGGAAAAAGGCTGGTGTGAACATTACACCATCTGAAAAATGCAACATAGTCACAACAGAGAAGACCTGCATCCTGGAAATTCTGAATAGCACAAAAGGAGATGCAGGACAGTATTCTTGCGAGATTGAAAACGAGGCAGGAAGGGATGTTTGTGAAGCTCTGGTATCTACATTAGGTGTGTTTCTTATTCTCAAATGATTGGCATTTGTCTAACATGAGGCATGGTTTGTGTGCTTTTCTTTAATTCCAGTTGCTGACTGTGAATCTTTCTTCTTTAGAACCACCTTATTTTGTTACGGAACTGAAGCCTCTGGAGGCATCAGTTGGAGATTCGGTTTCTTTACAATGCCAAGTTGCTGGGACACCAGAAGTTACAGTGTCTTGGTACAAAGGCGATACCAAGTTACGGTCAACTCCTGAATACAGGACCTATTTTACAAACAATGTGGCCACACTTGTTTTTAATAAAGTGAACATCAATGACAGTGGAGAGTACACATGTAAAGCAGAAAACAGTATAGGGACTGCTTCTTCTAAGGCTGTCTTCAGAATTCAAGGTGATGATATTATTTTAGAAATTAAGAAGTTTCTTTTTTCCTTCTCTTCACTCTTATCTTTATGGGGAAATTTTTATTTCACCTACTAACGCCTCAAGTATTACTTGTCTTCCAACAGAGCGCCAGCTCCCACCTTCCTTTGCAAGGCAATTAAAGGATATCGAACAAACTGTTGGGTTACCAGTTACCCTCACTTGTCGACTGAATGGCTCCGCACCCATCCAAGTGTGCTGGTATAGAGATGGGGTACTTTTACGAGATGATGAAAATCTACAGACATCATTTGTAGATAATGTGGCAACTTTAAAAATTTTGCAAACAGACTTGAGTCACTCTGGCCAGTACTCCTGCTCAGCTTCTAATTCACTTGGAACAGCGTCTTCCAGTGCTAGACTGACAGCAAGAGGTTTGTTCCTGTGTTACTCTCTCTCTTTGAAAACCATGACTTCTTAGTCATTGTCAAAGTAGGAACGGCCAATAAAAAAGAGAAAAAAAAACCCACGTTGCCTTTTCTTCTCATCTTTCAGAACCTAAGAAATCTCCCTTCTTTGACATCAAGCCTGTATCTATAGATATTATTGCTGGGGAAAGTGCTGACTTTGAGTGTCATGTTACTGGTGCTCAACCAATGCGAATTACTTGGTCAAAAGATAACAAGGAAATCCGTCCTGGAGGAAACTACACAGTTACATGTGTGGGAAACACTCCCCATTTGAGAATTCTTAAAGTAGGCAAAGGAGACTCTGGTCAATATACTTGCCAAGCAACCAACGATGTTGGCAAAGACATGTGCTCAGCTCAACTCAGTGTAAAAGGTATCTTCACATGGCATTTACCAATATCGTCCTTTCCCATGTTGTGTAATTTTCTTTGAAAAGTTTCTTTAGTTTGTACATGTTTGGGATAAAGTAACTGGATCGTGTTGAAATTTGTACGTTAGTGGTGGAGGCAACATTCATCGAAGTTCTGTTTTCTCTTTATTTTGTTCTTTACGTTAGTGTATCTCTAAGAGTAGTCTTATCAGAGGGTTGTTTAATTGAAAGTTGTTAAATGTTGTTTCAACTCTCTCTTTTTTCACCCTTTCCTATTATATGGCATTCTGACTTACCATTTTGATCAAATTCCTCTATAATACATCAACTTACATGTTTTAGTTTCTGTATCCAAACTACAAAGATTAAATTGCCAATTAAATTCTCTATTAAAAATATTAAAAGTTTATTTAATAGAAAAGATAATATATTTTACCACAAAACTCTCAGAAAGTACATATATTCTTACTAATAAACCAGATTAAAAATGTATTTATGGACTCTTCAGCTACAAACGTAAGCTGTTTTTTTCCTTTGACTTACTAGAACCTCCAAAGTTTGTTAAGAAATTAGAAGCTTCAAAAGTTGCAAAGCAGGGAGAATCCATCAAGCTGGAATGTAAAATAAGCGGTTCCCCGGAAATCAAAGTTTTGTGGTTCCGAAATGACAGTGAACTTCATGAAAGTTGGAAATACAACATGTCATTCATGGATTCTGTGGCGTCACTCACCATCAATGAAGCCAGCACAGAGGATAGTGGGGACTATATCTGTGAAGCCCATAATGGTGTTGGGGACGCCAGCTGCAGCACAGCCCTGACGATTAAAGGTTAGACATGCTAAGCTGCTTTCTTTCTTCCTTCTCCTCTGATCTGGATTCTTTCTCAGCAATGTTCTGAGCTCCAAACTAAAAAGGCTAGTTAAGGGGATTTGCTTGCAATTCTTAAACTAGTTTTTATGACTAGTCATTTCTTATGTTAATATACTGTCATATGGTCACACCAGGCACTCAATGATTTAGACTCTAAAATATTTTTTCCCTTTCATTAGGCAAATGCTCTCATTGCTTATCTTCTTTTCTTCTGGTAGCACCTCCTGTTTTCACCCAGAAGCCTTCTCCAGTAGGAGCCCTTAAAGGTTCTGATGTTATCTTCCAATGTGAAATTTCGGGAACCCCCCCATTTGAAGTGGTGTGGGTTAAAGATCGAAAGCAAGTTCGGAGCAGCAAGAAATTTAAAATCACTTCGAAAAATTTCGATACAAGTCTCCACATCCTTAATCTGGAAGCTGCCGATGTAGGAGAATATCACTGCAAAGCTGCTAATGAGGTGGGAAGTGACACGTGTGTTTGCACTGTCAAGTTCAAAGGTTTGTATCCATGGGCACAAAAATATTTATCTCTTGCTTTCATCTTTTCTTGCTTGACCAATAATGTATGTGGCTGTGATTCTCATCTTTTTTCTCTAACCACAAATTTCTTTCATTAGAACCCCCACGGTTTGTGAAGAAGCTAAGTGACACCTCAACCCTCGCTGGGGATGCCGTTGAGTTACGGGCCATAGTGGAAGGCTTCCAGCCCATTGCTGTCGTCTGGCTGAAAGATAAAGGTGACATTATCAGAGACAGTGAAAACACTAGGATTTCATTCATTGATAACATTGCAACACTCCAACTTGGGAGCCCAGAAGCATCTAACTCTGGAAAATATGTGTGCCAGATCAGAAACGATGCCGGAATGAGAGAGTGTTCAGCAGTCTTGACTGTCCTAGGTTAGTAACAAAGTACAGCCTGAGAAAAAAATCAGGTTGACTGACCCATGATCATTGCCTGCACATATTACTCTTAGCCAATAATATACTGATTACACTCTTAGTTTGAAAGAAGACTTTGTGTTCAATGCAATATACTTCTTTCAGAACCAGCCAGAATCATAGAGAAACCAGAACCCATGACTGTCACTACCGGAAATCCTTTTGCATTAGAGTGTGCAGTGGCTGGGACACCAGAACTTTCAGCCAAGTGGTTCAAAGATGGGAGAGAATTATCTGCAGACAGCAAACATCACATCACATTCATCAACAAAGTGGCTTCACTTAAAATCCCTTGTGCAGAAATGAGTGACAAGGGGCTATATAGCTTTGAAGTGAAAAACAGTGTTGGTAAAAGTAACTGCACTGTGTCTGTCCACGTTTCGGGTGAGTAGTATGCGGTTTTTGTGAATATACCATTTTTCCTGGGGTAGAAAATAAGGCTTCTCTTTCAACGGAAAACTACCCTTCTCCACATAGATCGAGTCGTGCCTCCTTCCTTCATCCGCAAGTTGAAGGACACCAACGCCATCCTGGGGGCCTCGGCGGTTTTGGAGTGCAGAGTCTCCGGCTCCGTGCCCATCTCCGTGGGCTGGTTTCAGGATGGAAATGAGATCGTTAGTGGGCCTAAATGCCAGTCCAGCTTTTCGGAAAACGTCTGTACTTTGAATCTGAGCTTCTTGGAGCCCTCCGACACAGGCACATACACGTGCATGGCCACCAACGTGGCTGGGTCAGACGAATGCTCGGCCGTCCTGACTGTCCAAGGTCAGTGCACAGGCACCAGGCTGCTGCGTGACTTAGTGCCTGCCTCACAGGGGATTTCTTTATTTTGTCTTCGTGTGTAGTCTTTTGTTTGTTTGTTTGTTTTTTAACATCTTTATTGGGGTATAATTGCTTTACAATGGTGTGTTAGTTTCTGCTTTATAACAAAGTGAATCAGTTATACATATACATATGTTCCCATATCTCTTCCCTCTTGGCGTCTCCCTCCCACCCACCCTCCCTATCCCACCCCTCCAGGTGGTCAAAAAGCGCGGAGCTGATCTCCCTGTGCTATGCGGCTGCTTCCCACTAGCTAGCTACCTTATGTTTGGTAGTGTATATATGTCCATGCCTCTCTCTCGCTTTGTCACAGCTCACCCTTCCCCCTCCCCATATCCTCAAGTCCGTTCTCTAGTAGGTCTGTGTCTTTATTCCTGTCTTGCCCCTAGGTTCTTCATGACATTTTTTTTTCTTAAATTCCATATATGTGTGTTAGCATACGGTATTTGTCTTTCTCTTTCCGACTTACTTCACTCTGTATGACAGACTCTAGGTCTATCCACCTCATTACTTTTTGTGTAGTCTTTTTTTTTTTATTAATTTATTTATTATTTTTGCTGTGTTGGGTCTTCGTTTCTGTGCGAGGGCTTTCTCTAGTTGCGGCAAGCGGGGGCCACTCTTCATCACGGTACGCGGGCCTCTCACTATCACGGCCTCTCTTGTTGTGGAGCACAGGCTCCAGATGTGCAAGCTCAGTAGTTGTGGCTCACGGGCCTAGTTGCTCCGCGGCATGTGGGATCTTCCCAGACCAGGGCTCGAACCCGTGTCCCTTGCATTGGCAGGCAGATTCTCAACCACTGTGCCACCAGGGAAGCCCTCGTGTGTAGTCTTAATTCCCTTTTCTTCAAGGAGCAAAAGCACTGCTCAATTGGATTTCTTTTTTCTCTTGATCTCCCCCACTCCTGGGGTATCTAGAACCACCGTCTTTTGGACAAACCCCTGATTCTTTGGAAGTTCTCCCTGGAATGAGCCTCACATTCACCAGTGTCATTAGAGGCACCCCGCCTTTCAAGGTCAAATGGTTTAAAGGCAGCAGGGAACTGGTGTCAGGGGAGTCATGCAGCATCTCTCTGGAAGATTTTGTCACAGAACTGGAATTGTTTGAGGTGGAGCCATTGCAAAGCGGGGAATATTCTTGCCTCGTGGCTAACGACGCTGGCAGTGCTTCCTGTACCACGCATCTTTTTGTGAAAGGTTTGCTCTTTTCTCCAAAACATGTATCTTTAGCATTCTTTTCTGATTCTTTATTTGAAGATGCCACTTCTGCCCTGCTGTTTTCTCCTTATAGAACCAGCCACCTTTGTGAAAAGATTGGCTGATTTCAGCGTCGAAACAGGAAACCCCATCGTTCTCGAGGCCACGTTTACTGGCACACCTCCCATCTCAGTGAGCTGGATGAAGAATGAGTTCCCCCTTACACAATCTCGGAATTGCAGCATTACCATGACGGAAAAATCTACGATCCTAGAAATTCTTGATAGCACAATAGAGGATTATGCACAATACAGTTGCCTCATAGAAAATGAGGCTGGTCAAGATATTTGTGAAGCGCTGGTATCTGTCTTAGGTGTGTTGACAGTTACCTCTTTTTATTGCTCTCTTTTCTTTCTTTTAATACATCCTCTTTTAGCTAGTATGACTGATTGATTACCATCCTTTCTACCTCAGAACCACCTTATTTTATTGAGCCTCTGGAACACATGGAAGCAGCCGTCGGAGAACCTGTAACTTTACAGTGTAAAGTGGATGGAACCCCAGAAATTAGAATTTCTTGGTATAAAGAACACACAAAGCTACGATCGGCTCCTGCGTATAAAATGCAATTCAGAAATAACGTTGCCTCCTTAGTAATCAACAAAGTGGATCCCAGTGACGTGGGAGAATACACGTGCAAGGCTGAAAACAGCGTGGGGGCAGTGGCTTCCTCAGCTGTGCTCGTTATCAAAGGTGATGATCGTTCTCCTAACAAGTCTTGCTGTGTGTTGACAGATCCACTTTCTTAAAAACGTCACAATGTTGATGGGTTGAAGTATGCTGCGGGTGTTTTCTCTCTTGCAAATAAGGATTGTCTGTGACTCCCTTCCAGAGCGCAAACTTCCACCTTCCTTTGCAAGAAAACTGAAGGATGTTCAGGAGACCCTTGGCTTCCCAGTTGCATTTGAATGTCGCATCAATGGCTCAGAACCTCTTCAAGTGTCTTGGTACAAAGATGGGGTACTTTTGAAAGACGATGCTAATTTGCAAACATCTTTTGTTCATAATGTAGCAACTCTTCAGATTTTGCAAACTGACCAGAGCCACGTTGGTCAGTACAATTGCTCGGCTTCTAATCCTCTTGGGACAGCTTCATCCAGTGCGAAGCTCATCCTCTTAGGTGAGTAGCCCATCACATTACCCTCTTCATCATAAAGCAGTTTCGCTGCTCCGGGCCACCAAAGGCCTGGTGCCACTTAGTTTCTGCTCCACGTCTGGGAGCATGAAAACTGAAGTCACCATGTTGGTCTTCATTCTTTTCAGACCATGAAGTGCCTCCTTTCTTTGATCTAAAGCCTGTGTCAGTAGATCTTGCTCTTGGAGAAAGTGGTTCTTTTAGATGTCACATAACTGGAACTGCACCAATCAAGATCACTTGGGCCAAAGATAACCGAGAGATTCGCCCTGGAGGCAACTACAAGATGACTTTGGTTGAAAATACTGCCACTCTGACGGTTCTCAAAGTAGGCAAAGGCGATGCTGGGCAATACACCTGCTATGCAAGCAACGTCGCTGGAAAAGACTCTTGTTCTGCTTTTCTGGGTGTACAAGGTACTTGTTCAAGTGAAGTAGTAAGGTCTCATTTCAACATCTGAAAATATAGGAGAAAGCATGTGCTTAAAAGATACGTTTAGGACTATGGTCTAGGAATTGCAAGTGATTGAATAGATCCAGGGTCTTCTAAGTGGGAGCAAGATTTTTATAATGTTTATTTTAAAAAATATAAAACTGGTCAAACATGGACTGAAGGTCCATTTTCAAAGGCTGAAAATAGAGACTGGAGGGAGAGTGAACAAAAACTTTTCATGGAATTGCAAGAAAACCCAAGTTTGAAAGAAATTATCCTAGGACAATAAAAGGAAGTTGTCTCGAACGACTTACTTTCCACATTAGTTTGTAAATTAATGGATTTTGTTCCTCGAGAGGCTAGCAGAGCCCCAAACTATCAAGCCCTTCAAGAAGAGTCAGACTGTGTCAACTTCTTTTCCTCTACTAGCCCCACTTAAATAACAGTGGAAACCAGGGGACTGGGGAGTACATCAATATCTGATATCATGGAAGGCAACCATGTCTCTCTGTAGCGTGTTCAAGGCTGCTGTGGCCAGAAATCAAACATTTAACTCAATGAGCCACTGGTCTAACCCATGAGAGCATTTTTAAGGGTTTTTCTGGTGATAGTTTATGAATAACTTCAAATTAAAACAGAGTTAGATTTAGCAGCCCGCGTGCTCTGTGATATATCGCTAATTATTTTTATCTCCCTAAACTTGAATTTTTTTTTTGATTCAGTTAATGAAGAAAGCAGTTGCTCTCCCCACTTCAAAGGGATATTATGAAGGTTGAAGAAATATCTATTTAAGGCCTATAAGAGAAAATAGCACTTTAAAATATTAAGATATTTGACCCAATTTTGCTACTCTGACTCTTCATGGTACATAACTGATATCTTTGCAGCCACAGGAAATAGACCATCCTGCACTGGTTCACGTACAAGAAAGTAATCAAACTCTCTCAATCCCTGTAAACCGTAGTGTGATTTCACCAACAGATGCACACTCTGACTGTGATCTTGCACAAAGTGATTCTTTTGCTGGTAGGAGGATTGCACAAAAGGGATTAATGTCTCTTCCTCTTTCCTTTTGCAATAATATTTGATGTGGGTGCTTACAAAAATAAATATATTTTATAGGAATTTTCTAGTTAAGTTTCACCTAACTATTCTTCCTTGAACTGCAGCAAATAAATTTGTTTTCCAGAGCTAAAGACCTCTCTGTTTGATTTTTCACTTCATCCTGAATTATACGTGTCTTCCCATCTCTTCCCTTGTGTTTTCTGTCTTGCTTCCATAGAACCCCCCAGGTTCATTAAGAAGCTAGAACCTTCAAGAATCATGAAACAAGATGAATCTACAAGATATGAATGTAAAGTAGGAGGGTCTCCAGAAATCAAAGTTTTATGGTATAAGGACGAGACTGAAATTCAAGAGAGCAGTAAATTCAGAATGTCATTCCATGACTCGGTGGCGGTATTGGAAATGCACGCCCTCAGTGTGGAAGACAGCGGAGACTACACGTGTGAGGCCCGCAACGCAGCGGGCAGAGCAAGCAGCAGCACCACCTTAAAAGTTAAAGGTCAGCTCCTACCCTTCTTTCATGTTTTTCACATTAGCTTCCTCCTAGTTGTCCTCTCAATTCCCTGTTTGACTCTCCGTCGAAGTTCTAAAACTTTTAAAGGGCACAATAGAAAATCGAGTGTAGTGTTCTCTCTCTATGGTGGAATGGAAAACTGATTCTTACTTGTAACTACATAGCTACAGAACACATCCTAATTTTCCTTTTTTCCTAACTTTAGAACCACCCGTTTTCCGCAAAAAGCCTCGTCCTGTTGAGACACTGGAAGGAGCTGATGTTCACCTTGAATGTGAGCTTCAGGGCACCCCCCCGTTTCAAGTTTCTTGGCACAAAGACAAGAGAGAACTTAGGAGTGGCAAGAAGTACAAGATAATGTCTGAGAACTTCCTGACGAGTATTCACATCCTGAGCGTCAGTGCCGCAGACGTTGGGGAATATCAGTGTAAAGCCACGAACGACGTGGGGGCTGACACCTGTGTTGGTTCCATCACTCTGAAAGGTTAGAGTGACTCCATCCTCTCCTGCTTACAGTTTTCCTTCTGACTTTAATACCCTGTTGGCCCCTCAGCTCTTGCCCCATCCTTTACCACTAGCTGTCTTGTACTATTCCCCTCTCTCCTTTCTAAATCCCTTTATATTTAGTGCGCATCCCATTTCTAAATCCTACTAATTACCCTTTTAGACAATTTTCCCAGTAGGTTTTGATTGGATTTAGAAAGCTAGAGAGGCCAAGATGTTCGACTCTTTCTGCTTAGTACAAACTCTAATGCATCTCTGCTCCCATTCACCAAAAATGCCTCTTCTTTAAGAAATAGAAACAACACATGATCACCAGTTTGATTCCTAGCATTCATAGCTTTGAGGGAAATACCCACAGCCCCACACGTTGTAAATCCCTGATTTTGCCTCGTTTTCATCAGCACCACCAAGATTTGTGAAGAAGCCCAGTGACGTTTCTGCCATCGTTGGTGAAGAATTTCAGCTTCAGGCTGCTGTTGAAGGCACTGAGCCCATTTCCGTGGTGTGGCTCAAAGACAAGGGGGAGATGGTCAGAGAAAGTGACAATATATGGATCTCTTATTCAGAAAACATTGCAACCCTACAGTTTTCAAGAGCGGAAACAGCCAATGCCGGGAAATACACCTGTCAGATCAAAAACGATGCCGGAATGCAAGAGTGCTTCGCCACAGTGTCCATCCTCGGTTAGTGCAGATAGAATGTCATCATGAATAGAAGGCACGCACTCACCAGTACTCGTGTCCTCTTTAGTTTTTCAATGTGATTTTAACATTTGAACACAATTTGCATCTCGTTCCAGCGCCTGCAGCAATTGTCGAAAAGCCAGAATCCATAAAAGTGACCACGGGAGACACCTGTACCTTGGAGTGCATGGTCACTGGCACACCCGAACTCACTACTAAGTGGTTTAAGGATGCAAAAGAGCTGACAAGTGATAGCAAATACAAAATAAGCTTCTTCAACAAAATATCTGGCCTTAAGATTATTAACGTGGCCCCCAGTGACAGTGGGGTGTACAGTTTTGAGGTGCAAAACCCTGTGGGCAAAGACAGCTGCACAGCCTCAGTTCACGTTTCAGGTTGGTTGGTTGGGCTTTTGTTCCAATGTTATTATAGTATAGCTCCTGGTTTACATACGTGTGTATGAGAAACTCCACGTTCTACAGCGTGACATGAGTCTGACATCCTCTGAATCAGCAAAATCAGAGGTAATAGACCTATAGAGTTAGAAGAAAACCAAGTCCAAATGTTCTATCCCTTTCTTTTGGAGGAATTTCCACAATTCAGGGTGGTAGGAGTAACACTTAATCCCTGGATAAGGAATAAGGATATGTAGTCTTCTACTGTCACTTATGCTGGAGTAATTCTCCACATAGTGATTCACAGCAAAGAGAGACCAAAATTCCTAATAAGTCAACTAGCACGTCTTGTCCACTGATTCTCAGGGCTTTCCACGGTGTGACTCCACTGGGAACTCTGTGATACCCTCACAGAAGAGCCAAATGGATCTAGGCATATTCCATCAAAAAGACAATAATTCGCTCTTCAAATCATTTTATAACTGATGTCCTTGTCTGTTTGATTTTTATCACATTCAGACCGAATTGTGCCTCCTTCGTTCACAAGAAAATTGAAAGAGACAAATGGTCTGTCTGGTTCCTCAGTGGTAATGGAGTGTAAAGTCTATGGATCACCTCCAATCTCCGTCTCCTGGTTCCATGAAGGAAACGAGATCAGCAGTGGAAGGAAGTACCAGACCACCCTGACGGATAACACTTGTGCCTTAACCGTGAACATGCTGGAAGACTCGGACACCGGCGACTACACATGTATAGCTACTAATGTGGCTGGTTCTGATGAGTGCAGTGCTCCTTTGACTGTGAGAGGTCAGCTAAAAACAACAGCAAAATAGAATTGCATTTCATTATTTATTCAACATTTTTGTCATCAAAATTCAAAAGTAGTAAACTTTTTCCGGTATGTGCTTTTTTGTTTAGAACCACCATCTTTTGTTCAGAAACCTGATCCCGTGGATGTTTTAACTGGAACAAATGTAACTTTCACAAGCATTGTAAAAGGAACACCCCCGTTCAGTGTCAGCTGGTTCAAGGGTAGCAGTGAACTAGTACCAGGGGACAGATGTAATGTGTCTTTGGAGGATTCAGTTGCTGAACTGGAGCTGTTTGATGTAGATACATCACAAAGTGGAGAATATACCTGCATCGTTAGTAATGAAGCTGGCAAAGCTTCTTGTACAACACATCTATATGTAAAAGGTTTGTTGGACTGCCGTTCTGCATTTTTACAATTAGTGTACATGAAGTAATAGGTGTGCCCATATCTGTGTGTGTATGTGCTTTATTTCATGTTTTCAATTTGCCTGCTACAGCCCCAGCCAAATTTGTGAAGAAGCTCAATGATTACAGCCTAGAGAAAGGAAAACCCCTGATCCTAGAGGGCACGTATACTGGTACTCTTCCCATTTCAGTTACATGGAAGAAAAACGGCACAAATATAACTCCTTCTCAGAGGTGTAATATAACCACAACTGAAAAATCTGCAATCCTGGAAATTCCAAGCAGCACAGTGGAGGATGCAGGACAGTACAACTGCTACATTGAAAACGCTTCCGGGAAAGACTCCTGTTCGGCACAAATCCTGATACTAGGTTTGTTATGGTTGCACATTCGTATCTTTATATACAAATAACCATCCTGGCATGTCTCCTTTGTGACTGGTTATCTCTCTTGGCTGCAGAACCACCATATTTTATCAAGCAGTTGGAGCCTGTGAAGGTGACCATTGGAGATTCTGCCTCTTTGCAATGCCAACTTGCTGGGACCCCTGAAATTGGGGTGTCCTGGTATAAAGGAGATACGAAATTGAGACCCACGACTACCTACAAAATGCATTTTAGGAACAATGTTGCTACACTGGTTTTCAACCAGGTTGATAGTAATGACAGTGGAGAATATATCTGCAGGGCTGAAAACAGTGTGGGAGAAGTTTCCTCATCAACTTTCCTGACTGTTCAAGGTGACTGCAATATTTTTTAAGTGAATGAATGTGTTTCTTTTGAACAAGATTTAAAATATCTGGCGAGGGTCTTCTTTTTAGGAAAATCTTTCCAAATGCAAAACTTTCTTCTTAAGTAGTTCTGCCTACAAATTAGTAGTTTCTCTTTTTTGATCACCTTTACAGAGAGAGATAAAATGACTAATCTTCAGTTGGAAGGATCATGTCATCATTTGTCTCTATAATTAAATCTTTCAGAAAAATGAGTAACCATATTTTTTAAAAGTCCACCCATGGGTGTCTCATGCAGATTGCTAGAAAGCAGTCTTAAGAAGTAAGAAAATCTGCTACATGCCGGAGATGTACCTTAAGCCAATCAGTTTCTCTGCTGGCTTACATATTTTTACACCTACCATGCATCAGCGTGGCGTCAAAGTAAAACTTTTGCTCCAAAAATTTACCTGCTTTTCTTTGAGTCCAAATTAATTCAGGATATGTGAATACCTCCTGATATTTTTATAGGAATCCCATTATTTATATAACAATAATTGTGAGAGGAATATTCAGTAAATTCAAAATGTCCAGAAGTATTCATTACTTTAATTCCATTCCTACAGAGGAAAAACTTCCACCGTCGTTTTCTCGACAGTTGAGAGATGTTCAAGAAACGGTCGGGCTGCCAGTTGTTTTTGAGTGTGCTGTCAGTGGATCAGAACCTATCTCGGTGTCTTGGTTTAAAGATGGCAAGCCGTTGAAAGACGGCCCCAATGTACAAACATCATTTTTAGATAATGTAGCCACTCTCAATATTTTTCAAACAGATCGGAGTTTTGCAGGCCAGTATTCTTGCACAGCTACAAATCCTATAGGTTCTGCTTCTTCCAGTGCCAGACTCATTCTCACAGGTGTGTGGATTCTTAAATTTCTATTTCTGGAATTAAATTTTTTATAACCAAATTTGAAATTAGAGGAGGATGATTTGTGTGAACTGGGATGGTCAGGTATGGAGCCTGAAACCATGTCTTTCTGCTCTCCTCTCAGAGGGGAAGAACCCGCCCTTCTTTGACATCCCTCTTGCCCCTGTGGATGCTGTGGTGGGAGACAGTGCGGACTTTGAGTGCCATGTGACTGGGACACAACCAATAAAGGTCACCTGGGCCAAAGACAACAGAGAGATCCAAAGTGGCGGAAACTATCAGATTAGTTATCTGGAAAACAGTGCCCACCTGACAATCCTGAAAATAGACGAAGTAGACTCTGGACAGTATACGTGCTATGCTGTCAATGAAGTGGGAGAGGACTCCTGCATGGCTCAGCTCAATATAAAAGGTATCTTTGTATGTCACATCCTAAGGGTGCAGTTTTATTAGGACAGATGAAATTTAGCACATTTTTAAACCACTGGCATAGAAATGTTTCAGAAGAAATAAGTTTCTCTAGAGAAAAGGTGTATTTTAAAATCTGTATTTCTCTAAGTTCTTATATATCCTACATAACCCTAAGACCACTCCTTCCCCCACTTTCTTCTTTTTTTTTTTTTTTTTTTACAAATATCTGGTTCTGTAAATGACCATAAGTTATTCTTATCATCCATCCCATAAATCAGAGAACAGTTTAAAATAAGCTTGTGAAAATAAAAGAAAAAAAACCACAACACTGTAAATCAACTATATGCCAAGGTAAAATGAAAAAATTGTTTTAATTTAAAAATAAAAGAAGCTTGTGGAAGGAGGCCAAAATGCTTAGGAACATTACACTGATAAGCTGTATTCAGTTGGTCAGCATTGACTTTGAACTTAAAATATGACTTTCCTTTCTTGAAAAGCCTCCTATTAGTAACCTACTTCTGGATCCCACTTCATATATCCTTGAACTGTCTTACAGAGCGGCTAATTCCACCAAGTTTCACTAAAAAACTCTTGGAGACAGTAGAAGAAACAGAAAGGAACTCTTTCAAACTCGAGGGCCTTGTTGCTGGTTCCCAGCCTATTTCTGTCGCTTGGTACAAAAATAACGTAGAGATCCATCCAACGTCTAACTGTGAAATCATATTCAAGAACAACACACTTCTGCTGCAAGTCAAGAAGGCAGGCATGGACGACGCTGGTTTGTACACGTGCAAAGTGTGGAATGATGCAGGCTCTGCTCTGTGTACATCTTCAGTCGTCATCAAAGGTAAGTCACCTTCAGAGCCCCTGGCATGATGTGTTTTTCTTTACTGCCTGTTAGACAGCCATGTGTGTTTCTTCTGACATCTCGACCAAGTAAGTTATAACAGATATGAATATATATTATTTAATTGGCTTGCCACAATTCCACGTTTACTAAAAAATATATATTAATTGTAATTTAATTACGTGGCCCAGGAAAGTAGGTGTCATATAATAAACGGACTATACCTTAGCTTGTAAATCACATCTCGAAATTCTCTCAGGTCGTTAGAAGTCTAAGTCTACTTTGAAATTCATACATAAGTGACATATAAACTTTTATGAGGCACATTTGTTTTGAAATTTTTAAAAATTTTCATCATTGAATATTGCATTACCTTTGCTTATTATGAGTTCTATCACATTCTGAAACATTCTCTTTTCTAAGGATATTTCTAAGTGATTGTTGTCTGACATATACTGCCCAAAGCTTTTAGCCTGTAAATGAATATTAACCTCATACAAAAGGGTAAAATTTGCTCAGAAAGAAAAAAAAAAAAATGGGTGAAAAGATGTTGCATATCATTATGAATACACAGTCATAGCTTGAGGCAAAGAAATAGACTGTATTGTTTAAGGAAATCTTCTCAATCTGATCCTCTAACCATAATGGCTTCATCCATATAACTTTTTTTTCTTTTTTTTTTCTTAACATCTTTATTGGGGTATAATTGCTTTACAATGGTGTGTTAGTTTCTGCTGTATAACAAAGTGAATCAGCTATACACGTATATATATATCCCCATATCTCCTCCCTCTTGTGTCTCCCTCCCACCCTCCCTATCCCAACCCTCTAGGTGGTCACAAAGCACCCAGCTGATCTCCCTGTGCTATGTAGCTGCTTCCCACTAGCTATCTGTTTTACATTTGGTAGTGTATATATGTCCATGCCACTCTCTCACTTCGTCCCAGCTTACCCTTCCCCCTCCCCGTGTCCTCAAGTCCATTCTCTGTGTCTGCGTCTTTATTCCCGTCCTGCCCCTAGGTTTGTCAGACCTTTTTTTTTTTTTTAGATTCCATATATATGTGTTAGCATATTGTTTTTCTCTTTCTGACTTACTTCACTCTGTATGACAGACCCTAGGTCCATCCACCTCACTACAAATAACTCAATTTCGTTTCTTTTTATGGCTGAGTAATATTCCATTGTATATGTGTGCCACATCTTCTTTATCCATTCATCCGTCAATGGACACTTAGGTTGCTTCCGTGTCCTGGCTATTGTAAATAGTGCTGCAGTGAACATTGTGGTACATGACTCTTTTTGAATTATGGTTTTCTCAGGGTATATGCCCAGTAGTGGGATTGCTGGGGCGTATGGTAGGTCTATTTTTAGCTTTTTAAGGAACTTCCATACTGTTCTCCATAGTGGCTGTATCAATTTACATTCCCACCAACAGTGCAAGAGGGTTCCCTTTTCTCCACACCCTCTCCAACATTTATTGTTTGTAGATTTTTTGATGATGCCCATTCTGACTGGTGTGAGGTGATACCTCACTGTAGTTTTGATTTGCATTCCTCTAATGGTTAGTGATGTTGAGCATCCTTTCATGTGTTTGTTGGCAACCTGTATATCTTCTTTGGAGAAATGTCTATTGAGGTCTTCTGCCCATTTTTGGATTGGGTTCTTTGTTTTTTTGATATTGAGCTGCATGAGCTGCTTGTAAATTTTGGAGATTAATCCTTTGTCAGTTGCTTCATTTGCAAATATTTTCTCCCGTTCTGAGGGTTGTCTTTTCATCTTGTTTATGTTTTCCTTTCCTGTGCAAAAACTTTTAAGTTTCATTAGGTCCCATTTGTTTCATCCATATAATTATGAGGCAATTCATCAAAATCACTTTACAGTCTAACTTCCTTGAATAGCTGGGAGTTAATTACCAACTCTGATGATCTAGCTGGCCATGTCAGGGTGCACAGACAGTAGATTAATATTACTAATAAGCTAACATCATTGAGTTAACTCTTTATAATTCTAATTTCATCACTCAATAGTACTTAAATGCATTTGATTTTAAAAACATTTAGTTAAATGAAGAATGTGTGCTTAGCGGTGGCTTTTTTACATTCATGATGGTTTTACATTGAGTAGATAAATGCTTCCTATAGAATTCTGAGGCTTTTTATCCATAGAGTTTAAAAATGAATAGATATCAGGGCTTCCCTGGTGGCGCAGTGGTTGCGAGTCCGCCTGCCGATGCAGGGGACGCGGGTTCGCGCCCCGGTCCGGGAGGATCCCACATGCCGCGGAGCGGCTGGGCCCGTGAGCCATGGCCACTGAGCCTGCGCATCCGGAGCCTGTGCTCCGCAACGGGAGAGGCCGCAACAGTGAGAGGCCCGCGTACTGCAAAAAAAAAAAAAAATGAATAGATATCAGAAGTTTTCATCTTTGCAATCATGAATATTGCTCATTTTCCTTATATGTAGGTCTCAGAACCATTCAATAAAATCATTGCATAACACCAAGCTATACATGGCCTTCCCATCATGTTACTGATATCTTCTTCACTGGTTTTCAGTTGAGCACTGAACTTCAACGCCTCATTCCTTTGGTCAAAGATTGGATTTTAAATGCTACTGTAGCTGCGTATAATAGCTAAAGGTGATCATAAGAGAAAATCACATATTAACATGTGGGCTCATGGTTACCCACATGTTGGCTTTCTTTCCCAGAGGGTAGCGAACATTGTATATCATGAGCAGAGTTCTCCAATAGGCCCTTCGTTTTTAGGGTTCAGTGAAAATACAGCTGCATGCAGGTTTGAGAGAATCAACGGTGTGCTATATGACATCAAAATTTATAGGAACGGCCAGTGCAGTGTTTGCAGTGCCTAATGTTTGCAAAACACAGATGCTTGGGTAATTCATGGGCAGCATGGCATCTGTTCTTTGCTTGTTTTTTATTTTTATTTATTTATTTATTTATTTTGCGGTACGCGGGCTGTAGCTGCCGTGACCTCTCCCGTTGCGGAGCACAGGCTCCGGACGCGCAGGCTCAGCGGCCATGGCTCACGGGCCAAGCCAATCCGCGGCATGTGGGATCCTCCCGGACCGGGGCACGAACCCGTGTCCCCTGCATCGGCAGGCGGACTCTCAACCACTGCGCCACCAGGGAAGCCCTCTTTGCTTGTTTTTAAACTTTTTTCTATTTATAAAATCCAGCACATGTAACTATTGCTTTCAGAGACAAAGGCACATGATTCAGTTCTATTATAGCAACCAGTGCTACCTGTTAGAGGCAAAACTTGTTTCTTTTCTGGAGTTTAATATTTTTTTTGTTTTTATGTTCCTCATGAAAATCCCTTTCTAATTCTAGCACCTAAGAAGCCACCTGTGTTTGATCAGCACCCTACTCCAGTAACAGTTAGTGAAGGAGAATTCGTGCAGCTTAGCTGCCACGTCCAGGGATCAGAACCGATCAGGATCCAGTGGTTGAAGGCTGGCAGGGAAATAAAGCCCTCAGACAGATGCAACTTCAGCTTTGCTAATGGGACTGCTGTGCTGGAACTCAAGGATGTGTCTAAAGCAGATGCGGGAGATTATGTGTGTAAAGCTTCCAACGTGGCTGGAAGTGACACTTCCAAATCAAAAGTGACCATTAAAGGTACAGACACCTCAAAACTATTATTTGGATTAAGTCAACTGCTTGTGTTTATTTGCTTATTACAGTTTAAGTAAGAATGGAATTAGGTTTTTAGAATTATCAGTTACTGCTTGTTTGCAATTTATAGTCTCCTTATTATAATTGAAATATTAGGTAATTTAGTGGCAATAATTTCCACACAAATTTTCTGAAAGTACCCCAAGTTCACCATCACACTTCTTGACCTTTTTTTCACCATATCCAAAAGGATGTAACTAAGTGGAGTTCCAAAAATGATCCTATAATAATGTGACATAAGGTAGCCTGATATCATATCCCTAAAGGAAATCTATATAGTTAAAACCAAGTTGAGAAATATAAAACTTGATGCTATTAATGGGATTGCAGTGCAATCTGCATGTAATAGCTGCAACTAGTTATAAATGTCTGTGAAACTGCTTTGTCTTCTGTAGTCCACTCATATAGAGTGTGTAATATTTGTGACATTGCCAAATTCTTAAAGCCTGTTTTTCAAAGGAAATTATTTATTACAATTTGAAGGTAATTGTGATTTTTTTAAAAAACATGTAAACGTGTTTTTTTAGACAAACCAGCTGCCGTCCCAGCAGCTAAGAAAGCAGCAGTAGATGGAAAACTCTTCTTCATGTCAGAACCTCAGAGTATGAGAGTTGTAGAAAGTAAGTACTTCGTGAAAATTACATCTTCATCTATCTTGTACATTTTACTGCTGATTTCATTTCAGAAAAACTGGTTTTGGAAACTTAAATTTTTATTGATTTGTTTTCATTGATCCTTAGAAACCACTGCAACATTCATTGCGAAAGTTGGAGGTGATCCAGTTCCAGATGTTAAGTGGACAAAAGGGAAGTGGAGACAATTGAGCCAAGGAGGTCGAATTTTTATCCACCAGAAAGACGGTGAAGCAAAGCTGGAGATCAGAGGCACCACAAAAACCGATTCTGGATTATACCGATGTGTCGCATTTAACAAGCATGGTGAAATTGAAAGTAATGTTAATCTACAGGTGGATGAAAGGAAGCAACAAGAGAAAATTGAAGGAGATCTTAGAGCAATGCTGAAAAAGTAAGTTCAGTAAAATACCATGCACGGTAATGTTCCATTCATGGACCATCCCCTCCAAGATTCAGATTGTGAAAGAACATTAGCATATAGACATTTTAACGGAAACAGATAAGCAAATACACAGTATTTGAGTGGAAGGTAGTGGTGCATTAACATCAATTTCTGAATAATCTTGAGAAAATTTTGAGAATGAGGTGAATTTTTATTAAAATTTTGAACAAAGGAAATGGCCTGTAGAGAAACCCGTGTGTCTAGGCATGAAATTTTTGTTTCTATGTGTAATTTCTCTTGCTCTGAATGGCTTTCTAGACCAACCATTTTAAACATTTTCCGTAATTGCCAAGAATTTCAAAGCAAATTATGTTTCGACATCACTGTTAATCAATTAATCAACAGTTAATTTCTACATATTTTCCTCATGGTATATGTATTCTTTATTGATGCTTTCCATGGCTATTATTATTTTTCCTTATAATGCTTTCGTTAGCCTCTTTTGTTGTAAAGCTTACAAAAATATTTTTGTTATCCTTTCTTAAACTCTTTGATCAAATTTCCATACTTTGTGACTATAGTCTGATCTTAATCCACTCCACCTCCAAACCCACAATTTTGTTTATTTGTTTGTTTCACAGTTAACATGGTAAAATTAGTAGTTCTTAAATAAAGGACACAAAACTATTCCTTTGTGAAAAAAATTTTATTTCATTTATAATCTTTGAATGATGATAGACAATTCAAAATAAGTAGAAGACAGGTGATTCATGTTTATTTCTTATTTCATTTAGGACTCCAGCCTTAAAGAAAGGAGCTGGGGAAGAAGAGGAAATTGATATCATGGAACTTCTCAAAAATATTGATCCAAAAGAATATGAAAAATATGCCCGCATGTATGGAATCACTGACTTCCGGGGTCTTCTTCAAGCATTTGAAATGCTAAAGCAAAGTCACGTAGAAGAGACACATAGATTGGTATGATCTTTTGTATATAGTATCATCTTTAAAAATTCACACTTGAAACATCTAACATATGCCTTTTGAGTTTCCAGAACCCTACAGTTGTATAAGATCAGTTAATATAACCTAAGCAGCATCAAAAATGGAAGTTAAATATAATCATTCGTCCTCTAATTCAAATTTTATTCCATATGTAATACTTATGCTTTTTTTCCTCCCTAGGAAATTGAGGAAATAGAGAAGTCAGAGAAGGAAGAAAAGGAATTTGAGGAACTTGTATCCTTTATTCAGCAAAGGCTGTCACAGACAGAGGTAAAATGAATTATGCTGATCACAAAATGAAGAAATTATTATTGGGAATTACAAGGGAAGGAGTGACTAATGCATTTTAATTCTTTATTCTCCTAGCCTGTCACTTTGATCAAGGACATTGAAAATCAGACAGTTTTGAAAGATACGGATGCTGTGTTTGAAATTGACATTAAGATTAATTATCCAGAAATCAAGCTTTCATGGTACAAAGGGACTGAAAAACTGGAACCCAGTGATAAATTTGAAATAAGCATTGATGGTGATCAACACACACTCAGAGTCAAAAACTGTCAACTGAAAGATCAGGGCAATTATAGATTGGTGTGTGGTCCACACATCGCTAGTGCTAAGCTAACTGTAATCGGTAAGGAGAAAGAGTTTTATTATTTTAAAAAACTTGTGACATGAATTTACTACTGAGTACATCACATGTGATATCATACAAAATGTATATCGTGTCATACCCACAGAGCCTGCCTGGGAACAGCATCTTCAGGATGTTACTTTGAAAGAAGGCCAGACTTGTACCATGACTTGCCAGTTTTCTGTGCCAAGTGTAAAATCCGAATGGTTCAGAAATGGCAGAATCCTTAAACCCCAAGGTAGATATAAAACAGAAGTGGAGCACAAAGTCCATAAGCTGACCATTGCAGATGTTCGAGCAGAGGACCAGGGTCAGTACACCTGCAAATACGAAGACCTTGAAACTTCAGCAGCGCTCAGAATTGAAGGTGGGTGAACGACTGTGGCTGGAGTTATCACAGCATCGGTCAGTGGCAAATGTTGTGCAGGACCCCTGCAACCCTGCCATCACATGTATCTTAAAGCGCTTGTGTGGTCTCATTTCCCAACACACATACTCATAGCATTCACTCACGTCTCAAAATCCATTTGAAATCAAAACGGAAGTATTCACATAAGTGCCAATTCTGTTGCATAGTTCTTTTTGACCTGAAGTAGATTTCAGTCTAAACCATGACTTGACTTTCTAACACTTATTTCTGTTAAATTTCATAATTATGCTAAATTCAGTAATTTTTTTACAATTCTATTAAATGCCATAATTCTCACATCTATGATTTTGAATTCTAGAAATAGATCTTAGAAAGGACCAGATTTCATGGCTATGTATCTTGAGGATCTTGGCTAGGAGCTGACATTTTGTTTACAAGAATCAATTTGACTCTATCTGTATGAAACTTTATAGATAAAATTAACAACATATGTGATGTGTGATTAGCAGCTATTTTTCAAAAATAATTATTTCATAGGAGGATCATATTCCAACCTCTGAATCTCTGAGATGAAGTGGAATCCTAGGACTTCGGAGCAACAATATTTATTTCCTAAAGACCTACACCTTTAGACTGCATTCAGCAACATTTGGCTCTACTTCCAGGCTTGCCATTTATAGCAGTTGGAATAACTATGTGACTTATTTACATAAGCATTTCAACATCTCTGACTTGCTTTACAATGGATATCAAGGCCTGGTTGTATTTTAAATTTCAGAAATTTTAAATCTCTTTTCATTTAAAGGATCCAGTTGAAACCACTTATCATTTTTTAAAGAATTGCCTCCTTTTATATGATCCTTCAAAGAAAAGCTCACCAGAGTACATATGACATCTAAGCTATTCATGATACTGCAGTACGTTGAATTCCACCAGCCTTCCAGAGAAAATTTTGCAGAAGGACCTCCACGCCAGCCTATTCTCTTGCTACATACCCTGCCATTCCCAGTGGGTGGACTTCATGCCTGCCCATGCGTGCTTGCAAAGCAGGTTTCAGAACTCTCCAAAATGAATCCTTTGAAATTTAGAAGTGCAGATTTCCTACTGAGTTTGAAATTATTTTAACAGGGAAAGTTATACAAGCCCAAAAATAAACAATTCTAGATCCTGAATAGCAGAATTATTTTACCGAGGAAAGAAAGAATTTCAAAGGGGAATGAGAAGTATACAGTAAAAATTTAAGTTTACGTTCCCTTTATTTTGAAGCCCGCATTTCACCAACATTTTTAAAGTTTAAATTTTACTTTTGGGTTATAAGCACCCTTGACTATTGCCTTCATGTAAATATTGTAAGGACTTTCAGGGATTTCTTTAAACTTTCCCACATTGATCCTGTAGGAATACACCTAAGTATTGGGATAATTTTTTGTTACTGATGTGAAGAAGTGCACTTTCTTCTTGTTTTATCTTTTCAGCCTTTTTCTGCTATTTTCCAATCGGATAAAAAGATAAGAGACTTTAAACATCTGTGGGGAAAGCACAGTGAAAGAAATTCCTCCCCAAACAATCTAAATTTGAACTCTTTTTGTACTTAAACAGCTGAACCAATTCAGTTTACGAAGCGCATACAGAACATTGTGGTGAGTGAGCATCAGTCTGCCACTTTCGAGTGCGAAGTGTCCTTCGATGATGCCATTGTAACATGGTACAAAGGACCAACAGAACTGACCGAGAGCCAGAAATACAACTTCAGGAATGACGGTCGCTGCCATTATATGACCATCCACAACGTGACCCCAGATGACGAAGGTAACTTAATTGACAGTGTCCCTGTGACTATATAATTTCAACTTTGCCTGTTTTATTTATTTCTACTCTAGTTTATGCTTATACTCTGTAGTTCTATCTAGATTACTTTTTTTAGGAAAGAGAAATATAAATAAATACTATATTTAAATAAAGAAGCATTATTTACAAACATATCAGAAAGTAAACGTTTCACGATTTTTTTCCTTAGGTGTCTATTCAGTAATTGCTCGACTGGAGCCCAGAGGTGAAGCAAGAAGCACAGCAGAGCTGTACTTAACAACCAAAGGTCAGAAAACACCACATTCAAATCACAGTGCAATCTTGGAAACAAAGTAGCCTGCCAAGACAATTCTAAATTTTAAAAAATATCTTTTTTTTTTTTCTTTTGCAGAAATCAAACTTGAGATGAAGCCTCCTGGTAAGTTAAAAAAAAAAAAAAAAAAAAAGAATCAATCCTTACAGTACATTCAGTGTAATTTTGTAAATGATAGAAGCCAAACTAACATGTCTAAAAATATTATTTCTTTTTTTCATTAAAATATTTTTCAGTAAAATAATACCAATGTTAGGCTTTGTGAGTTTGGGAAATTAGAGATAATGAGGTCACATTCAGCTGATATCTAGGATCAAGTTTGGCCGTAGAACAAATTTTCACAGGGAATAAATTGCATGTGTGGCTGCCTACAGAAGAATCTTAATATCTTTGTTTCTATATGTTAAATTCTGCTGTTGGAAATGCCTGACAATCAAACACATCTTAGTTGCCTAATAAATATCTGTGTTTTCAGTCTCTCGGTGCTTATCATTATTAAATGTCCCTTTTCAGATATTCCTGACTCCAGAGTTCCAATTCCAACCATGCCTATCAGAGCAGTACCTCCAGAAGGTAAGATCCAGCACCATGACCCCTGGGCTTGAAGCTGCAGTATCCTACCACTAGGAAGTTACCAATGCCAAACCATAGCATACAGCAGGAACAAATTCTTTCTCATCATATTCTTCACTGTGTAATTAAAAATCAAAGCAAAAGAGTAGTTACAATTATAAATAGATGCTAATTTTGTTTGTTCTGATTGTTGAATTGCTGCTATAACACCTTTGAAGCACTGAAAGAAATGCATGAGACTTTTCATCGTATTTCACACAAAATAAGAAACCAAACTATGTTACTTATGATGGCATTTATTTTCTTCAGAAATTCCTCGTACGGCGGTTCCTCCCATCCCCCTGTTGCTACCATCACCTGAAGAAAAGAAACCACCAGCAAAACGTATTGAAGGTATTATATGTTACCTACCTAAATGTCAAAATATAGAACTATTACAGATCTGGAAAATGTCGTTTAATGCAGCATGTTGGCCCTCTAGTGGTCAGCAGTTTGAATTGCCTTTTAAAATGTAAATTATATGCTCTTAAGTATTAACTAAATATGTAAGACATGTGCCTAAAAGTCTGAAAATCATCAGAAAAAAAAATATGATGCTTAATATTAAAATATTTTATTTTAAAGGAATCACTTAAGCATTAATGGCAAACTGATTTCACATTTCATATTTTCCTAACTACTACATAAAGCAATAAAATAATACAGTCAAATTCTAGTGAAACTTATAGAAATAAAAAATACTAGTGTATAGTCAGATTTAAAATTATAGATTGTGTTTTTTCCCAATTACACTGTTAACTACGCTAAAATTCACTATTTTGTTATAAAAATATGATTTAGAATATCTTTGATAGTTCTTTTTTTTTTTTAAGCTAAGGAAAGAGCTCTCCAATAAACTCATGAGTGTGCCAGGAAATTGTCCTTCTCAGATATTTCAGTAGATAAATTGTATTATTTGTGCCCCCAAACTGCTCAACTAATCAGTCAGCAGACTGCCTGGGACTTTCTAGAGTTCTGGGGAGTTCAGAATTGCTGTCAGAATTCTCCCAGCCTCATCAGGAAAAAATTCTGCATGTCAAAGTCACATTTTTCCAAAGCCAAGCCACCATTACGGTAGTAGTTTCCATGGTTTGACATTGCTAGTTCCCTAATATCTACTACAATTGGTGTCAAAAGCTTGAGCTAGTTTTCAGCCAGCCTCAGGGGAAATTCAGTTAAAAAAAAAAACAAAAAAACTTCCAGTTTTATGACTACTACAATCTCAATAACAAAGAAAGCATTTTTATAATTTATATGAACATAATTAACTATATTTCACCTACTTATGATAGCAAAAATGAATAAGAATCAAAAATCATAAAATAGATTTCCACTTATGTTTGTTGTCAGGAATAATAATTTATCTTAATGAATGATTTATGATTTGAGTGTTAGTGTCAACGTGACTTAAGTTTGAGTGCCCACGGGGAAACTTGAGAAATTAAATCATATTTTAAAAATTCAAAAGTGTTATTTATTCATGAATACTAGGAGCCATAATCAAGTTACGATCAGGGGCCAGGATCCAGGTATAATGTCAGAAATGACCAAAGAAAACTTCCACAATATAGCATAGGTGGGACTTTAATTTTATTAATTCACTTGTTAATTCTTTTTCCTGAAAACTATAAAGTGTTCTTACCTAAGTGAAATGAAGGTGAAAAGCTGTACCTCTGCTATTTATGATATCACTTGGGTCTACTCTAGATGTTTGAAAACTTTAAGCAGGCATAAAATCAGTGAAGATGTAGGATCACCCTTCATATTCTATCGCCCTCCAAAAAAATGGTTCTGCTTTCTAGTCCAAGGTCTTTCTGAAACATATCTTGCAATAATGTGCAGAATCTCTTCTTACCATCAAAACATATTAAAAAAAAATACTTCAGGACTTACCTTGTGGTGCAGTGGTTAAGAATCTGCCTGCCAATGCAGGGGACACGGGTTCAATCCCTGGTCCTGGAAGATCCCACATACTGTGGAGCAGTTATGCCCGTGTGCTACAACTACTGAGCCCGTGGGCCTAGAGCCCGTGCTCCTCAGTAAGATAAGCCACCTCAAGGAGAAGCCCGAGCACCACAACTAGAGAAAGCCTTTGCACAGCAATGAAGACCCAATGCAGCCAAAAATAAATAAATTAAATAAATTTTTAAAAAAATTTCAATAAACCTCCCAGTTTCATGAAAATATTTTAGTAAAACTTACATCTGACATCTCCTTTTTTAGTGACCAAAAAAGCTGTGAAGAAAGATGCTAAAAAAGTTGTCACAAAGCCCAAAGAAGAGGCACCACCACCTAAAGGTATTATAATTAATCAAAATTCAGTCTTACTGCTTTTCTCTTGGTTAAAAAGTTTAAATCCCAAATAGTGGACGATAGAGGAAGGTTAAGAGTGTGAATTCACAAAATGGTACCTCTTCCTTTACTCACACTCACCCTCTTCTTTGACTCAGTCCTCACTTTCTCTCTCAACTTTCTTTCTTTTCCCCTTTTTTTCCTCCCCTATCCTCCTGTGCCTATGTCTACCCATGGCACCCAATGGCAACACCAGAGAGTTCTCATTATCTCTGGATAGTGATTTAAAGAAGGTACTGCCCTCTGGTCCAACAGCTGGTCTTGATCAAGTCACACCAACAGAAGGTCAAGGGCGGGCACTAATTTTAAGTGGCCACTCCAGCCCAACCCAGCACCCTTCCTGGTTCACCTGAGCTAAATGTCAATACTTACAGGGAAAAAATAAATACTTTTTGCAGGGGGATCAATTTAGTTACTTAAAATTTTATTATATCCTGGAAAATTTTTAGGAAGAAGATGGGAAAACTAAATTTAAGCAAATGGTTTTATCCATCTGGCTAAGATTAAAGTACAGCAACCTCCTAAAAAAAAGGAGAATCCAGGAGCATGATTCACTGAGACTTTTTTTTTGTGGTCATTTGTGAGATGTTATAGAATAAGAAGAATCTCAAAAAAGCATGGCTATTTCCCAAACTTTATTGTTAATCACTGAAAAAATTAAACATGCATTATTTTTAGCATCAGACATACTGACTATTCTCTTTATGTTTCATGTTAATTTAAATTGTTTTAAATCAACATAAACTAGAATAAAATTTCAGCCTTCCTGCGTTTTCGTTAACATGGCATTGCGTAGCATTTCTGGTGAGCTAAATTTGGATCTTATAAAAGCATTTGATATATGGGTAGTAGTCACAGATCATACAAATGGCTAACAAGGGTATGCAGGATTAGTAAGCATTAAAACACTTATAGTCTAAAGATAAACATGTATTTTATGTTTTCAAAGTTCCAGAGGTTGCCAAGAAGCCCCCACCTCCTACTGCCTTAATTCCAGCAGAAGGTAAATGAGATATTTTATTCTATTTATTTCTGAGATTTGCATCTCTGCGTTGTATTCTTATTTTGTGTATCAGGCTTCCAACTTATTATAAAGTTGTAGAGCCTCCTCTGCTACAGTAAAATTAGCAGTGGAAATGATGGCTACTTCATACTGGTTGAATTCCAGGAAAGAAAAACCCAGGCAAATGTTTATGCAGCCTCAGTGCAGTGGACTCAGGGAAAGAAGTGGTGAGGGCTAGAAAGGGAGGGGATCCCTTATTGTTTCAACTATAGCTAACACAAATGTTAAGGATCATATGAATAATGTTAGCCTTAATATTTTTAAAGTTGTCATATGAAAGCAACTAATTGATTCGGTTACATGACTTTAAATATTGTCTTCATCAAATTGACTAAAAAGTTATATTCGATAGTCAAAAATATAGCTTTAAAATTAGTACTGTTTTTGAAAGAATAGTTTGGAATTTAAGTAACTGCGGAAATATTAAATATAAATTCCACAAAATGATCAAATATTAAGATATTCCATGGGGGAAAAAAAAACTAAGGGTTTTACAAACTGGAGCTCCCATGAAACAATGGAAGATGTGTTCATTTGATAACATTTACTGAATGCCATTTTGTTCACACCAGAAAAGTCCTCAGGTTAAGAGTAGAGTGTCTCTTGACCCTCCTGACTGTGTTCCATTATCAACAAAAATTTAAACAGAACCAACACAAAGAAAACGTAAATGATCAAATATAAGGCTGAGATCTCAGATACTGATATTGCCTGACTACACAGACTTTCATTTCGTGAAGTAATTGTATGGATATAATTAACATTATGCTAATATTATCTTTTTAAATTAATTACTAATTTTAGCTCCTGAAGTGATTGATGTATCCTCCAAGGCTGAAGAAGTGAAAATAATGACCATAACCAGAAAGAAAGAGGTTCAGAAAGAAAAAGAAGCTGTGTATGAGAAAAAGCAAGCAGTCTACGAGGAGAAGAAAGTTTACATGGAATCTTTGGAAGAACCTTATGACGAACTAGAGGTAGAACCTTACACGGAGCCATATGAAGAGCCTTACTATGAGGAACCGGATGAAGAGTATGAAGAGACCCAGGTAGAGGCTAAAAGGGAAGTTCATGAGGAATGGGAAGAAGATTTTGAAGAAGGCCAAGAATACTATGAAAGGGAGGAAGGTTATGAGGAAGGGGAGGAAGAGTGGGAGGAGACTTACCAAGAAAGAGAAGTCATCCAAGTTCAAAAGGAGGCTTATGAAGGTATGTATTAATTGGGTGACTTTCTTCTCTTTTCCTAATTTTTTGCTCAGTTCTTTATATTTTCAAGGTTATTAACCTGATTTGCAATGGATATGAAATAGATGAAATTCCATTTTTTTAAAGTTAGAAATCTTTAGAATCTTTAAAAGCATCATTTTCTTCAGAGTTACTTTCATGCTTTGATATTGTAAATTGAATCATTTAATCGTATTACTAAGACTGAATTCCAAGTGCTCTTTTCTAATGCAGAGGTTCAGGTTTTAGTTTCACTGCCTCGCTGCATCTCTGCTTGATCCTGCTTCTAAATCCAGCATGAGTAATCCTGTTAGCAATAAAGATCCCAAATACAATCATTTACACAGTTGTATATGGTTCTTAACTTATATCATTTGCCAGTTGATAAAATCTATTAGAACTTAACCTATTCAAGCACCCCTTATTACTATGTTTTTGTTAAAGAATCACGTGAGAGGAAAATTCCAGCAAAAGTACCGGAAAAGAAAGAAGTACCACCTCCTAAAGGTATGTAACTGGAATTATTTAAATAGATCACATCATTGACATCATTATCATGGCTTGCTGGGCAAAAGTGTATGAATCACCAGTTGAATCCAATAGGCACAACTTCTTCTGGAAGCTTCATTGTATCAGTGATTTTTTTCCTAAGAATAACTACCTACTTCATTGAATTCAAACGTAACATGATGATAAAAAGATTGTTGTGGTAAATATAAAAAATAACCAAAATACTTGAAGTACAGAGGCTTGTACTTAAAGTTCACTGCAACAAACTTGTCTCTCTTTAAAAAATGAGAGAAAAAGAGACTATTGTCATAGAAATTCTAAAAGTACTGCAATTTTTTTAAAATGCAGTTGTAAAGAAGCCCGTAGTTGAAAAAATTGAAAAGACTTCTCGAAGAATGGAAGACGTTCAAGTCACCAAAGGTATTAACATTTAAAACATTTCCAGTATCATGTACACAAGTAATTGTTTACTGATATATAGTCACATGTTAGTTATTTATATAGTCATCTAAACTAAGATATTTTAAAATTTTGTGCAAAGCAATATTCTTCACAATGCAAATATATTTGTACATATTTTTAAGTACCCGAAGTTTCAAAGAAGATTGTTCCACAAAAACCTTCTCGGACTCCAGTGCAGGAAGAAGTTATTGAAGTGAAAGGTATACATCTTTGTCTTTCAGCTACAAGTTTTAAACATTTTTATTTATGTGTATGAATATGTATACATATATTACTGAACAACTCACAAGTCTGAAATCACCAAAATAAAGACATATTATATATATTATATACATTTTATGTTGCACATTTATGTAATTTAAGTAAATAATAACATTATCTTTGTTTTTAGTATCACTTTAAAAATTACATCATTTTTTTTAATTAAAGAAGGATTTGTGTTTAATCAGTAGTCTTCTAACTTTACTGTGCCATGCATTCCATTCCATATAATATTCCTCATCCCCTCATTTATATGAATAAACCCTAATGGATTTGGGAAAGCACCACATCACGGGGGAAGAAGTTGTGTCTATTTGATTCCCATTTAATAATGTTTGATAAAGGCTGCCTGGATTGTTTGTCCCTATAGATCAAAACGTGATTTGTTTTCTTGTCAATACTGAATTTGTTCTCAAGCTATCATATTAACCCACTCATTCTGTGTCTAAACAAGCCATGTATTTGATCTGATGTCTTGAACTGGAAAAAGAAATACTAATGTGAAATACTCTCTTTAAAGTACCTGCTGTACATACAAAGAAGATGGTTATTTCAGAAGAAAAGATGTTCTTTGCTTCTCACACAGAGGAGGAGGAGGTGTCAGTCACAGGTATAAGGCAAATTTGAATATGGGGCTCAAATGGAAGGGCTTCAGATGGATTTTTATCCCTCTTATCTAATTTGTGATTATGTAGATATCTCTGTCTCCTTGTGAATCTTGGTCATCTTTTCATTTCACATTTGTCTGTTTTAATTTGTATTTCAGTATTCTTTGTAAATTGCAATACCACCCATAGTATGGCATACCAGGAACTAAAATGTACATTTTTTAAAGTCCCTGAGGTACAAAAGAAAACTGTTACCGAAGAGAAAATTCACGTTGCTGTTTCCAAAAAGATTGAGCCTCCACCTAAAGGTATTAGTGATTTATTCTAAGTTTAAAATCGTTCAAAAGTTCCAAAGTAAATATCTGAATATGTTAATGTTAAATAATAAATTTAGTCGCAGTCCACAGACCTATAGCCACTATGTGCAAATGACATCATAGGGGGGTGAGAAGACCATGAGGAGGGTATTGGAGAGAGGAATGACAATTCCTGGAGGCTCTGTTCCCTGCTTCATGGAGCTTACAATCTAGTGGCCAGCTGTTTAGAAAAAGAAATAGCGTCCTGGGGGCTTCCCTGGTGGCGCAGTTGTTAAGCATCCGCCTGCCAGTGCAGGGGACACGGGTTCAAGCCCTGGTCCGGGAAGATCCCACATGCTGCGGAGCAACTAAGCCCGTGCGCCACAACTACTGAGCCTGCGCTCTAGAGCCCGCGAGCCACAACTACTGAAGCCCATGCACCTAGAGCCCATGCTCCACAACAGGAGAAGCCACCACAATGAGAAGCCCGCGCGCCGCAACGAAGAGTAGCCCCGTCCCGCCGCAACTAGAGAAAGCCTGTGCACAGCAACAAAGACCCAATGCAGCCAAAAATTAATTAATTAAATCTATTAAGAAAAGAAATACAGTGTCCTGGAGCCAGCTCATACCCACTCACCAGAGCTGATGGTTAAATTTTCAGGAATTTTGCTGCCCAGCTTTTAACGCCTCCATGATTAAAAGTTAAATTATATAAAATTAAATAAGTTATATTTAAAACTATGGTAATAAATGCTCAAAACTCATTACTATTTTCCTATTATCTATGTTTCTGAGGTTATGTTGATTGCCTCTGTGTTGTGGAAATACTGGATAATTATGTGCTACTTTTCATCCCTTCCCAACTCCGAGACAATGACGTCATCGTTGGTAGCCAGGATGCATGTATTTGCACCACCACAGAGGCTGGAACTTGGAAACTGGCAGTGGCTACAAATTAGGGCCCCCCTCCCTCCACCGACCCTCTCCTACACCCAGTCAAATTGTTCAACATTTGGGAGACAAAATTATTTAAGTTAATTGAATGCAGTTGTTCTAATGCTGCGGCTTTATAAAAGTAAAGTTTCTAAAACTGGTGTCTGAGGAACAGGCACTGGCACCTCTGAGGAAGGGATGCTCCTACCTGTTCCTAGGAAAGTGGAGGTTCCTTCAGTTAAAAATGAGTAACAGTCACATTTTCTAATTAGCCACTAGTTCATTGCCCTTAATCCTTGATTAACACGTAATTTTCTTGCATTCAATTGGTATAAAACCAGAATGTCTACTCTTTAAGTCTTGCAACAACACATGCCTTGTCAAAATGCACAATTTCTCAAAATCGACCCTTTCTTTTTGTTTAAGTCCCTGAGCCACCCAAGAAACCAGTCTCAGAGGAAGTAGTCCCTGTTCCCCACCTTCCTAAAAAGGTGGAGCCCCTACCAGCCAAAGGTAGAATCATATTTTTGAAAAAAAATTTCTTAATGTCTGTCTTCTTGTACCTTTTTCTATTGGCTCTGTGTGTTAATAAGATAGTATCTGTAAACCATTTGTAATATATTTTAATTCTGTGTATGTCGATTTCATTAACTTGTGGTAATATGTTACACAAATGTCAGGAATACTTTAGACTCCAGACCATGCTCATTGGGTCTTTGTCGGCTTCATGTAATATATGTAATGTCTGTATGGTATTGATGTATTTAGCATGTATTTTCATCACAAGTTACATGCTTGATATTAAATTACTTCCTAAATTCTTTCACTCTTACTGAGGATTTATGATTTAATGTAATCTTAAATGTCTCACAAGGAGGCTAGAGTTCTCAATTGTTTCAACAATGGTGTCTTTAAAGTTCCTGAAGTTCCCAAGAAACCTGCGCCAGAGGAGAAAAAACCAGTTCCTGTGCCTAAGAAGGAACCTGCCGCTCCCCACAAAGGTACACCAGAACTGATCACAGGCTGACCCTTTGCCCCAAATGCCAGTGCTTTGTTTTATACAGTCTTCGTACTTACTCTGCTGTCTGCTTTGTGTCTTTTACATGCCCCTTGTGTTTTTCATTTATTTGTCAGCTTCGGGGGCTACACTAGACATACATTATCTGTGACACTGAACATTAAAAGAAGTTCCTTTTAAAAAGTAACTATATCAAACTGCTGTCTTAAATTTTTTATATCTTCCCTCTCCTAGAGAAAGAAGAAATATTTGTGAAACTCATTTTCTACAGGGCATGTTTCTAGGAAACACTC
>NW_006776904.1:621964-676021 GCF_000442215.2 Lipotes vexillifer | reverse complement strand
CACTCTTTCAGCCCTCAACTATGTGACTTTTTCTTAATTCAAAAACAAAAAAAACTTTCATGAGTTATGACAAGATACAAAGACTAACAGGAGGGTGTTTGGCAGAACTGAATGTTAATGAGGTAAAGATGTACACAGTGCTTCTGGGAACTGCCACTCTTCTGAAAAGTCAATAATGCCTACCCTTACATAGTTGGACACATCAACTTTTGGCATTTACTTTCACCATGTTTCTTGAGATATTAACTGAACGTTGACATTTGCCATAAATGTTGCAATTATCTAATTAGTGAGTCAAGGGACCTTTCATATAGGGATGTTTGGATTCAAATGTGCTAATTCTTGCTTTAAGTTTTTGGATTTGGTTGGTTTTGGTGGCTTTAGTGATAAAAGACACTACTTTATAGAGACAATGAAGTAACAAACTGCACACATCTGGCCAGTTATAGAGAGATCCAGTATCATCCAGCTTAGGAGAAAGCAGGCTCATACATTTTAAGAAGTGTTCTCTTTTGCCTGATTTCTCAGTGTTTCCATTTTCTTCCTTAATCAAATCTGCTTCTCTCTTTCTCAAACTCTTTTTGGCTGTTTCAGAATTCTGGGTCTTTTTCTTTTCTTCTTTTTTTTTTAATTGAAGTGCAGTTGTTGCACAATATTATATAACTTACACGTGTACAATATAGTGATTCACAATTTTTAAAGGTTATACTCCATTTATAGTTATTATAGAATATTGACTGTATTCTGTTGTACAGTATATCCTTGTAGCTTATTTTATACCTAATAGTTTGTACCTCTTAATCCCCTACTGCTCCTCCCCACTTACCTCTCCCCACTGGTAACCACTAACTTGTTCTCTATATCTGTGAGTCTGCTTCTTTTTTGTTATGTTCACTAGTTTGTTGTATTTTTTAGATTCTACATGTAAGTGATATTATACAGTACTTGTCGCTCTCTGACTTATTTCATTTAGCATAATACCCTCCAAGTCCATCCATGCATTTGCAAATGCTGAGTAGGATTCCATTGTAAATATATACCACATCTTCTTTATCCATTCGTCTGTCGATGGACACTTAGGTCGCTTCTATATCTTGGCAATTGTAAATAATGCTGCTATAAACACTGGGGTGCGCGTATCTTTTCAAATTAGAGTTTTTATTTCTTTAGGGTCTTTTTTTTAACCAAATGATTTTTAAGAATGATTCCTGATTATCTAATCATTAAAATATAATGATTATATGAAAATAAAATATGATTATAATGAAAAGGTTATATTACTAAAACCAGTACTAATACCAAAGCCTCTTGGTCACTCCTGGAGGAGACTCAGAGGCATGCCTCATTTATACGTGAAAATAAATACACTTAGTAACATGTATGTATAAACATCCCATGTATACATAACATAATATATACATGTATCAACGTGTATCTGTATAATTACATCAAGATATGACAAATGCAAGTGTAGAGGTGCAGATGTTCAAAAAAATTGCCAATATCTTATTTAAAATGGAAAAAATTACTACCGATAATGCATGCTGTTAGAACTACATCAGCCACTTAAAAATTCAACACCATCAACACTTAGAAGAGGTAAATTAAACCCATTGTAAACCTTCTTTGGGTCATAGACCCTATTGAAAACTATGGAGCCTCTTAGAGAAAAGCACATGTATACATACCCACAAAATTTTGCACATAGAAGTCCCCAAAGTCACTGACACACAGATGTCATACTGAGAGGGCTACCCTAGCAAAAGAGTGTTTCCTGAGTTTTATAGACACTACAGGTGCACCAAAAAAAAAAAAAAAAAAAAAAAAAAAATTCAGAAGAGAAATAGGAAAAAAATAGTGATGATATAGATGCAGCCATTCTAATGACATCTTAGACTAATATAGTCTTAGATAAAGTATACCCATTGTTGTTATGGATTCCACTTCTCAATACAAAGAGTAAAGGGATTTTTCTATATACTATATCCACACTCTATATTGTTTATATAATTACTGACTAATTTGGTATTTTTATTGGAGTATAATTGCTTTACAATGTTGGACTAATTTGTTTTTATCAAAAGCATACCAATATATAAAGAAAGAATGAATTCTGTGCACATCCTTCTGTGTATATAGCTCATTTTTAATCGCCTAAATGACTCTGTAACATTACTTGGGACATTTGCCACATGTGAGCTTTAGAAAACTATAGTTTAATTTTGTGCATTATTTTGCCGATGCATAGAAAACCTATAACTTTAGTAAACTACGTAAAGATTTGTGTGTGTGTGCCTATATCCATTCATAAAAGTGACATATGGCTGAACTAACATTCTATTTTAAAAACTTTAAGTCCCAGAGGTGCTCAGGAAACCTGTCCCTGAAGAAAAGATTCCTGTTCCTGTTGCAAAGAAAAAGGAAGCTCCACCAGCTAAAGGTACAATGACTTGCTTAGTAAGGAAGCCCCGTTTTTATGTCTTGAGTATAAAACATTTCTGTGTTTAATTATCTAATTTAGTTTGTCTCATTCAAAATGAATGTTTTATGGTGTAAGAATTCAACAGAAGTGTCTGTCCACCTGCCTACTTTCTTACAAAATAACTGTCCATTAGCTACTTTGGAAAATATAAAGTTAACTCTAAAAATTAATGTCTTTTCAAGTTCCTGAAGTACAGAAGAGGGTTGTCGCAGAAGAAAAAATAATCATCGTCACTGAAAGGGAGGAATCTCCACCACCAGCAGGTAACCCCATCCCATCTCCACAAAATAACCTTGTCTTCCCTTCAAGCTTCTTTAATTGCATATCTTCTTTAATGGGCCTGCAAGTTCTATGTTGCTCATTTGCTTTGCCTTTCTGAGAATTTTAAAATCAAATACTATCCTTTAAGTGCCAGAAGTACCAAAGAAGAAAGTTCCCGAAGAAAAAAGGCCCGTTCCTTGGAAAGAGGAAGAAGTTCCACCACCAAAAGGTATTGTCTCTCCATCTTTCCAAGAACCATCCTTATAAGATTATGTTCCTAGGCAAAAAATGATTTTGTTAGTCTTGTGATATATGTGCATCGTGAGTGTGTATCTGTGTTCTGTGATGGTCTTCAATGAGATAACAGTGAAATTCTAAAAGTGCACAATGTTTTTAAAGTGCCAGCTCTGCCTAAGAAACCTGTCCCTGAGGAGAAAGTTCCCGTGCCAGTTCTTGCGGCTAAGAAGGCCCCTCCTCCCCGAGGTAGGATTTGTCTCAGGCCTCTGACAAAAATCTTTTAGCTGGTGGATTCTTCTTCCTATCTGGTGTCTTCTTGTACTGACCCTTTGTCTCTCTTGGATAGAATTTTTGTGTGTATATACTCGTGATAAGTTATGTAATTTGCTAGTGAAAGTGGTGTACTGTGCAAATCTTCCCCAAACTTTAGGGAGAGAAAATTGTTAAGATTCTTGATTTTTAAGCTCAACTTTAATCCTTTCTTAAAGCTGAAGTTTCTAAGAAAACTGTCTTAGAAGAAAAAAGATTTGTTGGTGAAGAAAAACCATCCGTTGCGGTTTCTCAAAGAGTGGAGGTCATGCGGCACGAAGGTATATCATCGGAAGTGAGGGGAGAAATGAGTTTGCATGTGTTTCCTCCAAGCCTTTTCTTCTTACCACATAGTTTACTTTAGAAGTTGTTCTTATCAGTGTCTGTTGTAGCCTCTGAGACTGAATGTTTTGTGTCTACATAGGTCCTGAATCATTCTAAGAGGGTGAGTGGGGTGCTGAACATGTGGTAATTGTGAAAGTGGCCTCATTTGGGCATAATCTGAATATTCTTCTCAGTCTTGCGCTGTACTGTCCCCTCACCTGAACTCAGCTCTCTCCTTGCAATGAAGAAACACTGTGAAAGCACCCCCTAAGCAGACAGAAGAACATTACCCACCTATAGGAAACACATGGTTATAATCAGTACTTCAATGGGCTATTCGGGCTGAATTTAAAGTAAATCTTATCTTTTAAAGTATCCGCAGAGGAGGAATGGAGTTATTCAGAAGAAGAGGAAAGAGTATGTGTTTCAGTTTATAGAGAAGAGGAAAGAGAGGAGGAGGAAGTGGAGGTTACAGAATATGAAGGTAAATAATGCAGATAAGCTAGTGGTGACCTGGCGTCTTGATAAGCTGTTTTCCTTCACAGATTATTTATCAGATTAATGAAAGTGACACAAACTCAGTGAACGTCTACTGGTCTTATTTGATGTATCTTTTGATCGAAACACAAGACTCAGGAGCATTAATTAAACATCCAAAGTATTCCTTGTCCATTCCCTCTAACTTGACTCTGTAGGAAACAAGCCTTCATATTTATAGGTAACTACTGGTGCAAGTATCTCCATACACATTCATCCTTTCAGTAGATGGGACTTGGTTTCAGTATGGTGGACTGCCATAATCTTCACCTTGGTAGTCTAATGTCTAAAACATGGGTAACAAATAGCAGTGTTGATAGCACAACTCACTAATGTGTCCTGACTCACAGATTTTAAATGAGTGAGAAATTATATACATTATTACATTCCAGAACTCAAGGCCAGGTTTAAGAGTGAAGCACTGAACACGTAGGGCTTTCCAATATTCCATGTATGGAGAAAACAATCGTGTAATATCTTTCATTAGATCAATTTGTTATTCAGATGTTCACATACCTATATAGCTAGTTCTCTATAGCTTAGGATTGAACAACGAGCTTTATTTCAACGTTGGGATACCCTTTTAATGAATTAAGACACCCCTAGGTTTACTGCTAAAGTTCAGCATTCTTGCTAAAGCTATATATCTGAAAGAACTTTACTAATAAAGTTTTAATGTAGCTCTGCTTTAAAGATTAATCCGTAAGTTTCTCAGTAAATTAACTGTCTTCCCAATGAAAAGATGAACAGAATTGTACAGGCAGATGCCCTGGAGTGTATCTCTGGCTAATAAAAGGGGCCCCACCTCTTCTCCACTTGGAAGAAAAGTCCATGTGAAATCCAGATGTGCAGTCTTAATGGAATGGCTTAGAACAGAGCAAGACTTGACTCCCTAGAGGAAGCCCACCAGTTCTGTTGTGCTTCCTGGGAAAGGCCAAGATGGGCATAAGTCAGGAATCTGATGGACTCAAAGAGGGTCCTATCCCTTCTAGAAATGTTTGGGAAAACATAACATGTACACAAGGAAAGTTCTCATTGCATGAACATAATTTCAGTTTTTTATACATTATAAATTTCTTTTAGTACTATAGACTCTGATTAAAAGGAAAGACATTTTATGATATTCTTATGTTTCCATTAAGCCCAAAGATTTAGGGAAAAGATGGGTAGCCTGTTAAGTTTACTCCTAACTAGATCTTTCTATTCTATAATTAATCTTATACACATAGACTCAAAAATCATAGGGAGGCTCTTTCCTCGTCCACCATAGCTACTCTCGCCAAACTTGGGGAAAAAGTCTTGTTTCCAAGTCCTCAGTAGGTTTTTCATATGTAATACAGGTCTTTCCTTTCTTTCTTATGAACCTACTTATGATTCCTCAAGTATATTTTTGAAACGTGTCTTCAAATTCCTGTGTTCTTGTTAACTTAGCCGCTAGGATTGTTTTTACGTCTTGCACTTGTCCTGTTCTTCCTGTGAACACAAGCATTGTTATCTTTATGTTATACTTACTGAAACTTATTTTCTATGCTCTTTATTAAGGCATATGCTTTGATTAAAATCTTCTTCTTTGGGTATTTTAAATGAGAACAATCAGGGAGTTGGAAAGTGTTAAACTTTACTATTTTACTTACTTTTTGACATAATAAAGTACAGCTAAAATTAAACATGAAAAACACTACAACCTATCTTCTTTGAAATTGATATCTTTAAAGTGATGGAAGAGCCTGAGGAATATGTTGTAGACGAAGAGCTGCACTTTATTTCTGAGAAAGTGGATGCTGAACCAGCCGAAGGTAGACCAACTCTTAGATTAATTCTAGCCCCATATGTGCTTGGCTTGTCCCATTCTTAATGTCCTCTTGTAGTTAATTTTTTTGTCTGTATTGCAAATGTTGATAAATATCATGTGTAATAAAAATATTCCTTACATTTTTATTAAAAAGAAATCTGAACATTTCCACAAATGTATTTCATAATCTTTTCAAGTGCCTAAGAAGAAAATTGTGTCCAAACCGAAAACTCCTGCTAAAATAGAGGAGCCTCCACCAGCTAAAGGTACAATTCTGTCTCGAAGAAATGGGATTCCATTTGTCTTAATAGCTATAATAATGCCTTTAGTTTGAATAACTGCCTCAGTTTTGTCAGCATATACGTGTAAACATTTTTACTGACTGTAGACATTAGTGTTTGTGTAAATGTGTGATCTTTTCATAAAGTGAGTTCTTTGCCCCAAAATTACACTTCTCCTGTAATGCAAACTAATATTCTTAAACCTAATATTTCTAAAGGCTGCAGTTCCCAAAAAGGAAAAGGTGCCACCAGCCAAAGGTATATTGGGCTTTCCTTTATTCTTGAATAATACCTGTCTTTTTAAATCTTAAATTGATACATTCTTCAAATTTTTATGACATTAACAAGAAAACAAGAGTGCCTATGTTTAGTGTTTTTCACATTTGTATGTCTGACCGTGTTGTGCAATGTCTTTTAAGTGCCAGAAGAGCCAAAGAAACCAGTTCCTGAAAAAAGGGCTCCTCCCAAAGTGGCTGAGATAGAAGAACCTCCTCCCACCAAAGGTAAACGAAACCCCCCAGCACAACAACTAGAAACATGTCTTGTCTTTCTCGTCCTCTCACTGCTGTCCTTGGGTCACCCCTTCTGTATGGAGGTTATTGGTGTATGTTGGCTGCAAGGATATATTATTGCCTTGTCTATGGTGGACTATTACTTACTTGTTGTGAAGTTCATTTGTGCGTACCTTGCAAAATTGTTATACTCTAAAATCACAATACTTTCTGGCTAATACATTTTTTTTAATTCCACTTTAAGTAATATAACTCCGTAATCCTAAAATTATCTTTCAAGTGACTGAGAGGCACATGCAAATTACCCAGGAAGAAAAAGTTCACGTTGCTGTAACTAAAAAAGTGGAGCCTCCAAGATCAAGAGGTACATGGGGCCTTTCAATACACAGAATATTGTACCTACCCTATTCTCTTTACCAAATACACTAGTTATGGGTGTTGGTTTTTTGTTGTCATTGTTATAGTTGTCTTATGTTTGAAATCGTGAAAATATCAAGTCTTTTATGTTTGAGTTACTACTATACAACTACCTTTTTGTTGTTTGAATGAGGAAAACAGTTCTTTAAAGTGAAATCTGTCTTTAAAGTGCCTGAGGAACCCAAGAGAGCTGTTCCAGAAGAAAAAGTTCCAAAACTCAAGCCTAGAAAAGAGGAGGAGCCACCAGTAAAAGGTATACCAACTTTTCCAAAAATCACAATAAGCTTTTAGGTATCAAAATAAGCTTATAGGTATAACTAATCTAGTGGAATTGGGATCCTTGGAGAAAATAATTTAAATATGTATTACAAAGTAAGTACTATGCATATGCTATTCCGTATCATCTCAAAACTAAATATTTCTGATACCAGAAAATATTCTGTCTCTTCTTCTCAAAGAAAAACAATAACAAAAATGAAACTCCATACAAACATGTAGATACTTTCTCTTAAAACGTAATTATCTTCTAATGGTTCTTTGTCTATATACTAAACTCCTTTGCAGAAATGCTTGTTTTGTGTGGCAACCTTTGATGAAATTAAAATTTTTTAAATCCTCAATTTTCTACATTGTGCCAGTAGAGCTTATGAAAACACCTTAGAATTAAAGTGAAGAAACTATTCATGTGATGCAACCTTCTTTCTAATGCTTGTTTGATAGTCATTGTTTATACTGTCTAGTTGTCTTTTTTTATTTCTTTTATAAATACTACTTGATCTTCTTAAAGTTATTCAATGTCTTTTAAGTATTAAGTAGCTTAGAAAAAAGTATTTATATATATATATATATATATATATATATATATATTAGAACATGTTTATTTCCAAGTCTATTGATTTTTCTTACCACTTAAATGAAAAATTTAAACAACGAGCATGGTTATGGTCATCTTTGTCCTCTTTGTCCTTGGATTGCACACACAAGTTCTCTTAACACACGTTATTCTGAATCTTGCAATTCACTTTTAATAATTATTCTTTTTAAAGTGACTGAACTCAGGAAAAGAGCTGTCAAAGAACAAAAGGTATCCATCGAAGTTCCAAAACGAGAACCTCCGGCAGCTAAAGGTATATTGTGCTTTGACTAAATAATAAAATGAAGCATGAACCTACACAGCTCTTTGCCTGTTAGTTTCTAATTTGACTCTCATTCTTTATTGGCTTATTGTTGCCTAAAGGCAGGGAATCTAACATTTGAAATTATAAATAGCAAATGTACACTCTGTAATACCTTGGCCAGCAAAGGACAGTCAGGGTCTCCCATAACCAGTGCATGAGACCATCAGCAAGGAACGAGATCACAGCACATTGTCACCATGGTCCCTAAATGGACTTCAAGTAAAATGCACCTGTTGTCAATATTATTCCAGAAGTAACTGTAACAGCAGAGAAAGAATGGGCTTACACCCAGGAAGAAGAAACTGTTTCGGTACAATGGGAAGAGGAATGGGAAGAATATGATGATAAAGAATTTGAGGAGTACGAACCAACAGAAGAATACGATCAATACGAAGAGTATGAGGAACATGAATTCGAACATTACGAAGAGTATAAAGAACATGGAGAATATGTCACAGGTATGAGCAGATCTGCAAACCTGAAACCACATTAAATATGAGCAAAATCCGTAGAACAGGATAAGATTTTGAATGCCCAAAGAAATTTGGAAAGAACTTTGTTTTGTTTGGCAAATTCAGAATTTTTTTTTCTTGGATAACTTCTAGGAAAAAAAAAAAAAATCTCTATAAATCGTAAAGTTGCTGTTAAGAGTTTGGTTCTGGGCATAATCTATTTCCTCTCCTTTTTGCTTATAAGAAAATGTCATTACGTTTCTTTCTCCAAAAGGTCAAGAGTCTATATCTTCAAGTGCCCTTGATCATTCTAATACATGACCACAAATTTCTCAACATCTCTCATCCTGAAGCTTGTTATTATCAAACTTAATAGGCTATTGAGAAAACACCCTACCCTCGGGGTTCCCATCATCCAAACTTCACAAAGACTGCTTCAAAAGTAAACACAGAGAAAGCCAACACAAGCCATTGTGTTTTATCTTTGTGAAGATCAAATCTGTAGGAATAAGTTTCTATTGGAATTTCAAAATGAAGCGATATTATTTCACTTATTCTATTTTTGATGTTTCACAGCCTAACTTTGAGAATGTTCTATGTAGTTTTACAAATAGAATTAAAAAACAATATTATATGGGGAGGAGTTTAACCATGATTTTGTCTACCTGAAGTGAAGTGATAACATAATATGTAAAAGGGAGTCACAATTACCTAACTGAAGTAAATCGCAAGGAGGAAATAGCAATAAAAGCTTTTTTAGGTCTTTTCCACCTTATTCTACTTGGATCTCTGATTCTCACTCACCTCTAGAGGCTATGCCTATGCTGTAGATAAGATATATTATTTTAATTCTTCGTATCCATTGAAGAAATATCATTTTTTTATATTCTAACAAAAATGTCTAACATTAAATACCCTGTATATATTTTTAAAGAGCCTGAGAAGCCCATCCCAGTAAAGCCTGTCCAGGAAGAACCGGTTCCCACAAAACCAAAGATCCCACCAGCTAAAGGTAGAGTGAGAAAAACATTATCAGTCATGAGACCTGTGGTCCCTACATGTCTGTCCAAGTATAAATCCATGTTGAAGTGGCAGTGTACCAATCGTGTGTGTGTTTGGGGTCATTATGTTGTACATCATATTTCTTATTGTTTTCTTCTTACTACTCTTAAGAAATTTGGCTCAGGTTTTTAAATCTGTTAATATTGATGTTTTAAAGTGCCGAAGAAAGTGGTCCCTGAAGAAAAAGTACCAGTGTCCATTCCTAAGAAACTCAAACCTCCACCGACCAAAGGTACATGGCAGCGTAATAACTACCAAAAACATCTTTTTTACTTATGTTCTGTAAACGTGTCTTACTACCTTGTCTGATGTTCTTTGTCTTTACTGAATATATTGTTTGGTGCTGATTCTTACATTTCTCGGCATTTCATGTATTTTTATTTACATATTCGTGTGGTTGGTTTTAATGGTCTTTAATAATTAATATCTTTAAAGTGCCTGAAGAAGCAAAGAAAGTTGTTGAGGAAAAAATACACATTTCAATTACCAAACGTGAAAAAGAGCAGGTGACTGAAACAGCTGATAAAGGTATAATTTCCTTCCTTGATTGTGGTCTTTTATAATGTCTCTTTTAAAACTAAAGCAGCTGTGTTTTGCTTTTTTTTTTTTTTCTTCACTGTTTTGTGTCTTTTATATTAATAGTTAGGTGGATGTTGGATGTAAAAATCTGTAAATACAGGATAAAAAGATAATGTTATCTTAAAAGGAAAAGTTATTTCAAAATATATCCAAAGCTGCTTATACAGTGGCTGTGTCCTAACACATGGCTACAATACATATAAAATAGAATGTTTGGATTTAAAATCAGTGACCATCTAAATTGATGTGATGATATAACAATATTCACCACAGTTTAATACCTGTTTATTGATCCTAAAGTCATTTTGAAGATTGAAAAAAAGAGTTAACTCAATGTCTAACCATCTTCCCCTGGTTTTTACTATTAAGTAACTTCGCTGCAATTTCAGAAAGTATACTTATCCAGGAGTAAATTTAGCTTTTCAGTAAAGGATGTTTCGTACAAGCAGAGATACCTGAACACTAAACACCACTTCACACTTGGTCTCTGCTACCCCAGACCTCCTTGAGTACTTTTGTATGTTTTTATTCCAGTAAGGTTCAGAATCCTTTACATGGAGAATCTGAAGTTTCTTATAAATGAACAATCACATATCTCTTATATGAGAGGCACTTGCAGCATTACTCTATTTCCTTAAAATACAATAAAGCAAGCATTCGCTGGGTACCCTGTTTCTGACAATAAAATTTCCTTATACTTAATGTTTTAAGTGCCCATGAAGCCCAAGAGGGTTGTCACAGAAGAAAAAGTACCTGTTCCTAAAAAAGAAGTAGCAGCACCTGTTAGAGGTACCTATATTCACTCTTTTTAATGTGTTGTTTGTCTTTTCTGGTATGAAATTCATGTTCAGTTCTATGTGTAAAGTTCGTCTGTGGGAAAGATAAAGCCTATTCCTTCTTCTATTACAAATGGCTATGTTCCTAACGTGTCTTAATCTTATTGAATAATTGGAAAATATCCAACCTAAAGATAATATCTTTAAAGTGCCTGAAGTACCTAAAAGACAACCAGAAGAGATTGCCTTTGAAGAGGAAGCTGGAACCCAAGTAGAGGAATATTTTGAAGAAGAAGAGTACATTCATGAAAAAGAAGAACTCATAACTGAAGAAGAGGAGCTCATAACTGAAGAAGTGGTACCAGTGGAACCCGTCAAAGGTAGATTATATCTCCTGCCAAGGGTTAAGCAGCAGCATCTTTTGTATCCAGTTTGGTCAGATTCCGGGGTTTATTAGCACTGATGACCAATTCTGCTTATTTTAGAAAAAGACACTTTTAGATGCTGAAGTATGATTTCTGTAGTTGCTTTTCACATTTTATATCTTTTCTGCAACATTTCCAAAATTCTTCATAATATCTTTAAAGTGCCTGAGGTACCCAAGAAACCTGTTCCAGAAGAGAAGAAACCTGTTCCTGTTCCCAAAAAGAAGGAAGCCCCACCAGCAAAAGGTACACCACCACTCTTATCATGAGCATATAAAAGACTTCATCTGCATATAAATAGCTAATTATCTTGAGTTCAGAACCTTGTGTGTGTTACTGTCTATTCTTTGAAACTGTCCTGTTGTTTGTTAACTATCCTTTGTGTGGATGTGTTGTTACTGGTAGTAAGAACTTATCAGTAAACAATATCTTTAAAGTGCCTGAGATTCCTAAGAAGCCAGAAGAGAAAGTTCCTGTGCCCATTCCTAAGAAAGAGAAGGCTCCACCAGTTAAAGGTACATCTCTTTGTAATCCATCAGTGGAATAGTGTAATAATATACCCATGTATTGATAGTATAACTTGGTGAGCCGTATCAGTTCTTTCCCCCATGATGATATTAACAATATTAATGCCAAGACAAGCTGGTTACTGGGGCAGTTTATTGTGTATTCATCTCTGAATTTTACCTTCAGAAAGGCATGCTGGTGCTTCATGCTTGGTTCCTCCTCTTTAGTGGAAAGTTCTTAGAGTAAAGTAAATTCTAATTGTAATACCAAAATGGACAAAATCATCATTTACCAGACATTGTGTGTTGTCTTTATCAGTCTATGTTTTTTCAGTGTTTTTTAATCTTAATTTTTGTGCATTTTCTGGCCTTTGTTTTGTGGCTTTTATAATTATTATTTTCATTCTTAAAGTGAAATTGTTAGACTATCTGTGATGCTTCAATAAGGCCTAAAATTGCTAGATTCTTCTCTATGGGTGAAAAATTTGACACTAACCCTATTTGATATCTTTAAAGTTCCTGAAGTACCCAAGAAACCTGTACCAGAGGAGAAAGTGCCAGTACCGCTTCCTAAAAAGGTGGAAGCTCCACCTGCCAAAGGTACATGAACTTGCAATGTCATAAAATTTTTTAAATTTCAACTTTGCATATGAGTAAAAAATTAAATGCTTCAATTACTTGCTCTTTGGGGATGCAACGCTTTAGTATTCCTTTATGGAAAAGAAAAGATTTTATTTTAAAGGTAAAATGCTTCTTGAAGTAACTTGGTCATACTCTTATGACCTTAATCTTTTTGAAACTACACTTAGACTCAAAATTTTAGGTTGTATAAAATGTTTCTCTAAATCATTTCTTTAAAGTGCCAGAAGTGCCCAAGAAGCCTGTGCCTGAGAAGAAGGTGCTGGTTCCTGCTCCTAAGAAAGTAGAGGCTCCATCTGCAAAAGGTACATCACTTCATCATTTAAAGCCCATGGGAAAAAAACCTTACATTTACATATATTCACGTACAAATTCCCTTATAACATTACATGTTTTAAACAATTGTCTATCTTGTTAGAAATACAAAAGTCAGATATTTCATGATTCCTTCTTATGTCTATTGCTCTAAGACATGTAAAAGAACACATTCTTAAAGACAAATAATATCTTTAAAGTGCCAGTGGTGCCCAAGAAGGTCATCACAGAAGAAAAGGAGCCAACACCTGTTCCGAAAAAAGTGGAAGCTCCATCACCCAAAGGTACATTAATCCCGAACAAAACCAAGGCAAAAAAGGAAAACTAACTGGCATTATACAGCCTCACTAATTATAATTACTTATGTTGGTGACAGTTGATGCTTTATGATCACAGAATATTTGCTTTTCATGTTGTCCCACTGTTTTGAATATTGTACATAAAAGTGATGCTTGTCCGATTGAACAAATATCTTTAAAGTGCCAAAGAAACGTGAGCCAGTTCCAGTTCCAGTTCCAATTCCTGTAGCTCTACTTCGGGAAGAGAAAGTTGTATTTGAAGAAGAAATTGTTCTTGAAGAGGAAGTTCTACTTGAGGAAGAGGAGGTTCCACCAGCGGAAGAGGAAATTCCACTTGAGGAAGAGGAAGTTCCACCTGAGGAAGAGGAAGTTCCACCAGAGGAAGAGGAAGTTCCACCAGAGGAAGAGGAAATTCTATCAGAGGAAGAGGAAGTTGCTCCTGAAGAAGAGGAAATTCCTCCTGGGGAGGAAGAATTTGTACCTGAAGAAGAAGAAGTTCTTCCAGAAATTAAACCTAAGGTGCCAGTACCTGCACGAGGTATAGCAGTTCTTGAAGTCATCAGGCCTCTTTTGTGTTGAATTCTGCCTTTCCATCTTTTTTGTTCATCTCTAATTTTATCTATGTTGCTTTACTCTCTATGTCTTCTACCATCTAAATCTTAGAAAACATTCCAGACATGTGTGCTCTTATTGTTTTGTGTCTGTCTTATGTGTCTATTTATTGTAAATCGTCTGAATGTCTTTTCAAATTTTATGATATGAAATGTTATTTAGTTGTTTGTGGCCTTATTCTCATGTGTCTTTTTGTTACATATACAGTGCTGTACATGTGATTTTTAATGTCTTAAAATGAATGTTTTTAAGTGCCTGAAGTGCCAAAGAAACCTGTACCAGAGAAGAAAGTCCCTGTTCCAGCTCCTAAAAAAGTGGAACCTCCACCACCCAAAGGTACACCTCCCCAAAGTGAATACACATTCTTCATCCATACGTTCACCAGAAAAATTATAGTTGAACTGGGATTTAGGAAAATTTATGTCTGTAAACTAGATAGTCACATTAATTTCTAAAAATGTTCAGGAACACTGATATCCACTTTTTATTGGCTGAAAAGCAGTATTCAAGAGCAAAGATGGAAGGAAGTATTGTCCCAAAACTGCCCCCCAAATTCTACCCAATTCCCTATAATTTTATTAAGCATAATAATTTTCATATAGATATTCTACAAGGCTAAATTATCTACACAAAAAATACCTGAAAAATATGATGAACAGATCTTCCTAAATGTCATCCTTCAACCATGTATATTAAGTGCCTTTATAACATCAGGATGAAAAGGTAAAAGAAAGATTAGTGTATTTATGAAAGCATTGCATAAGAGCTTATGTCTTCTGATACGTACATACAAATGGTAGCCCAGCAGGTTTTGATTTTAGCCTTGAGTTTGTATCTTGCTGTGTTAGCCTGAGCAAGTCCTTTAACTGATCTGAGCCTAAAGTTCCTGTCCTATAAAATGGGGATACTAATGTCAGTTCTAGTGGGCTCAGATATTATTGTGAGGATAAAATAAAGTAAGGTATATAAAAGTACTCTATCACTGAATGAATAGTATCCAGATTTATCATATTCAGTCAGTTCATAGTACAGGACATAATATATTTATGCCTTAAAGCTCAATAATACTTTCTGCAAAAGTTTATGACATCACTACTTAAAATAAGTATGACCTCTCCACTAGGTTAAACAGTCTTATAAGCAGTGAAACAGTAAAGCCAATCCTTTATTGGATTTCAGGAATTCGGAAATATTTTTTAGATAATGATTTAATTAATTTCTAGTGAAATTTAAGTGGATGAAATGACAGCATCTGTCCTCTGGTATTCAAATAGGTTGCTGATCCCTTCCTCCACAAAACCTAACTATATCGTCACACTTGGGCTCCTGACTTGCATTAGGTCCCTACCCTGAGCAACTGTTGCGTGTTAGTCTTTCTCTGTGGACTTCCTGTGTTCTCTCTTTTTTGTCCCTCACAATAAATTCTTATCATGGAATGATGTCTTTAAAGTGCCTGAGGTTAAGAAGAAAGTGCCAGAGAAGAAAGTGATCACTCCCAAGAAAGAGGAGGCTCCTCCTGCCACAGGTACTGCTATTCCCAAGCGAATTAGACACTGCCATTTCTTTCTTCACCTGTAAAAGCCAAAATGTCCCATTTCCCAGTATTTGTTAACATAACTTACATTATCGTGGTGTCCATTGTCTCTGTGTTTGCGAAATGAACTTACAAAATAAAATAATGTCTTGAAAGTGCCCGTGGTGCCTAAGAAGCCTGAACCAGAAAAGAAGGTGCCTCCTCCCGGTCTTAAGAAAGCAGTGGCTCCTCCTGCCAAAGGTACATCACTCCCAACAGGGGTGTGTTTGCTGCCCCGATGTTGAACTGTGATGCTCTTCACTTCGGGATGTTCCATATAGACGTTTGCACTGTGTGGTCTGTGTGTAGTCGTTAGTTGGGACTCTGCTGCACCCGTGTTTGTGCTGTGTCAGTTCTTCTACTTTGTGTTTGTGTATTTTATGTTGATTTGTCTATGTATGTTGTTCCTACAAAATAAAAATACTAAACTTATATATCTTTAAAGAGCCTGAAGTACCTAAGAAACCAGTTCCTGAAGTACCCATTGCTCTCCGTAAAAAAGTAGAGGCTCCAGCAGTAAAAGATAGAATGTCTTTTTAATGGACCCTTTATCTTAAACCACAAACCTCTTATTTTTGTCTCATTAACTGATGCTATGAAATGTCAATGTTTCATCTGGTGCATGTGCATTCTGTTGTTAACTCTCTTGTGTTGAAAAACGGGGAACTTGGTCTTTATGTACTCCTCTTGGTTATTGCATTTTAAGCGCCTAAAACAATCAATATCTTTTAAGTTCCTGAGGTGCCTAAGAAAGTGGAAGAAAGACGAATCATTGTCCCTAAAGAAGAGGAAGTTCCACCAGTTGAAGGTAGATGACTTTCTAAGAAAATAGCATTTTCAAAAGCATCATTGTCTTATTTTTGTCTAATATTTTCAGGAGGTAAATGCACATTTCACTCCAGAAAATAAATGTATTCACACTGTAAAAGAAATTATTCTTTACCTAGTAGAAACTGGATAGGCAAACTAAAACCGATCGAATCTCTCTTCTTACATGCTTAGGCTGTTTGTTGCCTTGTTTGTTTTGTTTGTTTGTTTTACTTTAATGAGAATCTTTGAAGGGAAACCGTATTTGCCATGGGAAATTTTTCATCAGGTGACTTGGTGGGCAGTTGTGGGATTAGCTTCTCCAGGAGAAGTTCCAGTTAAGCCTAAGTAACTGGTGCAGAAAATCTGACTTCTACCCCTAAGTGAATGTTTGACTTCAAAAAAATCCACCTCCATTAAAAATAATAATAATAATTTAAACTAAATTCTTTCTGAAGTCCTTTCCAGTTCTAAAATTCTGTGAAGGGCCTAACATATTTTGAAGATGCAGTAAGACCTTTTCCAAGGATGAGCGAGTTCTCACATGCATTTAGAAGGCTGAGTTAACTATGCTGATAAGACAACCTCAGTTTTCAGATGTATCATTTTAGTCTAATATTCAAATGAATTATAAAAATAATTTACAAAATAATCATCTTTTTAAAGTGTTTGAGGAGCCTGAAGAGCCTATTCCAGAAGAAGAGATCCCAGAGGAACCACCTCGCATAGAGGAGGTTGAGGAGGTGGCGCCACCTAGAGGTACAGCTGCTTTTATGAGTTGGACATTTAAAATGTCTGGTGTTCCGAATCTTTCTCAGAATTCATCTAAGCCTGACATTCACCAGTATACTTTTCTTACATCATATCAATGATAAATTGAAGATTAATTACAACTGGCACCTGTAACTTTGTGTTTCTTTTCTTGACCCAACTTTTTCTACTGCGTCTACAATTGAGTTAGAATGAGAGAGAGAATTTTATGCTATTGACACTTTAATGTTTTTTTGGCCAGATGCTATTGTAATACTTTCTCCTAGTTTTCAATCCTTAGTCTGTTTCTTCAAGTGGGGAAAAATCTATTTCTATGGTGTTTGCTCTTTAGAATAATTGTTAGGCTATCATTGCTAAAGACTATGACAATCTTTTTATAGTTGATATTATGTTTGCTTATAGGATTTCCAAGTAATATCCTTCTCACCTTTAGAGTCAATACTTCATACATGCAATTACCATTTAGGTTGCTAATATATTTTTTAACTAAATCAATGTTTTGTGTTTGGGGGGTTTTTAGTATATGGTTGTTGTTCTGTTAATTGCATGTCATTTTTCAAAATGTCCATGAAATATCTTTTAAGTGCCTGAAGTGGTTGAGAAAGCAGTACCTGAAGCACCTACTCCTGTTCCTAAGAAAGTGGAGGCACCACCAGCTAAAGGTATAACAAATGCTTTTATTAAAGACAATATCTTTAAATTCCCATTCATTTTCTTTTTAAAAAACAAAAGTATCTTCATTCATTACTTTCTTAGAGTCATTTAAGTAGGAAACTTACGAAATTGATTAAGAACCTGTCAAATATAATTCATTCGATTGTTTTAGCCTTTTTTGGAATGTTAATGAATGATTGTGTGTGTGTGTGTGTGTGTGTGTGTGTGTGTGAATTATTCCAGAATATTCTGGAATGGAATCTGGAATGGAATATTCTGGAATCGTTTTTGATGTCTTTTGCCTATGGAATATTTTAAATAGCTGAGAATTTTAATGTTAATTAAATCTCTATACTTATATACATTACAATGGATCCTTCTTCCCAACATTCCATTCCTAGATTTTATTCCATTACATAAGTCGAATTTTCTCGTGGAATCATTATAATAATTATGTCTACTGTGTTATTTTATGGAGGGGGGTTATCTTTTCTAATGCTTAGATAATAATTATTTTAAAGAGCCTCGTGTCCCTTTTGTAATATCTGGCCAGAGCATTCAAGGTTATTACAAAACGTCTATTTCTCATTGTTCCTAATTAGGTTAATGCTTCAGTAGCGCTCCTAATTGATTAAGTTATGCTGTCCCTATTGCAATAGACATCCTCAGCAGACACGATAGTGCCCAGCAGAACGTGACACCCGTGTCAGGGTTTAAGTACTCTATGATGGTAATCACTTGAAAAAAGCCTTTATCAAATTAAAAATAGTAGAAGTAGGCCCAATATTGGTAATCCCTGCTATTAAAAAAAAAAAAAAAGGATGGCACAGGTTCTTTGTGGACATACCTTCTTCTAAGGTGTGGCTAGTACAAATGAGTGATTTGGAAAAATACCTTTATAGCCTCTAAAATTGGTGTCCAATTTTACAATAGAGTGACTTCTTAGACTTCGATTATTTGTAATGTTGATGTTGTTTCTGATGTTTTAATTTCATGTTTATCATTGAGTATTGTCAGCTAACTGAAATGCCTCATATCTTTAAAGTGCCAGAGAAGGTTCCTGAAGAAAAAGTACCTGTTCCTGTTCAGAAAAAAGAGGCCCCTCCTGCCAAAGGTACATCTTCTCTTTTTAACCTGAACTTTCTTATAATCTTTTTCATTAAGATGTTTATGTTTTATGTCTACATGTCTTGATCGTTTTTGATGTCTTTTGCCTATGGAATCTTGCTCTTGACAGTCTCAAATATTAAAACTATGTCTTTAAAGTGCCTGAAGTTCAAAAGAAAGTCCCAGAAAAGAAAGTCCCTGAAAAGAAAGTCCCTGTGCCTAAAAGAGAAGCTGTTCCGCCAGCTAAAGGTACTTTTGGGAAGATCATTGATTTTCACGTGTTGCTGCATGAAAGCCTTTCTCAGCTGTTTTTATATTTTGAATTTACATCTTCATTTCTGCTGTGTTTAAAAAAAATAGATCTCTTAAAATAGATGCTCTTTCAGGGAGAGCTGTTCTTGAAGGAAAAATATCAGTTGCTGTCCACAAAAAGGAAGTAGTACAAGAAGGAGCAGAATTAGAAATAGTGGAAGCACAAGTGGAAGAAGCTCGTGAAGAAGAGTTCCATGAGGTTGAAGAATACTTTGAAGAAGAGGAGTTCCATGAGGTTGAAGAAGTCCTCAGAGTAGAAGAGTATAGAGCTGAAGACGAAGTACACGAAGTTGAAGAAGTCCATAGGGTAATAGAAGTCTTAGGGGCTGAAGAAGTGGAAGAATATGAAAAACCCAAAGCTCCACCTAAAGGTATAGGGAATTGTGCAGCTATTACAAATTGTTATATGTTTTGCTCTAACTTCTTTTTTAAAGTACATTTCATATTCAGTTTGGACATTAGAAACCCACTTACTTTCCATGATAAAATCATGAAATACTTTAAGCATGAGTTTAAACTACTTGATAACAATGATTGATATGGAGTAGAGATTAACCACAGAGTATAATTTTAGCCAACAAGATAATAATGTTTGATATCTACTTACCTAAGGCGATGACAGTTCACGGTATGAATTTGTGGATTCCTTTTTAAATCCAAGTAAGAGTGTTACGTGATTGTTATAGGTACCAAAATATCTGGCCAGTGTCATCAGTTGAGTGAGAAAGAAACACCTCAGTTCACTGAGGAATTTAACATGTCCAGGCAAAAGAACCATTGCTTTGTTAGCATTTCAGTCAACTGTTCACAAACTGATAATTACTTATCCAAATCTTCCACCATTTTATGATATTTTCAGGAGAAATAACATTAAGGAAGGAAATGAAGTGTGGTAGTAGCACCTGCATTCTAGTATATTCTGAGGATAAACGTACAAATACATTCTCCGCAAGACTACTCCAGCTCTTGAACAAATTAATAATATGTGTGTAATATGAAGGAATGTGTGTGTGCTTAGTATACACAGTAAATTTACAATACAGATGAAATTTAGCAAAATCAAGTCTTTTTTGGAAGTAGGTGTGATATAAATTTTTAAAATATGAATAGAGAAAGCATTTTAGGAGCCCTCATTGTACTAATTTTAGTCATCGTGGGCCATGATACTTCAGGAGTTCATTCTAAACCAAAACACCAATATCTTTAAAGGGCCTGAGATATCCGAGAAAATCATCCCTCCAAAAAAACCACCTGCTAAAGTTGTTCTTCGAAAAGAGCCACCAGCTAAAGGTATTTTATTGGTGAAAAATTACTTAACCTAATTTTACATACAGTAGCACCTTGGCTGCTTTACAAGTTTGAATTCTACTTGATGTTTTTCTTCTGTGTTTTGTGTTTCTGGAATGTCTAAAACAAACTAATATCTTGAAAGTGGGTGAGGGGCTAAAGAAAGTTCTATCAAAAAAGAAAGTCACTGTTATACTTAAAATACCCAAAGCAGTATCACTACTAACCAAACAGTGAACCCAGTTTTCCTTCTTTGGTACTCTTTGATTATATATTCACTCACCTGTTTATTGATAAATCCTTGTTTTCCTGTGAATTATTAATTTTAATGACCCAGTAAATATAAATGCATTGTGACTGTGTGTTTAATGTCCCTGCTTTTTTTTGTTTTTTTTTTTTTTTTTTTTTTTTGGTTGTGTTGGGTCTTTGCTGCTGCGCAGGCTTTCTCTAGTTGCGGCGAGCGGGGGCTACTCTTCGTTGCTGTGCGCGGGCTTCTCATTGCAGTGGCTTCTCTTGTTGTGGAGCACAGGCTCTAGGTGTGCGGGCTTCAGTAGTTGTGGCACGTGGGCCCAGTAGTTGTGGCTCACAGGCTCTAGAGCGCAGGCTCAGTAGCTGTGGCACACGGGGCTAGTTGCTCCGTGGCATGTGGGATCTTCCCGGACCAGGGCTCAAACCTGTGTCCCCTGCATTGGCAGGCAGATTCTTAATCACTGTGCCACCAGGGAAGCCCTGTTCAGTTTTTAAACCTCTTGAATTTCACAATAAAAATGAAAAACAGTAGCTTATAAATAATATATACTTACATTTTTAAGTCTCTGAAGCATTTAAGAATGTTATCACTGAAGAGAAAATATCAATTATTCCACCAAAACAAGCAGAAAGAGCACCAGCTGAAGGTGTCTTATTCATTTTTCTTGTCAAGTTCTTATGATTCTTACATGGGAAATTCCCTTGGATTTTTGTTGTTGTATTTGTTATCAAAATTCAACTCATTTTAATAACTGTAATGTATTTGATAAAGTGATGTCTGTATTTTATACTGTGGCTATGTTCTTTCCTGTCTTTACATTTCTCTTACGCTCTACTTGTTAAAAAATCTTTATGAATGTTTAAAAGTAAAAGAAACTATTACTGCTGTCTCCAAAGTACCTGAAGTACCCAAGAAAATTGTGGTAGAAGAAAAAGTACGTGTTCCTGAAGAGCCCAAAGTTCCACCAGCTAAAGGTATCTGCCTTTGCTGATTCGCCACTAATACAAAACTCCCTTTTATTCATTTATTATGAGAAGAAAGAGAGAGAGATTGTTCTCCCCTCAACGCCACAAAATGGCTGAATTATGTAAACTTCAATTTATGTCCCATAACATAATCCTCCCTTTTGTGACTACCCTCTGGGAACACAGGCCTAAGCCTAAAAGTTGGTTTTATTTGTATTGATCCTCTTCTTAAGCAATATTTAAATATTGACCCCCCAACTTCTTTTTCAAAAATAATTCATTTTGGAGGCTATTTTCAAGTAGCTCTGGAAACAAATAAACATGTTCCAAGTGACAATAGAAAATGATGTTGTATCCAAAGGGCAAAGTCCTTCTAATATGACAAATCAACAACTCATCAACAAGGCCGTCTAGAGAGATGCATTGATTGTGTGTTTAGAAGACTTATAATTTGGGGATTTTTTGACATTCTCCTTGTTAGACGCCCCTTTTTGTCTTGATATTTTACACCCAGTGATGCAATTTTTTTAAAATAAAACAAATATCTTTAAAGCACCTGAAGTACCCAAGAAAATTGTTCCAGAAGAAAAAGTTCGTGAAGCTGTTCCTAAAAAGCCTGAAGTTCCACCAGCTAAAGGTATACACTGATACTAATCACAACATGAAATAACTCTATGTTTAGTTATTCATGGTTTAAAGTGAATGTGAGTGATGTAAATATTTGTCTTTTGTTTCTTTATATTCTTAATATCATATTTGGTATTTATTGCAATTAATATACTAATATCTTTGAAGTTCCTGAGGTGCCTAAGAAAAGTATTCAAGAAGAAATATCACCCATAGTTCTTTCTGAAGATGCAACGATGTACAGTGAGTGTAGAAAAACTGGTGGTTCTCTTTGGTTCGTCTGTGTTTGTCTTCATAGCTTTTAAAAGTAAATGTACTAATATCTTGTAAAGTCCTAACATGCCAAAAATATTTGGCTAAAATTAGATAATTTGAATGACTGTTAGCCTCGGACAAGGTATATTTCCTCACCAATTTAAAAAATAGAGTCCTGTACGTATACCGTTGCCCAATTTTAGAAAAGTCATTTGTCTTGTTGAATTTGTCATTGTCTTGTTAACCTGTTCTGTGTACAAATGTCTTCTGCTTTTCAGCAATTCATTTTCTCAGACCATAAGGCAACTTTCTTTAACTTGATAATAATATTTTACTTGGGTATGTAGAATCAAAATACTTCAGCATTAGTATTTTTTACTCTTTGCAACAATCGTTGTAAACATTTTGGCAGTGCTATTGAAATACCCATAGATTTATAAGGCCATTAGAACCTCAGAAGAATTCTCAAGCCATTTTTGGTTTTGCCTTCATGCAAAATTATAATTAATCAATTTGAAGAGTAAAATAATATGAGTAAAAACATATTCTGAATAGAATACTGTTTAATAATCTGAATAGTGAAAATGCCAGCAGTCAAGATATCCTTCCATTTATTTGAATGTAAAATTTAAATCCAATTTTTGTCACCCTATATTAACAGGTTTGGATAAAAATATATGATGACTCCCAACTTGGAATACCCTTTCTATACTTGAGTTTGGTTACTATTATCAGCCAGTCTTCCTTTCTGAAATCTGGAGAAATCTTTCTTTTTCAGTTGCCTTATTTTCCAAATATTTAATCATTCTTATTTTTCTTTTCCTCTTCCAATCTCTGAATGGTTTTCACTTTCATATTGAATATGAAGCCATAGACTAGATTTGCTTTGAAAATATAGATAACTAGTTTCCTGGAACAGGAAAGGACTTGGATGAATTTCCAGTATGTCAAATATTGGAGAATCCTTGATGTGCAACTCAACATCGACCCTGTTCCTTAAGAAAAAAAATCCATAAAAATTAACAACAATAGGGAAATTTTACCAGTATCTTTCTGCAGACAAAGTAAAAGAATTATATACTAATACCTGACCAGTGAATTCCTCAATTTTACCATCATGATCATAAAGAAATGCTGAAAAGTCCTATATCATAAAAATGGGAATGAGGCTTTTTCCTAGCCAGTGTGTTATTGTCACTAACTTGGATTATGTAGTACTAGTCATTTGAGTTATCGATGTGTATTATGTATTATGTTTTTCTTAACACTATTCTTCCTCCACCTTGAAATGCCTCTAATTGTATAAATACTAACATCTTTAAAGTTTATGAAGTATCTGAAGAATCATCTCCAGAAGAAAAAGTACTTGTGACTCATCCTCAAAAGACAAAAACCAAAGTAGCAAAAGGTATATAATACCAATGACCCAGTGAAGAAAATTTATTTTTGCCTCATTTTAAAAGCTCAATACTTTCCTTCACCATTTATAAATATAACTATACTCATATCTTTTAAGTGCCTGAACCACCCAAGAAAGTTGTTCCAGAGGACAAGATATATGTGACTATTCCTAAAAAGAGAGAAACACCAGCAACTAAAGGTACATTCCAACAACATCAAACTTGATGAATATCTTTGGCTTCAAGACTCAAAAACTGCATGTTATATAATCTACTGTTTTTATAACTTCTAAGTGTAAACCTACTAATATCTTTAAAGAGCCTGATACAACCAGAGAAGTATTTCCAGAGGTGGAGTTACCTGAGGCTGTTCCCAATATTCCAGAGCATCTTCCAACTGAAGGTATAATTCTTAGTTACAAAAATCTAAATAAGAAAACCTTTCTTCATCAGTCTGCAAAATATGTTCACTGCTTTGTGTAGATTTTCACGACCTCTAACGCTAAAATACTAATATCTTTAGTGTCCCTAATGTACCCAAGACAAGGAACTATCTATGACTTGCTCCTAAAAAGTCAAATCCCACTCATATAATGAATAAACATTAGAACAAAAATAAAATTTCTAATTTAAGGTTATAATATCTGCTAATATCCCTAACTTTCTTTGTAAGTCATGTCTTCATGTCTTTGCCTTTCTCAATTAAAAAATACTAATATCTTTAAAGAGTTGGAAGTCTCCAAGGAAGATGTTCCACAGAGACAACCTCCTGTTACCAAAAGAAGAAAAATACCACCACCAAAAGGTACAAGCCAGAAGAAGGTTGACTTTCTTATCTCATGACTGTAGTTGTACTCACCACATGTAAAAATACTAATACCTCTAAAGCTCCAGATGCTACCAGGGAGATCACTTCAGAGAAGTGGGTCCCCCAAAGTAGCAGCTCGACTGGGTATATACATGTCCCCATGAGTCATAAGGGGGAAAAGTCCATAACTTTATACACAGGGAGATGCTTGGGCTATAAATGTTATCTATGAGCCCTCCAGGGAAAATATATATACATATAATGTGCAGATGTGGCCCAGATGGAAATAGCTATTGCTGTTTCCTTAAAAAATAAAATTCAGACTAGCTAGAAAAAAAAAAATCTATATGAGAGATCACCTATAACATTTATATCCCTGAAACTAGACTGAATAGGCTCACCCCACAGTGCTCTAAAGCAGAAATCAGTGCCGTAAAATGACAGAGGTGCTTGGCTGTAGACTATAGGTTAGTAATTCAAATGCTCCATGGGGTTGAAATTCCAGGATATAATACAACTACCTGTTGAATTGCTCTTCTATTAAAATAAACTTACTACCAAAAACAAGCGCATAATTTTGAAATAACTGAATTCCCCTAAGACTTAAATATCATAGAAATATTTTTAGAAAACCATGACTTAAAGAAAATAAAATATTAAAGTCACTGTGGAACTGTTCTATCTGTAATATCATCTCTCCCTGAGAGCCTTCTAAAACCAGGGCAGTTAAAACCAAAACCAGTTAAAGTTGGAATTCTGCCCTGAATATTTATTTGCTCCTCTCATTGTCTTTTATTTTTAGAGTCCTACGTTTTCTCATTTTGAATATTTTCAGATAAATCAACAGATGAGAATGTTTTAAAACATCTCCAAAAATTCATCACAATGCCCATGATATTCTGTAATTTAAAGAATATCTGAACATTCTGACAATATTTTCTCTGTCTGAAATATTGTAGTTGTTCTCCTTCCTCCTTTACTTGAAAAACAGTCACCTTTTTAAAGTGCCTAAGGGACTTCCCTGGGGGTCCAGTGGTTAAGACTCCATGCTTCCACTGCAGGGAACATGGGTTCGATCCCCTGGTCAGGGAACTCAGATCCTGCAAGCCTCTTGATGCAGCCAAAAATAAAATAAAGTGCCTAAGCTGAGGGTACAAAATAAAGCCAGTCCAGGTAAGGAGCTGTTTTATCCTCTTCAAGCTAATAGAAAAAGTTACATTGTTAATTATTTAAAAATCAGTTTTTTTCACTTCAAGGTAAATTTTTATCTCAGTTCCTATGTATCTACCATTCAAAGAAATAAAATTACTAATATTGATAGTGCCTGAGGTGACCAAGAAAACAGCTCCCGATAATCAAGTATTCATACTTTTACCAAAGAATCAGATTTGGGGAGCAGGGAGGTCACCCAGTCTGGGACATTCCGGTAGGTGGGGTTTTGACTAAAACTCTTCATTGCTCTTCATCACTCTGAAGTACAATGAATTCATATCTTTAAAGTGCCTGAATCATCTCAAGAAGTTGTCCCTGTAAAGGAAATACTCATAGCTGCTCTCCCTGAAATTGAAACACCTTCCACTAAAGGTATCATTCATTCTATCATTCCTTCCTTCATTTATTTAACAAATGCCTACTATGTGCATGGTGCTGGGGAGCTGGGGAATAATAAACAAAGACAAGATTTGATTCCTTTCTTCAAGACTTTGTACCTCATCCAGTTCTTGAAGGAAGCACCCTTGTAGACATAAAAGTCGCTTTGGTTCAGTTAATGTCATTAATGTCTCCACTGATCCCTTAACCTCTAAGTATAATATAATACTAATATCTTCAAAGTAGTTGAAGCTGTGCAAGAAGTTGCTCCTGAAATGAAAGTATCTGAGGATGTTCCTAAAGAGGCAGAACCTCCACCTGTGAAAGGTACTTGTCACCTCTGAACAGATACTGAAGAAATTGTCTGTCTTCGGTTCTTAAAACTATGTGTTTCTAATGTTCTTCCTAACTCCTAAATGTAAATATACTAATATCTTGAAAGCACCAGAAGCTCCACAAGAAGTTCCCTCTCAAAAGAAAATATGTGTGACTGTTCCGAACAAAACAGAAAACCCTCCTATTAAAAGTGTTCATTCAACAAATACTTCATAAGGAGGGTCTACAGGGTCATAGGACCTCCACTAGTTGCTAGAGAAGGGTGAGCCCATCTTCTCAAGGATGCTGCTAATCCCATTCAACTTAGTTGATTGGTGGGGCGAGGGGAGAATAGGCAGAGAAGAAACTTCTAAAAAACTACATTTGCTAATATATTGTGGTTATTATTTTCATTAATTATTTTAACTCCTAAATGTGAAATACTAATGTCTTTAAAGTGCCTGAAGCTGCTCAAGAAGGTGTTCCTGCAAAAAGAGTTCCTTCCAAAAAAAGAGAACCTCCATCAGTTAAAGGTACAAGTCCCCATGCCGTCAAGTTCAAGAAGAAATAGCTCCTGTAGTCTTTGAAAATATTTTGCTGTTCCTACTGATCTTTGCAACACTAAATGTTAAAATACTGATTTCTTAAAGTGCCTGAAGCTCCCCAAGAAATTTTCCCTGAAAAGAAAACATATGTGGTTCGTCACGAAACGACTGAAGCCCTTCCTGATGAAGGTATATGTTGCTGGAAGCTTAGAAGTTTGGGAAAATGTCTTTTCCTGTATAAATGTATTTCCTGTTTGTATTGATTCTTGTAACTCCTAAACGTAAAAATATTAATATCTTTAAAGTGCCGGAGGTGCCCGAAGAAGTTGTCTGGGAAAAGAAAGTGCATCCTCCCCAAAAGCCTGAAGTTTTATCTGTCAAAGGTACATCCTAACAACCCCTCAGGAGAGAATAGAGAGGGCTATGGAAAGAACCCGCCTTGCTAGCCTTGAAAGTGCTTTTGCTGTGTAAATGTGATTCTTGTCTGTGTTGATCCTCATGACTCAAATGTAAATTGACTAATATCTTCAAAGTGCCTGAGGCTCCCAAAGAGGTTGTCCCTGAAAAGAAAGCACCAGTGGCACCTCCTAAAAAGCCAGAAGTCCCACCTGTTACAGGTATTTGTCACAAACCTTAGGCCTAAAAAGTTATAGCTCTTCTGCTCTTGAAAATAATTTGTTCCAGTGATCTCATAACTGCTAAATGTAATTTTACTAATATCTTTTAAGTGCCCGAGGCTCCCAAGGAAGTTGTCCCTGAAAAGAAGGTGCCTGTGATGGCTCCTAAAAAGCCAGAAGTCCCACCAGCCAAAGGTAGCCACCTCCATGTTGCTATGTTTGACACTGTCTGTTTGTCTTTACTCTGGCTAATCATGAAAATACTAATCTCTTTAAAGTACCGGAGGTGCCAAAGGCAGCTGTCCCAGAAAAGAAGGTGCCTGAAGCTATTCCTCCCAAACCGGAAAGTCCTCCCCCAGCAGGTAATGACAATGCTGTACAAACCAGGGAGAAAAATAACTGCTATTTTAGCTAGAAAAAAATTATATGTATGAATCCCAGTACATAAAGGCGATATAATTCTAAAGAAAGAAGAGTTGTCAGTAATCGAATATATCTTGGTGTATGATTGCATGATATAGTCGTTCATTATTTCCACCTTTTCTAAACACAAATTACCAATATTTTTTAAGTGCCTGAAGTGCCGCCAAAGGAAGCCATCCCGGAAAAGAAAGTGCCTGTGGCTCCTCCTAAAAAGCCAGAAGCTCTACCTGCTAAAGGTATTTATCCTTCCGTGTTGTTGGTCTCCTGGTTTGGGGACTGGGAAAAAGTGTTTAGAAGTGTCCGCCAGTTTCATAAATGATACTTGCTTGGGCAAATGTGTTGTCGATATTCCCAGTTTATAGTTTCAACTAATAGATACTAATATCTTCAAAGTTCCTGAAGTTCCTAAAGAAGTTGTACCTGAAAAGAAAGTGGCTGTATCCAAAAAACCAGAAGTCCCACCTGCTAAAGGTATTTATTCCCACTGCTGTGTTAAGAATATATATTGTCTTGTCCTCTTCAAGAATATTGGAACATATGCCCACACTGTTCCCAAATTCTAAAAATGCTAATATCTTTCAAATACCTAAAGCTGCTCAAGAAGTTGTTCCAGAAAAGAAAGTTCCCAAGGCACCACCCAAAAAACCGGAAGCTCCACCTGTCACAGGTACACGTTGGCCCAGGCATCACTCTGCAGAAGAAATGTCTCTTGAGTTTTTGAGAATGATTTTAGTCTGTTGCTCTTCATTAACCTAACTGTAAAACTACTAATATCTTTCAAGTGCCTGAAGTTCCCCAAGAAGTTGTCCCAGAAAAGAAAGTTCCTAAGGCACCGCCCAAAAAACTGGAAGCCTCACCTGTCACAGGTACATGTTGGCTCTGACCTCATTCTGCAAAAGAACTATCTCTTCTGCTATTGAAAATAGTTTCCGTCTATTGCCCTTTGTTAACTGAAGTGTAAAACTACCATATCTTTCAAAGTGCCTGACGTTCCCCAAGAAGTTGTCCCAGAAAAGAAAGTTCCTAAGGCACCGCCCAAAAAACCGGAAGCCCCACCTGTCACAGGTACATGTTGGCTCTGACCTCATTCTGCAAAAGAACTATCTCTTCTGCTATTGAAAATAGTTTCCGTCTATTGCCCTTTGTTAACTGAAGTGTAAAACTACTAATATCTTTCAAGTGCCTGACGTTCCCCAAGAAGTTGTCCCAGAAAAGAAAGTTCCTAAGGCACCGCCCAAAAAACCGGAAGCCCCACCTGTCACAGGTACATGTTGGCCCAGATATCATTCTGCAGAAGAAATGTCTCTTGAGTTTTTGAGAATGATTTTAGTCCGTTGCTCTTCATTAACCTAACCGTAAAACTACTAATATCTTTCAAGTGCCTGAAGTTCCTCAAGAAGTTGTCCCAGAAAAGAAAGTTCCCAAGGCACCACCCAAAAAACCGGAAGTCCCACCAGTTTCAGGTATTTTTCACCCCAGTCTTTATTCTATAGAAGAAATGCCTCCTCTGCTCTTGGAAATACTTTTAGTCCATTGATCTCTTTAAGCTAAGCATAAAACTACTAATATCTTTTAAGTGCCTGAAGTTCCTCAAGAAACTGTCCCTGAAAAGAAAGCACCAGTGGCACCTCCTAAACAGCCGGAAGCCCCACCTATTACAGGTACCTGTCATTCACCTTAGATTTAAGAAGATAAAACTCTTCTCTTGAAAATATTTTGTTCTAGTGGTCACACAGGTACTAGATGTAAATTTACTAATATCTTTTAAGTACCTGAGGCTCCAAAAGAAGTTGTCCCTGAAAAGAAAGTACCTGTGATGCCTCCTAAAAAGCCAAAAGTCCCACCTGTTACAGGTATTTGTCATGAACCTTAGGCTTAAAAAGGCATAACTCTTTTGCTCTTGAAAATGTTTGTTCCATTGGTCTCATAACTACTAAATGTAATTTTACTAATATCTTTTAAGTGCCCGAAGCTCCCAAGGAAGTTGTCCCTGAAAAGCTGCCTGTGATGCCTCCTAAAAAGCCAGAAGTCCTACCTGTTACAGGTAGCTGTCACTCACCTTAGATTTAAGAAGATAAAACTCTTCTGCTCTCGAAAACATTTTGATCTGGTGGTCACATAACTTCAAATGTAATTTTATTAATATCTTTTAAGTGCCTGAGGCTCCCAAGGTAGTTGTCCCTGAGAAGAAAGTACCTGTGATGCCTCCTAAAAAGCCAGAAGTCCCACCTGTTACAGGTATTTGTCATGAACCTTAGGCTTAGAAAGGCATAGTTCTTCTGCTCTTGAAAATGTTCCAGTGATCTCATAACTACTAAATGTAATTTTACTAATATCTCTTAAGTGCCTGAAGCTCCCAAGGAAGTTGTCCCTGAAAAGAAGGTGCCTGTGATGGCTCCTAAAAAGCCAGAAGTCCCACCTGCTGAAGGTATTTGTCGCTGATCTTAGGCTTAAAAAGACATAACTCTTCTTCTCTGGAAAGTATTTGTTCCAGTGATCTTATAACTCCTAAGTATAATTTACTAATATCTTTTAAGTGCCTGAGGTTCCCAAAGAAGTTGTCCCTGAAAAGAAAGCACCAGTGGCACCTCCTAAAAAGCCAGAAGTCCCACCTGTTACAGGTATTTGTCACAAACCTTAGGCCTAAAAAGGCATAGCTCTTCTGCTCTTGAAAATAATTTGTTCCAGTGATCTCATAACTTCTAAGTGCAATTTTACTAATATCTTTCAAGTGCCTGAGGCTCCCAAGGAAGTTGTCCCTGATAAGAAGGTGCCTGTGATGCCTCCTAAAAAGCCAGAAGTCCCACCTGTTACAGGTAGCTGTCACTCACCTTGGATTTAAGAAGATAAAACTCTTCTGCTCTTGAAAACATTTTGCTCTCGTGATCTCATAACTCCTAAATGTAATTTTACTAATATCTCTTAAGTGCCTGAGGCTCCCAAGGAAGTTGTCCCTGAGAAGAAAGTACCTGTGATGCCTCCTAAAACGCCAGAAGTCCCACCAGCCAAAGGTAGCCACCTCCATGTTGCTATGTTTGACACTGTCTGTTTGTCTTTACTCTGGCTAATCATGAAAATACTAATCTCTTTAAAGTACCGGAGGTGCCAAAGGCAGCTGTCCCAGAAAAGAAGGTGCCTGAAGCTATTCCTCCCAAACCGGAAAGTCCTCCCCCAGCAGGTAATCATGAAACTCTCCAAACCAGTATTTTTAAAAAGAAAAACTCTCTTCTTAGTGCTGTAAAAATCGTTTTGCAAAATATTTCATATACTTTAGTCAATTCTAGCATTAAAATGAGTTTGTGTCTTTAAAGTGCATGAGGAGCCTGAAGAAACTGCCCCAGAAGAGCCTCCAGCTGAAGTCGTGGAAGAGCCAGAGCCTGTTCCTCCTCCAAAAGGTACTGGCCAGCTGCTAGGTTGCCTTTGCCAATCTTAGCTCTTCTTGTAGCAAAACTTCTGGGCATTATGGGCTTTTCTCTTGTTTCTCACTCTTCTTCTCTGATTCTAAAACATAAATTCTAATATCTTTAGTGACCGTGCCACCTAAGAAACCTGTCCCAGAAAAGAAACCACCTGCCGTCATTGCCAAGAAACCTGAACCACCACCAGTGAAAGGTATTTCCCACTGCCACTGCTTCCTACAGAAAAATGTCTGTCGTTAAAAAGCTATGTTCTGCTGCTCCGCTTAATGATTTCCATATGTCATTGAAACTATGAGCTAATAACTACTAATATCTTTTAAAGTGCCCGAGGTGCCCAAGGAAGTTGTTCCTGAAAAAAAAGTGCCTCCAGTGGTTCCCAAAAAACCAGAAGTCCCACCTGCTAAAGGTACTCGTAACTGTCCACTGTTTCATGGAGGTGGATACAGCCTTTATCTCTTGAAAAGTGTTTTGCTCTGTGTAAATGTGATGAGCATTTACAAGTGATTCTTCATAATGTTAAAATACTAATATCTTTTAAGTGCCTGAAGTTCCAAAAGAAGTCCTTCCAGAAAAGAAAGTAGCTGTTCCCAAAAAGCCCGAAGTCCCACCAGCTAAAGGTACATGTTACTAATGAGATTCTGTAGAAAAGCACTCACTCTTGGTCTCAAAAGTCACTTACTATAGGAAAACCTTTTGTTTGTCAAACAACTTATATTAACAACTACAAACCTACTATACTGGATGTTTAGGGTTTTAAATGTTTTTAAATAGCATCACTAAAAAAAACTGGTACATCTGTTATAAGTATTAGAAGAGTTTACTAACATGGTTTTGGTAATCTTAATAGGCTACATTGTCTTCCCACTACGTGGATCCAAGAACAGATCACTGGCCTAATCGTGAATTTTGTTCTCGGATCTCTCCCTGGGTTATTTGAACTAGATGTGAACTAGATATGGTATAAATTTCATGTACTTCTCAACTACCCAGAAGTAAAACCAACTCATATCTTTTAAGTGCCAGAGGTACCAAAGAAACCTGTCTTAGAAGAGAAACCAGTCGTCCCTGTTCCCGAGAAAGTAGAGTCCCCTCCTCCAGAAGGTATTGGTGATGCCATTTATGAGCTTACCACTTATGACTGTTTTTAATTTAAGCCTTGTTCCTCTCCTTTTCTAATTCAGTATCTCTTGGTCATTTTCTGTCCTTTAATTATTTGTCTTAATTCACTATTCTTAATTAGCTCCAATCTCAAATCTATTTTGGGTCATCAGTCAGCGGTATCTACACTGGCCATCATAAGCTGTTTCAACAAAGCTTCTCTAATGCACACAAAGTAGGACAGGGAAACTAATGACTCTAAATAACATTAAACACCAAAAGGGCTATTCAAGCATTCATATCAATAGAAACAGAAATCAGTCAAACAAGATGGATTTCATCTTAACAAAAACAAGAAACGATATTAATAGAAACAAGGGAAGAAATCAAGATGACTATTTATTGTGTGTTGCATTTTATGCATTTTAGAATATTGTTCCACACATTCAACTAAACTTAAATATATCTTTAAAGTATATGAAGAACCTGTAGAAATTGCTCCTGAAGAGGAAGAGCCAGTTCCTGTTGCAGAAGAGGAGGAACCAGAAGCCCCACCTCCGGCAGGTACAAGACAGGATTCATTGAATGGGAAAATACATCATTTGATTTTTATGTCTATTATATATCTTATTTAAGGTGAAATCTGTCTTCTGTCTCCTTCCTTAACATTTGACCTCATTGGCAAGAACAAAAGTCAATTGCACACATAAAACTTTTGTCCTACAGAGTTTAACAATGTGCATAGCAAAGAAATGTGTGATCTTTTTTATTTATTCATAGCATTAAACTTTTCATTGTAATCATCTGACTCTAAAAGAAATTCCTATCTTTCAAGTGCCTGAAGAGCCCAAGAAGATTGTTCCAGAGAAGAAAGTTCCTGTCATCAAAAAAGCAGAACCTCCACCACCTAAAGGTACTTACAGTAAAATAAATATTTACTTCATTTTTGTGTGCTGTCTAAAACTTGACATTCTTTCCTTATTTTGTATTGTGCTGTATTATGTGTTGAACTGTCACCTGTATGTTACAGTGCTGAACAGACTTGTCAAGTTTATGTATACATATTGCATCTTGCAATTTTATATTATTAAATGCTACTAATATCTTTAAAGTACCTGAGATGGCAAAGAAAGTTGTCCCAGTGAAGAAAGTCCCAACTGTTAAGAAGCCAGAAACACCAGAAGTTAAAGGTATTCATATAATCATTGACATCATAATTTTTTTTAAAGTACTCTGATATCTTAAAGTGGAATCCAATAAGTTGTCTTCATTGTTAGGGACAAAAATGTCCTTATTTTGCTTTCATTAATTTTAATGATGCTCTGTTAATTATAGTTTCTTTATTCTTAACATTTTTTTCAATGTCTTTAAATATTCTTTTAAAAATAAAACTAATATCTTCAAAGTGTCTGAGCTGCCCAAGAAACTTGTTCCGGTAAAGAAGGAACCTGTGCCTGTTACCAAAAAACCAGAAGTCCGGCGAGAAAAAGGTACCTACCATGAAGAAAAAAATATGTATTTCTCTGAATGCTGTCTGCACATCTTAATAGTAGTTCTTAGAGCAAAAAATACTGAAGTATAAGTATATGCAAAAACAAATTTTACAGAAAAAAGGGGGAAATAATGAAGGCAAAGAGAAAATGAGACAGACAAGTAGGAGAAATCCAGCCTATCCTGAGAGATAAGGCTGGATATAAAGATGACAGTCATATTTTGGAATTCTTTGAATGCCAGTATAAGGCATGTACTTTAGTCTGTGGGCAATAGGAAGCTTCAGCTTCAGCTTCAGTGTATAAATTAAAAGGAGTTGGGCTTCAGATAACTGGCGGCAGTTCAAACTCTTAGAAAAGGATGATAATAGAAAAGAGCCACTGCAGTTACTTAAGGTCTTCAAAAATTGGACAAGATCAGTGATGATAGAAATGGAAAAGGAGATTGTATTTAAGAGAGGTGGAGATTGAGTTGGTGTCTATTCTCAAAGCAATTAGGGAAATAGAGGAGCCCAAGATGATTGTAAGGGTTGAAGCTAAGCCATGAGGATGGTTCATTGGGTCCCCAAACTAAATTAATATTAGAAAGAAGATAGTAAATATATTTTTCACTTTTCAAGTATGGAAGTTGGGAACGTGCATCTGGAACTTAGGAAGGAGATCAGGCCTGGAGATGTAGATCTAGAAGTTACCACCATGGATATAAGAGTTGAGAGTGCAGGAGTGATTGCTCAAAGAATGTAGAGCCAATTTTTAAAAGCATCAAAGTAGGCCAGTGGAGAACATCTACACTTAAGGGTACACAGAGGAAGAGAAATAAATGAAGAAGGCTGCAAAGACTCATCTATAAAAAAGGGTGCCTTGCCTCCAAAGCCAGTTTCCCCACAGAGTCTTATAAGATGAAGTACTTTCCCATGTATCCTTTGCCTGCTCTTTGCAGTATCTTATACACCTTCTAAATTCTTAATAGTAAGCAAAATCAATATCTTTAAAGTGCCTGAAGTTCCCAAGGAAGTCATCACAGAAGAGAAAGTGTCAGTTCCTACCCCTGAAGAACCAGAAGCTCCACCTGTCCAAGGTACATGACTGCTCTATAAATCTTGGAAAGATGACAGTTGTCTTCATCATCTTGCTTTGGTTGTAGATGGATCATTTGTATTTATCTGTTGTCTGTCTTATGTAGTGAAATTATTAGTATTTTTGAAGTCTTCTGAAGAATATGTTATAATGTGTAACTAAGTTGATATGTTGAAACTTAGCAGTTGCAGTATTGTATTCTGAATTCAGTCTAAAATATAAAACACTGTGTTTTTTAAGTTGAAGAGTCTCCTGAGGAAATAATATATGAAGAAAGAGCATCCATAACCATTGGTAGAAAAGTGACTCCCCCTGTTGAAGGTATATATACATATATATATATATATATATATATATATATATATATATTATATAAATATAATTTTTTTAATCTCTTGAAAACTCCTGTTAGAAATACAAAAGTATTTATAGGGTAACATTCCTTCTTGAAATTTTATATAAAAGCATTCTAGCACATGTTTGACTGCTTTGTTTTTCAAATCATTATACTTCTTTTTTTTTTTTTTTTATAAATAATACACAATGTATTTATTTATTTATTTATTTATGGCTGTGTTGGGTCTTCATTTCTGTGCATGGGCTTTCTCTAGTTGTGGCAAGTGGGGGTCACTCTTCATCGCGGTGCGCAGGCCTCTCACTATCGCGGCCTCTGTTGTTGCGGAGCACAGGCTCCAGACGTGCAGGCTCAGTAATTGTGGCTCACGGGCCCAGTTGCTCCATGGCATGTGGGATCTTCCCAGACCAGGGCTCGAACCTGTGTCGTCTGCATTGGCAGGCAGATTCTCAACCACTGCGCCACCAGGGAAGCCCCAAATCATTATACTTCTTTTGAAGTAGAATCTTTGATTATTCTTGATGGTAATTATAAATTCTAAAAGATACAGTTTACTGAGACAACACTGGAATAATTGTATTGGATCCTCAAATGATAACCCAACGTCAGATATTAAAAGTCATCTCATTTGCCATCAACATACATCAGATAGTCAGTAGAAAGCTTGAGTATAAGAAAATAGAAATCTTACCTCTTTTTCTATGTAAGTGAATTTGTGTATTTTTGTTTTTGTGACTGTCATCTTTGCATCTATGTGAAATTTCTATGAGTCTTTGTGAAGAACTTTATATTACAGTCTCTTATCCTTTGTCACCATTCTTTAAAGAACGTGAAATTGAAAAGTATGTTAAGCCTGAAGAACCTGAACCTGAACCACAGCCTGAAGAAATACCAGTACAAGGTATTCAGTTAATTGGGCTTAAGTCTTCATCACCATATTCTTCATCTGATACATATGTGTTTTGCGTTGTTCTACGTGTACAGTACGTCTCTTTGCACCTGTATGTAAGATATTCTGTTTTAAATGTGCATCTCAGTCTTATGTATTCATGTCATTTGTACTATTTATTTCACATCAATGTGGCTTATATGGATGCTTCCTTTGTTGTTTTTATTAGTGCCTGTGCCGTATTTCTCATTATCTATGTACAGTGTTGATATTCTTATATTTTATGCTGGACACTTTTACGTTTTATGTTGGATACCAATAATATGTATCCAAAAAAGCAAACTTTTTACTTCATAAATATACCAAAATTTCTACTGAATATACTGTATATCCACATACCAATTAACATATTCATATACTAATACTCCTGAAATACTCTTTTAAGAACCTGAACCTGAAAAGAAGGTTATTGAGAAACCAAAACTCAAACCAAGGCCCCCAGCTCCTCCTCCAGCTCCACCTAAGGAAGACCTGAAGGAGAAAATGCTCCAGCTTAAAGGTATAAAATGCCACTTCCAAAGTTTTATTAACCTGCTCCAAACTTCTATCCAGACATCTGAAGTGGTACTTGCAAGAAATGTATTTTTAAAATAGGTACTTTCGGACATGATCAATCTGTGGGAATTCCATAGAGACCTGTGTTTTATGCTGCCCTGGGTGCCTTGTTGGGCCATGCCTGCTGCCCCAAGAGTCAGAAAGTGCACCATTGTTAGCTTCATCCTGGCCATCTCAATCCAGGGGCTGTCCAACTTTCTCATGCAGAGTGGGGTGAAAGTATTTTCTGATTTCAAAGCATGGTTGCTCTGCATATCTTTGGGATCTTGTGCATGTGGAATGTAGAAGAAAACTCTGCAAGATATTTTTAATTTTGCAGTAGCAAATTTATACAAAAGCCAAAACTTTGTTCTTAAAGAATGACATATGCTTTAAAATATACTATAGATAATATATTTATGGCATCCAATAGCTGATGTGTTCATAGACCATGAAAGGAAGGTATATGAACGCTCTGGCACTGCTTCCCCACATTTTTTTTTTTTTTTTTTGCAGTCCGGGGGCCTCTCACTGTTGTGGCCTCTCCCGTTGCGGAGCACAGGCTCCGGACGCGAGCGGTTATGGATACATTTGATATCCAGTATCTCTTCCCATTGTTAAACTTCCTTTCTTTCTCTTTGCATTTAGGTTTCTCTTTGAATTGATTCAACATTACTTAATTTTTTAAATAGCATCTTTAAAAGCTGAAATAAACTAGCAAAATCATATTATTCTTTTTATTTCAACAAAATGTTGTCTTATTTGTGGTGTCATGAGATTTCCCAATCTAAAATAATCTAGATATAATCTTAGGTGAGCAATTTTCCCATACTCACCGACACATGTACACAAAGCCAGAATTTTCCATGGTAAGAGTTCTTTCTTGCCTCTCTACAACCCTCTTGGCCTGTAGGGGAAGCTTCTGGCATTTTTAATCAGGCATAGAAAAAGTGATCACTTCTTAAAAGGCTACACATCTGTTGGTTAATATATTCCATGAGGACACACACTTAAATACATTTCCCTTCATGTAAAATTTATATGCAAAGGAAGATTTCTTCCTCCTGCAAAGAACAAAAGTTATCTTCCTTCTCAGCCAGACTTTAACTTACTACTCAAGTTTGGAGTAAAACTGCAAGCTGTTTTCATGGTTTGAACGCTTCTTGTATGTTCTTCAGTGGCTGTTCTTGCCTGTTATTAATGCTTTTGAGTTATAAGCGAAGCCTGGTTTTGATTCTTAGAGCACGTATTTAATAATTTGCTTCAGATAAGACTAAATAAACAAATAATGAAAGTAAGATCATCTTCTTTAAAGCTATTTCAAAGAAGAAAGTTCCTGAAAAACCTGAGGTTCTGGAAGCAGTGGAGCTTACACCTCTGAAAGGTATTTCACAGTCTAGAAAACGCTCAGATGCAGTATCCCTTCATCTGACTCCTTGCTCTTCCTGCTTTCTAGAATGTTCTTCTTCTTTCTTTTTTTAAAATAATCAGAGTAGTCTCATTGATTTCTTGTATTTTTGTAGCTTTTATGGTCCTGGTTCATGAGTATTGCTTTCTTTGTCTCCCATCAATTTCATACATTCCTGAGTAGATGTTTTTTTCTTTGTCTCATCTACATATGTCTTCTTGCATTTTCCTAAACTCAAAAATATTAAATTTTACTGGTTAGCTGACATTAATATCAGGACACATCTTAGATTTAAATGCTTTGCAATTTCACCTGAACAACAATATTTTAGCCAGTGTTATAAGCACTAAAAATAAGTCCTGTTCTCCTTCTATACTATTAAGGTGATTCATAGGGATTTCCTTGTGGCTTTCTCTTTTCTTTTTTCTCACGGACTCCAAGATATTCTTTCAGGTGTACAGATCTCATGTTGTAGGGAAATTTCATTATCACTGCAGGTTATTTTTTCAAAATTTATTTCTCTTTAAACAATATTTTTCCCTATCTAAACTTAGACCCTAAAGAAAAATAAATGAATCATAAAACATCTATTAAAATTAAAATTGTGAACTTTTCCAGTAAGTATGGTGGGTAACCAGTGTTCTGTTTAATTAACACATCCAGACTCATAAGTTGAATCTGTTCTTGTTTCACTCTGGAATTTTGGAAAAATCACCCATCTGAATGTATATTTCCTGATTTATAAAATGGAGATTACAAAATAATATTACTATGGATGTTAACCAGTAAAGGATTATTACAAAGCCACACAAATATTAAAATGACATGTAATGACATATAATGACTTTAAAAGTAATAACTACAATGGTGTGTTCTACACCTGAGTCTCATATGTCAGTAAGATCTTAAAAATAAAAGAATAATATGGAAAAACAAATACAAAGATATATTTTCACTATATCTATTAAATAAGAAAAGGATATTAGGCCGTTCCAACTTATGTTAATTAATGCATGGGCATCTCCAGTTTGATCAATGAAAATGGTTTACATTACGAATATTGGTAACTTGAAAATAGTATCGAAGGCCAGCACAATTTATCATGGATAAAAAAATTTAATGTTTAACTGTGAAATTTTACTTAAAATATCAGTACTTGACAGAAAAAAGTCATTATTTAAAGTGAAATATTTACATATTTCCCTTCTGCATGTTTGAAATTTGAAGTAAGAGACAGGCATGGCTGTGTTTTCACATAAAACAAAAACTTTTTAATGAATTGCAAATGTAATTTTTAAAGCACCAAATGGGAAATTTAGAAATAGCTAAGAATTCAGATTGTAGGTGTGTGAGCAAATATAATGTTACATGATACAAATAAATAATGCTTTAAATTAGATTTTTTTTTTTTTTTTCACGGTACATGGGCCTCTAGCTGTTGTGGCCTCTCCCGTTGCGGAGCACAGGCTCCGGAGGCTCAGGCTCAGCGGCCATGGTCATGGGCCCAGCCGCTCTGCGGCATGTGGGATCTTCCCGGACCGGGGCACGAACCCGTGTCCCCTCCATCGGCAGGCGAACTCTCAACCACTGTGCTACCAGAGAAGCCCTAAATTAGATTTTAATTGACATTAGTAGAGAGGTAAAATGGTTCAGTAATCAGTAAGTGTTTCTCTTTTTTTTTTTCCCCCATTCAAAACAATTAGGGCTACAGTAGTAATAGGAGGCTGCTGTATATAGTATCATCTGCCATGCTTGATATTCACTAAAGATGGGATTAATTTGGAATTCCTTGGGTCCGTTTTAGTTTAAATTCAAGAACATTTTCTTATTCATTAAAAAGAAGCTCTAACACCAGCTTTCAAATTCTATAGTTCTATAATTTCAGGTTAGTATTAGTTCAAAACGGGGACCTTGAGAAAGGATGCTTCTTAAGAAACTTATCAAACTCCAGATACTTTTGGTTTCTTTCATCAGTGGAGAAGATTGAATAATGTCACTAACACCTACTATAGCTGATGGTCGGGAAGATATCAGAGTAGATTTGGGCAATCTACAATTGCAGATTGGGGCAAAGATGCTGTCAAGAACCTTGTATTTGATGAAAGATTCATAAAGTCAATATAGACACTTTTAAGATGAATGAATATATTTGCCTGTAGTTAATGCAATTGAATTTCATCACAAGGTTATATAGATGTTTGCAGAGGAAACAACTTGAAGTGTATTCTTTGCTTTCAAATTCTGTGATATTTATATGTAACAAAAATAATCACTTATACAGTAGTTACTAGTTTTGAAAGAGACATTTTTCTTGTTGAAATTTACTTTTTATATGAATTCACTTCAAAATTTAAATCATATTCTTTTAAGTGCTTGGAGGTGAAAAGAAAGTTCGCAAATTACTTCCTGAACCTAAACCTCAACCAAAGGAAGAAGCTGTTCTCAAAAGCGGTATAGTATTTTTCAACTGTTATATCAGCTTCAAATACACACACAGAAAGGACTTGAAAGCTTACAAAATGTTTCTGTCCTTTGGTTTTCTTTTAAATTAGATTCCCAATTTATCAAAATTCATTTGTAGTTGTATTGAAAATTAAATGTAATCATTTCCATCTTTTTAAAAGAAGACAAATTTTGTGAGCAGAGTATCTTGAAATTTACAACATTAATAGACATGACTAAATTGATAATATTCTAAACTAATGACCGTAGCTGCCATTTTCATAATTGAATTATGTAGTAAAATACACTAAACCTCTTAAATACTCTAAATTACACCAAACTATTTAAGCCTAAACTCAGCATTCAGTTTTAAAAAGTGTAACACAGGATTACCACAACTCATAAATAACATTTTCTAAAAACTGAACTTTTTTTTGACTTATAAAATATTAAAGAATTAGAAACAAGATATTTGAATGAAGAATCAAATTCTAACATTTTCTTCACATAGAATTACTTATTTCTAGGCTACATTTCTTTGGCCATCTCCACTTCAGTAAACTTTATACTTACTTAAATGCTTCTTTTCTCATTAAATTATGACGTTGGATTGTGATTAGAATTTGTTGCTATTCAAATTATTCATTTTGTGTTTGGGTCATTTCTACCAGGGATTTAACTCTGAACAGACTATCTACATAGATATAAAGTGACTCTGAGTGTTGTTTTAATTAACGTAACAACCTTTGATTTTTTTTTTTTAAGCATTTTTAGTGTAAATACCAAGTTCCCCGGTGCACTAGGTTGCATGCTTTTCACTTTCCTTGCTTTGTACATTATTTGCATTTGTCAAATGTATTCAACATCTTCATTTGTTTGTCTTGGTTTTCATATAAATATTTTTGTCTTTTAAGTTCTAAGAAAGAGACCTGAAGAAGAACCTAAAGGAGAACCTAAAGAAGTAGAAAAAATTAAAAAACCTGCAGGTAGGAATCTCAGTAACAATTTGTGAAATTATCTTTTAACAAAATGGACATTTAACAAAAAGTTTATCTTGTAAACATAAATGGATTTAAATATAAATGTAGCTTCATATTTCATCTGTCACATAGTCTATGTTTTCCATTGCCTGCTTTCTGTTTAAATATTTTTATAGTACTCAAATATATTCATGCATTTCCCTGCACTTCATTATTATTATTATTATTATAATTATTATTATTATTATTATTTTGTCACTTAAGTTTTCCAGTAGAAACAGTTGTGAAATAATCAAGTTGGCTGCAAAATGACTTCATGGGAAGGTGTCAGAAATGTTTCATAAAATTTGAGGGCTTTTAAGGGGGCTGATTTTTATCATTCGCCTTGTCACAAAGGGTATATTTGGAACTATTTCGAAGTGATTTAGAAAGGGAGTGATAATGGAGTTGGGAGGCAAGTATAGGTGAAATAAAAGAAAGAAAAATAAATTGAAGCAGAGTCAAGAAGAGAAAATAGAAATTAACTGATAGAATATAAGGGTTTTTTTAAGCCATCAATAGAGCTTTTGAAAAAAGTTTGATCTGATTATTTCAGATCAGTTGATTTCGAAGGATTCAAATCCTAAAATAACGCTAGAAAATCATCTTATTATCTTAAAGTGCCAGAACCACCTCCAAAAGCTGTTGAAGAGGTTGAAGCCCCTCCAGCTACTGTTACCAAAAGGGAAAGGAAAGTTCCTGAACCAGCAAAAGGTACAAACTTTCTGGCATTTTCTTAGTTGTCTCTAAAAATACAAATATGCGTCAATTAAAATATCATTATGGGCTTCTCTGGTGGTGCAGTGGTTGAGAGTCCGCCTGCCGATGCAGGCGACACGGGTTTGTGCCCCGGTCTGGGAAGATCCCACATGCCGCGGAGCGGCTGGGCCCGTGAGCCATGGCCGCTGAGCCTGCGCCTCCGGAGCCTGTGCTCCACAACGGGAGAGGCCACAACTGTGAGAGGCCCGCGTACCGCAAAAAAAAAAAAAAAAAAAATCATTACACTGGCATTAAGATTTGAACACATGACCTTGATCTGCTCATCTCATCCAGCTTAATTTTCTTTACCATTTCACTCTCATGTGCAATTGCCTCATGTCCACCCATTTGTTAAATAATTTTTTTTGCGGTACACGGGCCTCTCACTGTTGTGGCCTCTCCCGTTGCCGAGCACAGGCTCCGGAGGCGCAGGCTCAGCGGCCATGGCTCACGGGCCCAGCCGCTCCGCGGCATGTGGGATCTTCCCAGACCGGGGCACGAACCCGTGTCCCCTGCATCGGCAGGCGGACTCTCAACCACTGCGCCACCAGGGAAGCCCAAATTACTACGTTTTAAAAACTAAAACAATTGTACTTATGGGCAATGAGATGAAAAACAACATTAGAACCAGTAAGACTGCCTTACTATATTTTCTAAGTATTTTGTTTAAAATGCAAAATAAACTTGGAGTATCTGATTTGGTGACTATATGTGTACAAATTCTAATACCTTCCAAGATATGTTAAACATGCTCAATTTTGGTTTGACTTTGTGAAAAACTTCAAAAATACTGTGATAATCTGCTTATTACTGTGAATTGTTTTAGTGCCTGAAATTAAGCCAGCAATACCTCTCACTGCACCTGAACCAAAACCAAAGCCTGAACCAGGTAAGCAAGCTTATCCTCAATGTCGACAGCATATTCCTTCATGTTTCACACAATTAATGTGTAGCTAATAAGAAAAAGGGAGTAAAGTCCGCATGCATCAAATGATTTCTAATGTCCCAATGTATTATTAAATTATATTGCTATATTTTACTTAATATAATATGTTACATATATTCAAATATATTATTATATTGTATATAGATTTTATTATAGTTAGAATATATTGTTCTCTGAAAAACCAGTTATTAGGAGATTTTAAAGTTACATCAGAGAAGGCAAATAGGCCACCAAATGATGTTTTAGGAAGTGACAAAGGATACATTAATGCAATGGACATCTTTCTACAGAAGTGAAAATAATCAAACCACCTCCTTTGGAGCCCACACCAGCCCCTATAGCTGCCCCAGTGACGATGCCAGTCGTTGGAGAGAAAGCAGGTACTTATTCTGTGGTTTTCTTTTTGCTTGTTTGTTTTGATGGCTTAATAAAAACTTCATTAAAAATCAAGCTCTCTTTTTGTTGAAACATAGGCATCATTTCAATTGTGGGAGCTTATATAAATTCTCAATTAAATTTTCTTCATCTGCTACTCTATAGCAACCTAATCTCTCAACCATGGCTGCCTATTGTGTTTCAATCGGAATGTACATTCCTGCAAGACACCATTTCTTTATATGCTTTTGAGATTAAGTAATGAATATGTTCAGTGCTGATGAAAATTAAGATGTACAGATACTCTCTAAGGACATACATACAGGAATCCCATGGAGATTCAAATTTCCCATGTGCCCTGCAGGAATCATTTCTCATTTTTTAAGAAGATTGCATTTTGGGATAATGAAAGAGTTCTGGAAATGGATAGTGTTGATAGTTGCATAATATTGTGAATGTACTTAATGCAACTGAATTAAGTTGCATTAAAAATGGTTAAAATGGTAAATTTTATGGTTAAAATGGCAAATTTTATGTTCGGTATATTTTACCACAATGAACAGGAAAAGAAAAAAACAGGACTGCATAGTTCAGCCTTTAAATCTATATAAGAATTTATATGGATAATAATTTTCTTAAATGTACTAACTCAGTGGTACAGCTATCTCAGGTACAAACGAAATACTTATTATTGTACATGAACTATTAGTAGTTCATCACTTAGGTGATAATCTCAAAACCAAAAATAATTTGACATGTATTGATCATTGACAAATACACGTCCTAACTATTTGATCTTTGGCTACGTCCTTCATCTCTTTAAATTTTAATTTCCTAGTCTGTAAAATCAGAATAATAACTATACCTACTAGGATTATTGTGAGGATTAAATATATGCAAAACACTTAGCACAGTGCTTGGTACATGGTAAGCCCTATAGAAATATTTGGGTTTTTATTGTGTTTAATAACATGAGACAATATACTATGTTCTTCTGGCTGTAGTTTCATTTTAATATTTATATTAACATATTTTGTCACTGATATTTGTGGTTTGGGCATTATTCTTTTAAGCTTTTATGATTTCTATGTGATAACTTTAATTAGTTCAGAAAAAGACGAAAACTGCCATTGAGATCATTAAGTATGTGTAAAAATACAGCTTTTCTCACATCCCCAGGGCCTGACACTAGGGAATTGATTCTACAGTTTATACTGCCCCTGAGTGAACTGAATTAAACTCTAAGTGTAGGAACTGTCTTCGTTCTGCCTTAGTTCATTGTCTAATTAAGGTAAATCTTCAAAGGAATCCATGCATTTGTAGAACATAGACCCTTTCTTTTTCCTTAGTCTTCTCCGGATTTATCTGCCCAACTTAATAAAGAAAGCCCTTTAGTAACTTCTGGGTCATTTCCCTTTTGCCTACATTGATTCCTTGTTGACAAAAATGTATTTCCTTGGTTCACATAACCAGCACATACATAAACATATAAAATACTTTACATAGCTAGGCAAGAATAAAACTCTTTTTCACAAGGGAAGAGTAAGCCTTCCAGAAATGGGAGAATAATTACTTGCTGAAAGTAATTTTTTAATCCTAAGAACATTGGCAATTTAGCTTGGTCACATCATTCTCAGAATATGCCTTCTTGGAAATATCCAAATATTCTCCATGGAAGTCATATAAATCTAACTTTTTCTTTATGCATTAATATTTATAATAAAGAGCATGACTCAGCCCACGTGGTTTACTACTAAGCATGAAATAAGTCTGAAAATTGTTTAAATGCTGAGTTTTATTTTTATTTCAGAAGCCAAAGCACCGAAAGAGGAGGCTGCCAAGCCAAAAGTTCCCATCACAGGTAAGATTCATTTCCCTGTATCTGAATTGTAACCTTTCACTCTGGGAAACTTTACATTCAAGGGAAACTTTCTGTACGAGGGGGAAAAAATTCAAAATTTACATCAATCTTTATGACTTGTAATTGATTCTGCAAAAATTAGTATGTTTTCTGATATTGCAACTAATATACCTCTAATATTATTCAAGTGGGTAATACATATATAAAATATATACTTTAGCATAATAAACCCTATAAGTTCCTAGTTTCATTCTTCATACACATGATATTTATACATGACAGATAAAATACTTAGACGCTAATCTGGACATTATATATTTGGCTTTAAAACTTGAGAAAACGAAGAGCGTTTATTATTCATGGATTCCTTATGCCACCTCATTTTCTTTCTGAAAGAAGGCAGGATGACTTCAATTGACCTTTCAGTTGCCTAGTCTTTAATTTTCTCTTCTTGTCTTCTGGTCACTGTATCACTGGTTTCATCCAGCAGACAGCCAGATGTGCACTTTCTGACCCTTATGGAAATGCCAATTCAACTTTTAATTTTATTTTGAATTAGGTGTAGCCAAAAAGACTCCTTCACCAATAGAAGCTGAAAGGAAAAAGTTAAGACCAGGAAGCGGTGGAGAGAAACCACCTGCCGAAGCTCCGTTCACGTACCAGCTGAAGGCTGTGCCACTGAAGTTTGTGAAAGAAATCAAAGACATTGTCTTGACTGAAGCAGAGTCAGTTGGCTCTTCTGCAATCTTTGAGTGTTTAGTCTCCCCCTCCACTGCAGTTACAAGCTGGATGAAAGATGGTAGCAATATCCGTGAGAGCCCAAAGCACAGATTCATCGCTGATGGGAAAGACAGAAAGCTGCATATCATTGATGTTCACCTTTCTGATGCTGGCGAATACACCTGTGTTTTACGTCTGGGAAATAAGGAAAAGACCTCCACTGCGAAACTGATTGTCGAAGGTAATTTCCAGGCTTATGAATATGGTCTGTATTAAACTTTAACACAGTAAACCTCAATAGCAACTTTTACTGTCATTTTAGACAAAACCTCTTATTTCCAAGTTTTATTTCATTGAAAATATTGTACGTATTGAAAAGTCTCTGCAGATTCTTAATACCACAATTCTCCACAGAACTTCCTGTGCGTTTTGTAAAAACGCTTGAAGAGGAAGTCACAGTGGTCAAAGGACAGCCATTGTACTTGAGCTGCGAGTTAAATAAAGAACGTGATGTGGTCTGGAGGAAGGATGGCAAGATTGTGGTGGAGAAACCCGGCAAAATTGTGCCCAGCATCATTGGCTTGATGCGGGCCCTGACCATCAATGATGCAGATGACTCCGATGCAGGGACGTACACAGTGACTGTGGAAAACGCCAACAACCTGGAGTGCTCATCCTGCGTGAAAGTAGTAGGTTAGTACTTTGCTGGGAAATTTAGTTCTACTTATTATTATGTTAAGAAAAGAGAAGAGAGAATTTTATTTCCCAGTATCAGGATATCAGTAGTCTTATACCTTATCTAAGAGGGGGAATATCAAATCATAACAGATTAATCATGTCCAGTTTGAGAATTTTTTCCTATTTCTGAAATTTACTAAGGAAGTTATTTATTTTACTTGTTCAGATCATAATTATCTTTCTGACCTCACTGTCATACAGAAGTCATTAGAGACTGGCTGGTGAAACCCATCCGAGATCAGCATGTGAAACCCAAGGGGACAGCTGTTTTCACCTGTGTCATAGCAAAGGATACTCCAAACATTAAGTGGTTCAAAGGATATGATGAAATCCCCTTGGAACCAACTGATAAGACTGAGATAGTAAGAGATGGAAATCATATACACCTCAAAATTAAGAATGCTGTGCCAGAAGATATTGATGAATATTCAGTGGAAATTGAAGGGAAAAGATACACTGCAAAGCTGACACTTGGAGGTATAAAAATCTTACCCTTTATTCCCAAAGATAAGTTTTGTATATGAGCCTGAGGCAAAACAATGTACATACATACACACACACACACACACACACACACACACAAGCATCTTTAGGTTGTTGAAAGCCTTATGGTATTTCATCGTTTACCAATACAGATCGTGAAGTTGAATTGCTTAAACCAATAGAGGATGTTACCATCTACGAGAAAGAAAGTGCAAGCTTTGATGCAGAAATCTCAGAGGCAGACATTCCCGGAGAGTGGAAACTGAAGGGAGAACTTCTAAGACCCTCACCTGTGAGTAATTTCTAATTTTAAGTTGTTTAGTCATATACACAAATGAACCTATCTACGAAACAGAAACAGACTTGCAGACATAGAGAACAGACTTGCCAAGGGGGAGGCAAGATTGGGGAAGGATGGATTGGGAGTTTGGCGTTAGCAGATACAAACTATTACACATAGAATGGTTAAACAACAAGGTCCTACTGTAGAGCACAGGGAACTATATTCAATATCCTGTGATAAACCAGAATGGAAAAGAATCTTAAAAAAAAGAATGTATACATATGTATAACTGAATCACTTTGCTGTACAGCAGAAACTAACACAACATTGTAAATCAACTGTACATCAATAGAAATAAAATAAGTTGTTCGTCATATAAAATAACTACATTCTATAATCAGGTTTGACGTTCAGATTTGGTTCAGTAACGTGATCAAATCTGGAGTTACTTCCAGCTTCTGAAGTCTCAAAGAGGGGAAGAAATTTGATGCATTATTTGTGGACAGCTCAGCAATTTTTAAAAAATTTTATGACAAAACACTTTTCCTTATTTTTATTAGTAGTATTACAGCTATTTTTATGACTCTGTAGAAATCTGTATCTGAAACATTCTATCTCATTCAAATGCTAACGAAAACTGCCATCTTCCAGACGTGTGAAATCAAGACAGACGGTGGAAAACGCTTCTTGACTTTGCACAAAGTCAAACTGGACCAGGCCGGTGAGGTTCTTTACCAGGCACTTAATGCAGTCACGACCGCCATTCTGACAGTAAAAGGTATTGGCCTTTAGAACTCGTGGAGTGTGCTCAACTTCGTCTTATAGTCCTCTGCATTCTGAGAAACCTCATTCTTAATGTTTGATTTTCAGAAATCGAACTTGACTTTGCCGTGCCCCTGAAGGATGTCACGGTCCCAGAAAAGCGACAGGCTCGATTTGAATGTGTCCTCACTCGAGAGGCAAATGTTATATGGTCTAAAGGACCTGATATAATCAAGTCATCTGACAAGTTTGATATCATTGCTGATGGAAAGAAACACATTCTTGTCATCAATAATTCTCAGTTTGATGATGAAGGGGTCTATACTGCTGAAGTGGAGGGCAAGAAGACCTCAGCAAGATTATTTGTTACAGGTGAGAGCTGGTGAGATCTGCCTCTAACATCCCATAGTTAGGCACATGAATATCTGACTTTAAAGACAGAACACCAAGTTCTAACAGCTGTAAGTGACCATCGGCCCCATGACTTTATTTTCACATTGCCATCAAAACAACCCCCTTAATTTTTTTTTCAATGGAGGAGAGATCCATTTGAAAATGTGACTCAGTAAATGCCACGTGAAACAGATTCTTTCTACCAGACAGATTAGAGTGGAATATTTCTGAACTAAATTGTATTTCTGAGCATATTACCTTGCATTGCAGGTATAAGATTGAAATTCATATCACCTCTTGAAGATCAAACAGTGAAAGAAGGTGAAACAGCAACTTTTGTCTGTGAACTTTCTCATGAAAAAATGCACGTAGTCTGGTTCAAAAATGATGCCAAACTCCACACAAGCAGAACTGTACTCATCTCATCGGAGGGCAAGCTTCACAAGCTGGAAATGAGAGAAGTGACACTGGATGATATATCCCAGATCAAAGCTCAGGTTAAGGACCTGAGCTCCACAGCAAATCTGAAGGTCTTAGGTATATGTGACCAACTATAACCAAAGAGCCAGTTTTTGGGTGGTGGGAGTGGGTAATAGTTAAACATTTTGCAACCTGTAACTCTTTAATTACCTTTCATTTTCACGTTCTTCTGATCATCTGCTGAATGTCTTTTACAGAGGCCGATCCCTACTTCACTATGAAATTACATGATAAGACTGGAGTCGAGAAGGATGAGATTATTCTGAAGTGTGAAGTGAGCAAAGATGTGCCAGTGAAATGGTTTAAAGACAGGGAAGAGATTGTACCTTCACCCGAATACTCTATCAAGGCAGACGGCCTGCGCCGCATCTTAAAAATCAAAAAGGCAAAACTGAAGGACAAAGGCGAATACATGTGTGACTGTGGCACAGACAAGACAAAAGCAAATGTCACTGTTGAGGGTGAGTTGCGTACAATTTTTAAATGTACCCTATCTGAACCTGCAGTTTATTTGTTCAGTCATTCGAACAAAAGTCTGTATAATTTCAGCCCAACTAATAAAAGTGGAAAAACCTCTGTATGGAGTGGAAGTGTTTGTGGGTGAAACAGCTCGCTTTGAAATCGAACTTTCTGAACCGGATGTCCACGGCCAGTGGAAATTAAAAGGAGAGCCTTTAACTGCTTCCCCTGTAAGTCACAATGATCTGATCCCACAGGTGGGCGGATTGCTTGGTTGTTGGTGAAAAATGATCCATTTCTGGTATGAAATCTCTTGATTATTTGTAGGAATAACCAGTGATGAAAATGATGTTCTCCTTTCTCTTTCCTCCTATCCTCACTCCAAACAGGACTGTGAAATCATTGAAGACGGGAAGAAGCATGTTCTGGTCCTTTATAACTGCCGGCTGGATATGACAGGCGAGGTCTCCTTCCAAGCCGCCAACGCTAAGTCTGCAGCCAATCTGAAAGTGAAAGGTACACTCCACCTGCCAGCCACCCTTCTGTATTTTCTTTGCCAGGCTTCCTTATGGGACCCAGAATTGATGAATGGAATCATATTCTGGCTTCATTCACACCCTTCTTTTTTCAGAATTGCCACTTATCTTCATCACGCCTCTCAGTGATGTTAAAGTCTTTGAGAAAGATGAGGCTAAGTTTGAGTGTGAAGTATCCAGGGAGCCCAAAACATACCGTTGGCTGAAAGGAACCCAGAAAATCACAGGTGATGACAAAACTGAGCTTATTAAGGATGGCACTAGGCATTCGCTGGTCATCAAATCTGCTGCTTTTGAAGATGAAGCAAAATACATATTTGAAGCTGAAGATAAGCACACAAGTGGCAAACTGATCATTGAAGGTAAATAGTTTTATCAGATAGGCCAACTTTAATTGCTTTTTTTTTTTTTTTCTTTTTGGCTTTTATATATCCTCCTTTAAGGACTGGAATTAATAAGGGGTTTTTTTTGTTTGTTTTCTTGATAGGAATCCGACTCAAATTCCTCACCCCACTCAAGGATGTAACAGCCAAAGAGAGGGAAAGTGCTGTGTTTACTGTGGAGCTGTCCCATGATAACATTCGTGTTCGCTGGTTCAAGAACGACCAGCGCCTGCATACCAGCAAGTTGGTCTCAATGCATGATGAAGGGAAAACCCACTCCATCACATTCAAAGACCTCTCTATTGATGACACCTCTCAAATTAAAGTAGAAGCTATGGGTTTAAGTTCAGAAGCCAAACTCACTGTGCTAGGTAGGTGCTTTGTTTTTCAATTTAATTTTATTGCATTCAATTCATCAGAAATTTGTGGAGTATCTACTATATAAAATTCTTTCAAGGGTTATATTGCATGAAAGCAACACCTATCCTTAAGAAACTATCACATATATTATTAGGCTCGTCTCTCAAATGTTTTTACCTAAAAATATGAGGATTTTAAAGGGATAGACTCTGGCTCACAAAATAGCCAGTTCAAATCAGAATTAAAACTCAATTAATTATTGAGCCCTGTCATGTTTAAAATAGGAATATAAGTACTTCTTCTCCCCTCACTTTATCTAAATTATTTCAGAAAAATGTTTTTCAAGTCCCTAGGAATCACAGAACTTACATTAATAAAGCTCATGGTTTTTCCTGGGCCCTTAATATTAGGCAGATTATATATAAAGTCTAACATATATAGAAACTATCAAAGGCAAACAATTGATATAAGAAAGACTAATAGTGTGAATCTGAACGCTTACAGGTAAACGAGGCATAAGAGATTTGCTAAGAAATTAAAATTTCATCTGAGTAATGAAGGAACACATAATTAGGTTTGAAGCTAAATTTCATTGTATCTTTCAAACTACTGTTAATAAAATACTTCAAAATATAATATAGGTGGATTAGATTTTGATAAATCCCAGGCATTGATTCTGTTTCTAACTTTTAGAGAACTTTTGAACATAAACATGTTAAATGTTTGTGGAAGCATGGTGCAATTTCTAAACATACCCAGACCTCTGTGAGCTGCCCTTTAAACTTTCCAAGAGACTGTCATCTCCTTAAGTGGTTAATAAAATTTTTTCACTTTACTTACTTTACTTGCAGAGGGAGATCCATACTTTACAGGAAAGCTTCAAGATTACACTGGCACAGAGAAAAATGAAGTGATTCTACAGTGTGAAATTAGCAAAGCAGATGCACCGGTGAAATGGTTTAAAGATGGACAGGAGATAAAGCCATCTAAAAATGCTGTTATTAAGGCAGATGGCAAGAAGCGCATGCTAATCCTAAAGAAAGCCTTGAAATCAGATATTGGACAGTACACCTGTGACTGTGGGACAGATAAGACCTCAGGAAAGCTTGAGATTGAGGGTGAGGAAATTTCCATGAGTTTCACTCTTGAAGCTGTTGGAGTTATTTCTGCCAGAGGCCAATGACACATGCTGACCCTGCACTTTTTCTAGATCGGGAAATTAAACTGGTGCGACGCCTGTACAGCGTGGAGGTGATGGAGACTGAGACGGCCCGCTTTGAAACCGAAATCTCGGAAGATGATATCCACGCCAACTGGAAACTCAAGGGAGAGGCACTACTCCAAACACCTGTAAGGCTATTTCTGAACTTGTCAACACCTAGAGGAGCTGTATGAAATAGAAAAGGACAGGAGGAAAGTCAGACTGCATGCAAGGCATTTAAAACATATCAGGTTCTTTACCAGACCTCAAACCAAAGAGAGCTATTAGGGTCTATGAATGGGCTTGGACAGGTACACTTGCAGTATTTTTGATCCAGCATAGTGGTATGAGGCTGTAGATATTCTGTGATACTGCTAGTTGGTTCAAAATGATGTGGCTAAAATAAACACTGCCTTCATGAATAATATTTGTCAGCTTTCTTTCACAAAACTCAAAATTATATGGTCGCCTCACCAGTTATTTGTAAATTCCTTTAATTAAGATATTATATCCTCAGAAAAAAATACCAAAGAAGATGACTTCCTACAAAACCTTTTCTTTCTTTGGGTACAGGAGTGTGAGATCAAGGAAGAAGGCAAAATGCACTTCCTTATTTTGCACAACTGCCGCCTGGACCAGACCGGTGGGGTAGATTTCCAAGCTGCCAATGTTAAATCTAGTGCCCACCTCCGAGTAAAACGTAAGTATTATGTGTTTCTGCTGAAAACAAATTGTATACTTCTGCAGCAAATGGATGTGAGTGAAATTAATTGGATTTATTCAATTAATTAGAAAACCTTATTAAAGTGTATAGAAACTGGCTTTCTTGCATTTACTTTTTGTCATCCTCATACAACTGTGGTTCAGATTCTAAAGTTTTGGAAATTTCACTGACCTTGCCATTTGAACAAAAGAAAATTAAGTCAGAATCTCCCACTTCGTAATTCCTTCACTCAAAGTAGATATTCATAGAAAAAGAATCTAACTCAGAACACTTAAAGACCCTTAAAGAAATCCTTCAAGTGGCTGTACAAGTATAGCACCATAAAGAAAAACTTTGCTGTGTGGGCATTTCAGACTCATTTCAGGCTAACATTTTTGGAAGGTGCAAAAGTGTTTATGGGTTGGACAGGCTATGACATTGAGCGGCCCTTGTCCTCTCCCAATCAGAGGCTTGGTTATTTTGAAAGTCGCATACCTTCCGTAGCAAGAGGAACTTGATGCCC